>NW_027271241.1:1200000-1591917 GCF_040938485.1 Diadema antillarum | reverse complement strand
TAGAGTGGGGCTACGCCTTCGACGTTCATCTCAATGCTTTCTTCCCCATCCTTATCATCATTCATGTCATCCAGTTGTTCCTGTACATGCGTAAGTGCTGTCATCAATATTTATCCCAAGGTGGAGCTCAAGGTCTCAGAGTGTATTGTCTGCATTACAGTTAAGATGGCTGTTCTCAATGTATAGCACACCTCACTGAGACAGTGAAGGTTTTTTTTTTTTCCCCTAGGGATCTGTTGTTATTAAGTATTGTGATAGTGAAAGATATCTTTAACTTTACATTACTTCTCTAGGAGTAAAGGTTCTTCCAGTAGGAGTTGCACCAAAAGATGAACATTCTCGGAAGCCGCAATCCCTCATTATTAAAGGTCACACTACATACACGTATGTTTAATATTTAAGCAAACACAGACATACAAACAAATTTTTAAAATGAAATCAGTGCAAGCAACTTTTTAGTAGATGGTATACGACATTAATTAAGGATATTTCTTCATGCAGACAAGATGTATATTAGAGAAGCTTGTTCGATGATGAAAGTATAACATGTAATCGATGATAATTTCCTGTTTTGTACATTGCTAATGTTTTAGATGCATAGCTTGTGATTAAAAAGTTTTAATGAGCAATTCTATGAGTTTGTTCATAAATTCATGCTTATCCATAATTTTTCCCGTAGCTCTTATTGACCGAGACTGGTTCTTTTCGACGTTGCTTGGCAACACCCTCTGGCTGATTGCTCTTGGTTACTACATCTACATCACCTTCCTTGGTTATAGTGGTGAGTTTGCCATGAGTCAGTATATTTTAATGATGTTTTGATACTGTAAAACGAGGAATGTTCGCAGGCATTTTTATTTTGCGAATTTCGCAAGAGCCAAGATTTGCTAAATTAAAATTCAGTCGAAAGTTCTTGTCTGCAATATATGCGTTGAATGTTAAAAGCAACTCGTGAAAATTTCATGCCACAAAAAAGTCTGTCGGCTCCGATTTGCCAAAATTTCATTCCGCAAAAATAACTTGTTTGACAGTATGCTTTTATTCACTTGGGGTAGCCCCTTCTGTGTACTTACCATTCTCTGTGTTAGCTCTGTCGTAAGTATTACCCCAGCTGTGACAGGTACCCATTAATACACAAAGGTCAAGGGAGACTTACTATAATAATACACTGTTTTCACACCTTGGCCTGCAATAGCTTGATGAACCCGTAACCTGTCTCTGTTCTTCTTTCTGTGCTGCTGAGGCAGGAGTCAGCTGTGAGATTTTCATACAGCATCACAAAGTCTGTGGCCTCTGATTCATTTAGCGAGAGCCCAGAGACACCTACAATGCCCCCAAATCCACACACAAAAATTGTAGAATACAGATATGGACTGCTCTTCTAGGACATTGTCGATATTATTGCCCCAAGGGATCTCAACTCCATGCTACGATGTATGACCCGAGGAGCTTGCTCCACAGGTCATAGGATGGAGTTGATTGTGAACAAATTGAGGGGTATAGAGGGTGGTTGTGATTATGCATGTTGATTTTTTTTTGTGAGCATGAATATTTATGTTTGCTTTGTGAGGTTGGGAGTAACCTGACCTAATCACCGTCCATATTATATTTCTGCTCAAAAGTCTAAGGCAATCTCGAGGATGAATATTCATCTTATGCTGCAGAAAAGTCTACTAACGTACCATCATTCTCTTTCTTTCTCTCCCATGTCTCAGCACTTCCATTTCTGAGAAGAACAGTTGCGTTGCTGTACCCACCATTCTTGACACTGTTCTGCCTTTACCTGCTCTCCGTCATTCTCGGCTGGAACATCAGCAGATCGGTCATCTATTTCTATGAATACCGTGTCAACTAGTTGACCTGCACCTGGCGTGTGAACTCGTCCACATTTTTGCACATAACTCTGTACATACCTGTATGATAACCTCTTGAAATGCATTCAGACTTGAGCCTTCTGTGCCGGTCATTAGCGCTGAAAGTCAAGCTAGATATGAAGGGGGCTGTAACTATTTATGAAAAAGATATGTCCAATAACATTGCTTTGAGACAGTATATGTGATTGAGAGACTTAATTGGTGTCATGTACTCAGTAATTGGAGATTGGAGTACCGTTTGTATTTCCCAATGTAAGCAATATGCTATCATTCTGTGGCATTTGTTTTTGTGAGTCTACCAGGTTTGTTTATTGTGTTTTTGCATCTTGGCTAGGTAGTAAAAGTTTCATTTCTAGAGCCAGCATGACATATAAGAGTGCACAGATTACTTTGCCAACATATAATTGCATTGATACAATAAATTATAACTCTTATAAATTATAGCTCAAGCATAGTTAATCACAAACGTAAGGTTTTCACCAGGGAGATGTAATCTTTTTGTACCTCTATAAGAATATGAGATATGATAATAGGTGCAAGATATTACATGCTTATTGTACGAAATGAATATCATGTCAGTGATATCGATGAATATCTAAAATTATCCACCAATATTCTTTTGTTTACATTTATTATCAGGGATGTGAAAATTTAGAGTTTAATCTGATTTAAGATTTTTTTTTTTTTTTTTTTACTGTGCCCAAAACTCACTCTTCAGACTTTTTGGCAATTCAAGTGCCTTGGATTGTTCAGTTTAATACACTTCAGATTTTTTTTTGATACAAGCTTCAGATTTTTTTCTGCAAGTTCTCTCACACTCCTGTATTATATACTTGCATGGACATGAAATACGATAAGTGAGGTGGCATCTTATATATTTATAGCTTTTTTGGCAGTAAGAGCCTGAATCTGGGAGGAAGTATATCAAAGTCACAGAATGGACTATGATCCAGATTCTGTAGGGTCCTCTTGTAATGTGCTGAGAAATTAATATATAACATATTATGTATATTGCAATATGGGTGGCCAGCTAGAAGAAATTATATATTTCTTTTGGGCTTTAAACATAGCAAGGTGCAAAAAAGGGTATATTTTTATCTCTGTCAAAGAAATCTGTGGTGATTTACACTGTATCTGCAAAAATGCCACATATACTTCTCAAGTTGTTAAACAAAATATAATGTTTCAATTACAGACACCATCTATACACTTCATTATTTTTCAAGGGGTCATTATTGATCATAAAAAAGTGCTCCTTAGATTTACATGGAGCAAATACAATTATACTGAATCATTTTATATTATAAAGTAACTGAAAGTCATGGAGAAAGTGGGAGAATGTTGAGAAAGATTGTTACAGTCTAAACAACGGTAAACATTTCTATGATTTCAGTCAGAACACCCTGTTTGTGGAATTTCCATCATTGTTGTCAAAATCCACAATGCATTCAGTGGTTTGCCTTAAGTAGAGTTTGAAATATATTTACAGTGACTGATTGATAAATTGCCCTACATTGACGTAATGAATTTGAATATGTACGATTCATACTCATATTCATGAATTTGAATATGTACAGTGAGTTTGCTAGAATTGTTTAAAACACTTACTGGCCCTCAGTATTTGCCAATCAAGTTTGGGCAAATAGTAGTCCAGAATTAATCATCAAATAGATTTTTTTTTTTTTTTTTTTTTTTTTTAGTATGAGAAAAAAAACCCCGTATGAATGGAAGCTTTATGGAAATTTTTCAGTGTCTTAATACATTCAGCATACACATTTGCAAAAGTCCTGGCTATTAATTCCCATGTGTGTCGCACGTACATTCCAGGCGTAGAGACACTTTCGCACTATATTTTTCCCCCATGATATGAACATTTATTTGTGTAAAAATGTCCATTGTATGTCTTGTTTTGGACAACTGCTTGTGCTAACTTCCAAATTTACTCAGAAGAAATGGCAGTTATGGAGAGCATCTAATTTAGATACACTGTACCTTCAAATAAGAATGTTCTAGGAGGTGTCCAATATTTGTATGAAGTAAAGCTTTAGTAACCTAGAAACAATTATAAAGACTCCTTTGAATTTTTTTAAAGTTCTTTCTTTGCCGACCTAGTGTAAGCAACTGTTTTTCAATTTGTGAGTGTTTGGGTATGTGTTTGGGTGTGCACGCCTGTGTTTGTACATTGGTGTTACAACTGTATCACCAAATTTCTGTTCATATGTCGTAAATGTTAGTTTAACATGGTGCACTAATGTGAATATTCAGAGGCTTCAGGTTGAGATAATAGACAAGGAAGTGAACATGAGCTTGGAATTACTATCACTGAATAACTCGAGTATGCTCTTAAATGTAGTTAACAGTACAAAGAGATGAATTAATATTATGTATTGATGTGAAGTGGTGAAGAGTGAAGGGGATACTTTTGCTCATTCCAATAAACGGGGCTGAAATGATGGGAGAACCACAAATTTCATGTTTGCATTAATTGTGTCCTTTCCTCCACAATAATGTGAAATGGCATGCACATTTGGTAGAGAAAAGCACCTTCATTTCTTGAAGCCACCCTTCTCCAAGAAGGTGAGATATGGCATAAAACAACTCACTTACTAAGGAACAATGTATAGAAAAGTATGAAATATGTTCAAAGAGGTGAATTTTTGTTCCATGAAAACAAGAAAGAAAAAGAAATGAGTTATCCACCTCAATTAAGGGTGCAAGTATGCCATTCCCATGTTACAATTTAAATGTTTTCAATTAAGTGATGGACAATCCCATCTCCCTAAGTAACATATCCTTCACAGCACTCAATTCAGTCTGAGAAGTACTCTGAAACTTGGCATAGTTTAATTAACTTCTGATCATGACATGGATTTGCAATATATTACCAAAGGTAATCCTAGCACTGCATTGAATACAGGTGATTCAGAATACGAATACATGTATAAGTGCAACATTCTTTCATGAGTAAAGTGAGATAAATAGAATGATGTCATCAAAATTGGACATAACTTCAGAGTTTTAGAACTGTCCCGTGTCCTAAAGCAGTGTTTCAACTTGCAACCATATATTCAAATTAGCTAAGGTGATCATGTTGTTACTATATATGTTCTTTTTTTCTTTCTTTCATAAGAAAAGGTTTATCCTTCATATCAAATTACTGTTGGGTAATGATAACCTTACAGTTATACCTCTTATAATGAAATAGTTGTAGAAAGAAATTTTGATTTTGTGATACATTTTTTACAAACCAGAAGTGAAGTTGTAAGATGATGATGTCATCACTTCATATAATTTATATGAGTGGATGTAACGAGTATCACTGTTTTATGAAAATATGAGAAACTAAAAACTCAGTGTGTTAGCTTAAAATATCTTATGTCCTTCTTAAGTTAATCATTTACCATATTTCATAAATTTACTCAGTGTATTAAAGTCCATTTGAACATCACGTGGAATAGCAAATTAACATTAGAGTTTTACTCTGAGAGGTCATTGATTTTTTTTTGTCTTTGTTTGATCATGCAATCATACTTTTGTGTCAATACAAGGTACTGTATACGCCGAATATTTCGCGAGGTTTTTATTTTTGCAAATTTCGCGAGTCCGATGCTATTCGCAAAATTAAAGATACGCAAAAATATTGACTCTGATCCTTATGTAACCCCAAAACACTCTTAGCCCATAAATCCGTAAGACACACTGGCCCAGATATTTGGAATAAATTACCCCCTGAATTACGTAACATCAAGTCCATATATTCATTCAAAAAAGCAGTTAAGAACATGTTGATCACACAGTACCAGCACGATCAGTGATGTTCTTTGCAGAAACCCTACCCTATTCATTCTTTATCCCTGGCTTTTATAGTTTGTTCTTGAGACTCTGCACATACGGGATGCACCTGCCTGTGCCCATTCCGCACTCCTCCCATGGTCTTTGTCTCTGATATCTATCATTGTTGTTATGTCGGGCAAGTTACCCTCTTCTATACGCCCTGGTAGGACGCTGAACTGTATATACTTCGTAGTTGTTTTTATTGCTCTTGTATTCTTAATTCAATGTAACTTTTATTTGACAATAGCAACACTGTATCATGTCTATGTGTGCGTGAAATGTGAATACATCACTGTAATCTATAATCATATGTACACCTGTACGTATTTACTGTGAGTTTGATCTGGCAAGCCTGGTATCGGAAGGTTTCTATCACCCTCTTTTTCCTGCTCTTTCTGTCTCTCCTATTATCCCCCTAACCCGCGAGCATCATGTTGGACCCCCTTCTTTTATTGCATTAACGTATTGTATTATCAGTTGCCAAAGGGTCAAGCTTATAGCTTATTATTGGCGACCGTTCTGTATGGTAATTCGTAACACATGTATTGTAATGTTGTCTTAAATGCATTTGTAATCAAAATTGTTGAAATTGTTGAAACTAGCTATAATGAGTTTTATATTTGTATATCATTATGTTTGATTATGTTGAAAAAAAAAATGTAAATGTTGCCATACGGAGAATGAATAAAATCAAATCAAATCAAATCAAAATCAAGTCTCAGAGCAGAGGTGTTAGGTACTCTGCCTACCTCAGAATTTCTGTGGCTTATATACTATCCATTCACCCCTTTCTTGAACATTCTGTAATTTTCTCCCACCTGGAGCTACATACTTGTATGTGCTAGCAAGTCCAAGACTGTTCCAGAAATCCTGGATGATACTTGTTTGTGCTAGCAAGTCCAAGACTGTTCCAGAAATCCTTGATGACTCACTGCCTAACTATGTGCATAACATCCTGCCAAAATAACTACCAATCACATTGGGCTATAGGGACAGTGCCTCACTCAGCCGAATATGAATATGCACTTCCTAGAACATTCTAGACTTGGTGAGAAATCATTCTAGATTGAGTGAGCTGTAATCTATTTCCTGTTACATGCATGTACTGTAGCTACATTGTATACCACCTAGAAAATTCTCCACTGATCTGGTCAGCCTGTATGTACTACAGTAGACCTCGCTTAAGTCGACAACTCGCTTAAGTCGACACGATAAAAAAGTCCCGATTTTTGCCTTTGTTATTCCTTTAAAATTTCTTCGTCTCAGTCGACATTTATAAGTCGACAACTCGCGTAAGTCGACCTGATTTTTGAGTGCCAACTGAGCTAAAATACATGTTAATTCCCTCGTCTAAGTCGACATAATTTTTTCACTCAAAATATTATCGCCATTCTCTGAAAAAGAATTGTTTTCCCGCTCCGATTCGCAGCATTTCTACTCGGTAATTCGCTAGTGTACGGCGCGGTAGCGTTCGCGCCATGCGTCCATTGTCTTGTAGCCAGAGTAGAAAGGGCATACACTCATTTACTAGTACATTGGAGAATTACATGTACCCAAAGTAATTCACTCTCCCCCTCTTCTTCTCGGTATTCTCAAAACGCACAAATTTTGTAAACCTATAGGTCCTAGTAGAGAATCATTATCAGAACATAAAAAAGGTGCTTCCGTTTATCCGAATATTCTTACGTTGATTATTCCGAAGCGGTATTAGAAACCTGGGCCCATTTTTAGAAAATTAATCAAAATGCAACTACATGTAATTAAATGCAACTAAAAATCAAATGCAGGTGTATCAAATCACGTGCAACATTGCACATAAACGCAAGTGCGTTGCTGAAAAGGCTTGTGTTTTGATAATCATTAATATGAAACTAGAAAATAGTTACGAACCTGAAACTCAGTTGCGTTTAAACACAACTCTAAAAATCAAATGAAGTCCATCAAATCACGCACAACGCTGTACGCTTGACAAGCTTGTGCTTGTGCAGGTGCTTGAAGCAGTTGCTTGCAAGCAATTGCTACTTTTATGCATCCGGCCCAAGGTCTCTATCTTTCTCAAGAAGAAGTAGGAAGCAAGAAGACCTTGCAAATAAGAACTCCATGTATACCCTCCCATTATTTTTTTTTCTTCTTTCATGTCGTCTACTTTCTGTTCACTTGCTCAAGTCAGGAAAAACAGCTGTAAAGACGTGAGTGAATGCTCAAGAATGTATACATTAATCACATATCAGGAAGGTGTGATTATTAGGACTAGCTCAGCACAAATTATGATAATCTTGGGATTGACTACATCAATAACTGACTTACTACATTATAATTAAACCCATGGTACTTCATGCTGATAGCTAGAAAGGCAGTTTTGCCTTCAAGCCTTATCCTTAGAACAGAGAAATCTTGCCTGAATTAGGTGATCCGAGTATCCTCTCGGATCACTTTCTGTATCTGTACGGATTCTTTGTTTTTCTTTTTCTTCTTTCTCCTCAAAAGTTGTGCAGAGGTTAGCTCAGAAAGTCCTCTGCCTATCAATTTCAAACTCATACCATATATGTATCATGTCCCAAAGACGACAAATCTAATGTATCATAGTGATCAGTCAACCGTGACGTCACTATGACGTCATTATATGAAAACACATTCTCAATCATATCTCATTAATGGAATGGAATTTTTCAATGAAATTTACGTCACATATATTTCAAGTTATGCGCATTCTACTCATGTTCTCAAAATTCATATTTTCTCTCAAAACGTGCGCATACGCGCGCGTTGAAATATTTGTATCCTCAAATTGAGCTCAATTTTTTTTTTGCACACGTTTCAGACCATTTAGAGCATTTTTTGAAAAATTGAAAAAATCGGACGGACGCGTACGCGCGCGCATATATACGCACACACAGCTCATATGCAATAGAAATTTCTCATTTTTTCACACTTATCGGATGCCTGAAATATCAAGGAATATTTCTACCAAGTTTCAAGTCAATCCGACTCAATATGACGTCATACGGGCCCGTCAAAGTTGAAATTCCGCGCGCGCGTCAATGGCGACATACAGTGCAACTATGCCAAAAAACCGCCAATTTTCAATCCGATTTTACTCGTCAGGATGGATGGTGACCCCCAATTTTCTTTACATATTCTGAAAGCTGATGAGTTGTACATGTCATTTCATGGGTTGGCGATGCTGGAAAAATGATTAAAAGATATCAAATTTCTTAAGAAAATAAAAAGAGTAAATCTTCAAAATGACGTACTCAAATTTCAAGTTCACTCAAGCGTATCTCACTTATCCTTTGCCGATTTTCACCCAGATTTCAATATGTTGTAGCTTATTAAATGTTATTTCATTAATGTGTAACAACATTTTGATTGGATGACGGCATCACCTCGTAAAAATTGATTCAATGTAAGCTTGTCAAATTTGACCAGTTTACGTGTTATCTCTATGGGAGTGCAGTTTTTCTGGAAATGAAAATTGATGTGACTGTCCTTTTCGAGCACTAGCTCACTAGTGCTTCGGAGAATTTCTCCCAGATTTCGATATGTTGTAGCTGAGACTTTGGGCTATTGTAAGTGTGCCCTTTATTTTTTCATACGTTGTCGGGATCACATCCAAAAACTTGGTTGAAATTAAAGCTTATCTTCGATGTATTTTCATATTCCTTTCTTTTTGCAATTTTCTTTGCAATAACTCAAGAAAAACATACCCTATCACCACCATATTTTGCACATGTTTAGGTCATGTCACATACATTTCATAAAATAACAACTACTTTATCAGACGCCATCTTGGGTATGTAAATTAGGGTCAAAGGTCATAAATGTATCATCCTGTATCTTGGTGAATACATGTCCTTTCTTTCCCATATTTTGTACACGTAAAGACCATTTTACAAGGATCATTTCACAAAATAATCACTTTTTGCTCAGATGCCATCTTGTCTGTGGAAAGTGGGGTCAAAGGTCAAATATAATTCATTCTGTATCTTCGTTAGTGTACACGGAATTGTGTACCATAGATGGCAGGTCTGACTCCCTTTTCTAAATGAGAATCCAAACATCACACGGCCAATGTCCACTAAACACAGATGAAACCGGTATGGTCATGCCTGTTGGGATCAGGAGACTCAAACAATTGATTTCCGAACGGATTGGATCACCTAATTTGTCAGTGTTGACAAATTCCGATTCTAGTTCAATTTGCCCTTTGGCTACAAGGAGGTTTTGCCCTCAAACCACTTTTTGAACAGACCTTACCCAGACAACATTTGGACAACATCCGGAGAATAAAATTCCTTGCCTGGGGCAATAAAACCACAGAAGAGAGGGAGGGGTACCGTTTTAACAGACACACACCGAAAACCTTCTCCGGGTAGATTTCCATGAAGGGGGTGTGTCCACTCATGCGACTACCCCAGCCCACCAGCCAGCGATGTCTATTGTTCTGTATTGTGCATATCTAGGTAGGCAATCATGTTAGTGAACAAAAAAGGGTTGAGCTCACTGATCTCAATTTCAAAGAAATCAGTTATTACAGTCCATGCACATGATGGATACACGGTGTGTCAGTCATTCTCTGTCTACATTGGTGTGCATGCATGTTGAGTGTTTCAAAGGAATGTACGGTAGGAACATTCAAATAGTTAAGCGTTGTCAGGGTAATGTCGGGTAATTACCCTAGCTGGCTAGGGCAGAATTTGGCAAAATTTACAGCAATAACGTCTGAGCAACATTTTGCTGGGATCGTTTTAACAGGCAGGGTTAAAAAAATTACCTAGACACTACCCAGACATTGTCGTGGTAACTGTAGTTTGAAAGGCTCTGTTAAAACGGGGCTTTATATAGTTGAAACTTTAAACTTGAACTTGACGTCACTAAGGACAGAGAAATCTTGAATTCAATTTGCACTTCAACTGCAAATGTTGAATCTGTACATTTTATGAAATACACGAATTAATGGATAGAAGGTTAAGGGTCAAAGATCAAGGTCAACTCCTCAAAATTTCACTTTTTCCCTCGAATTGTATTCATGCAATGCCTGCAGGATTTTTCATGAAACTTAATATATGCATGTTAATTACCCAATAGACATTCTCTGGGAAGTTGCTTGCCAGAAGGTCAAAGGTCAAGGCTCAAGTGAAAGTGCTAAATTTCACTTCTTCCTCCATATCTCAAAAGTGACTCAAGGTATAATCATGAAACTTAGTACATATCCACATGTTCTATACCTGCATGACAGTGATTCTTGGAATTTTAGGGTCATAGGGTCAAAGGTCAGGGGTCTAAGGCCAGGCTAAATAAAATGCAACAATTTTACTTTTTAATACTGAAATTACACTTTTTCTCCATACCTTCAAAAATTACTCAATGCATAAACTTATAAAAGGGTCAAAAGTCAAGTAAAAATCCTCAAATCCCCAAATATATGTACCTGTACACTCAGACAATAGCAAACCTAGTTCAAGGAAAGTGAACATTCAACACATTTGTGACATCCTGTCATTTTAATATTTTGCCAGTTATGTGAAACTGACATCACACATAACATTGTCAAGACATACTATAGACCTATTAGGAGAACCATGTACAGTTGAACCTCTCATATCCGGACATGTCGGGACCGGGGCTCATCCGGATAAGGGATTTGGCCGGATACGGGAGACTCAATGCTTTATACATGTACATATACATACACATGTACTGATGTAGCCCATTGTAGTACCACATGTAGTTATGTGTATACTGCAACCTTTTCATTGTTACACTCAGTAACAGACCCCAAATAGAGGTTCGTGTCTGCAAGAATGAAATCATTTTCTTTTATTAGTAGGCCAGCCAAGACGATTTTTATTTCTTTGGAAGGCAAAATTTGTTAATGCTTAGTTTTCCAGCTGAAAGTCTTGCAAAAATACTCAAGTTTAGCGTACGGCCGGATGTCAAGCGCGTTTTTGCCGAAAAATGCCTTTTTTAACACAAAATTTGAAAGAATGTCAAAAATCACGATTTTTATTTTTTTACCGAAATAAGTAATGATTGATAAGTACCTTTCAAACTAGTTATGTGTTATCTTCAATTTCAAGTTTAGAACCTGACTAATATACATTTGAATGTAGAATATTACACGCACATATATGGCGCAATGAAACATAAAAACGGGATTTACTCAAAATTGTACTTTGTAAAATCTACCAATATTTCAAAGTTTTTTTAAACTACCTAAATCAATCTATTCAAAAGTTTTTATTTTTTCGAAATATAATATATGTTCTGATATCTTATGCAGCAAAGAAATTATAAGATAAGGCGAAATATAACTCATTTTATGTTATCCTAAATGGGACGATGTATTTTTACCGGACGCGCATTTTGAATGAAAAATCGAATGTACAGCGTAGGCCCATATATATTGCACATGGTATAGTGCGTGTAGGTATCTATCTTACATACACTTTGTAATTGGCGAAGTCAATGGACAGGTTGGATAGCTGACTGCAAAAACCCTTTGTGGCACCTTGATATGACTGAAATGTGCTTCTTTGCCCCCCCCCCCCCAAAAAAAAAAAAAAAGAAGAAAAGATAATAAAATCAGTAGTGTTGTTACCATGGCAACTGATCATTATTAGGTCACTCCCTGAAAATGTCAAATATTCATGATTGTAAAACGTACGAAAGTGTTGAAACATTTTGTGTGTGTGTGAAAGTGTATCAATCTAACTATTCTATGTTTAACAATGAAACCTAAGAGTTTATATAAATTGTTTACTATGTTCGGAAATGGTTGTCATGGAAATCGTGATAACAAATCACGTGTTACTGGGAAAGATTACGATACCAAATCTCCCATCCTGCATACTCACCCCTTCCCCCAAGAATGCTTTGGAATTCATAATGCATAGTTTGCATTCTCAGGCCCTGAAACGCAGCCCTGCAAGGGATAGGCACGAAATCACTTTTACTTCTGTAATGTTCTAAGGCGAGGTGTTTGCATTTTATTTTGATCTATCCTCCCGCAGAAGACTTGTATTAAATGTTTCTTTTATGATGGTTGATTGTTTTACATGAACGTTGTTTGGAATCCACACTTAGTCGGCGACATAAGAATGTTGTATCCTGGATTTGTGTGAAAAAAAGTAAGGCAAATATCACCCTCAAAAAAGAAAACAAGAAGTAAAAAGGAAGTAGAAGTGAAATGCGTACAATGCAATAACAGCCTCATTTCCCCTTCCCATCATTAAGTCGGTTATATCATCGAGTCTATTTTATATTGCAGATTATATTTATCCTTGGACAAGTTCTATGTCCTTGGAGCAGACATGTAACAAATTGTTTGTTTGCAATTCGATTTTGTTTTCTATATTATCACAACTTTGTGAAAAAAAAAATCACTTCAGTTATCACCAACACTCTAAATTCCCAGTCAACCAACAAAACGTACTACACAATGTGCACACGCCCGCAACCACCGTCTCAAACAGCGTTCACGAACTATATCAACACACAATGAAATACAGTAAACAGTAAACGAGGCAATTTCTCTTTTTTAAAACAATGATTTGCCATTAGCGTACATTTACTAGAATAGCAGCACTTGACATCTATGTTGCTGGTTACCAAAATGCTGATAAAAATACCATACACAGGAAGAACATGCTTGAATCCTGCAAAAAATATACAGTGTATAACTATTTCTCTTCAACAGTATTTCGTTTTGAAAGGTAAAGAACCTCAGTCTCGATTTGTGGACATCTAAAAACAAACAAAAACATCCATCTGAAAAGCATTAAAAAAGAATGAGTCCTCAGTGAAAATGTCTTTCATGAACAAATCTCTGCGACATACATCCAAAGAGTTTGAAAATCAACAATACAAATTGTGCTGACTACATTAACTGCATTGATAACCTCAATTTTTTTGATGTGACATATACTACAGTGTATAATGTGTCCACCATCACAAACGTTACACCAGGTAGAAAAACACCATTTTCTCTATAAGCAATTATTTCAATATCTCTATCTTTTTCACAATTTGTGGTTACATATTCTAGCTAATTATGACTGTACGCTGTTGCATTGAACTTTCGTCAATGTACAACTACCGTAAAGTTCCGTGTATAAGACGCACCCGTGTACAAGACGCACCCCTACTTTCGGACCTAAAATTTAAAAAAAAAAAATTTCCCCGCAAATATTGCGTGTCTCATACATATTAGTTCAGCTCAAAATTTCCCTAGAATGCAGCATGTCTTTGCTCTATTTTTCATTTCCTTTTATACTTTCTTTTAGCGGTATTCATCGGACATCGGCAAAATATGGAAAACGCAAAATGCGAAACTTGTCTCAGTACTCACTTGCTATTGTTTCGCCTTTCAATCGTGGTACATGTGTCATGCATATCGTACTCATGAGTGTACAGTACGATCTTTGCTGTCATACATAGCAGAGGGTGCGTGTCTCGCATATTGACGCATGTCAGACTGGAAGGTTCATTACGAAAAATAAGAAAAACATCAACAAGTGTAGCAGAGGGATCATACGGCGAGATGTACGGTGCGCACGGTAATTACACTCACTGTTGTTTCGCCCGGAGGGATTGCCAGTAACATGTGTGTCTCTTGTACCATGCTTGTATGCACAGTGCTAGCCTTTTGCAAAAGGCAGCTCGCTATAATTTCAGCACACGCACACAGAGAGCAATCGACTTGCACACACAGCGCGCAACGGGCAAGCGCGCTACGATCTGATCGCTGTGTGCACGCGAGTCCATTGCAAAAGCCTCTCTGCTCTGCAGCTGCTACCTTTGCCAAAGGTTTGCTAGCTAGCTAGCTAGCTACAGTGGTGTAGCTATGCTACAGTACAGTATCCTAGCTGGCATCGTGAAATGAAGAGCAAACGCATGCTTCACACATCGTTCATATTTACGGTGACATAGTGTCGATCCTACTCAGTATTTTACAGCTTTTGTCTATGGCCATATTGATACTAGTACATTGATAATTTTTACGGTATCGGTAATTTAGTAATGATACCTGTACATCGCGTATTCCAGCTACTAGGTTGGCTGTTGGTAGCTTCAATAGACTGACATCGGTAGCATACGGCAGTGCTGTTACAGCTGTTGTCTATGGCCAGATTAATACATCGTTACTGCACAAGGCCGATCGTAAGTTTATCTCGTATTTGCAGCTTTTGTGTGTGTCCAGATTGAAAGATCGCCCATTTATCCGTAAGTTTTGGTGATTGCTTACCTTCCAAACGTCGATGGGCATACATGGCCCCAAGTTGGCCTTATAAAATTGGGTGTACATGACAGATTTTTTTCTGTGATTCGACTGTACCCGTGTATACGACGCACCCCCGATTTTCAATGTTTTCCGACGAAAAAATAGTGCGTCTTATACACGGAACTTTACGGTAAATTAGAATGGTGACTGCCAAATTTTTAAAAATCTACTTTTAGTCTGATATTATTTTCGTGTTCTGCAGACCAGTGTGATAAGATATCTGTACTGAATACTCGTCTCTCCTTGAAGAAAAAAAAAATCACCTCTCCAAAATGCATGGGTAATGTTTCCCTCTAATACTTTCCCTTATTCCAAGTACCAGAATACATTGCTGGGGCCCTGAATAGCTAACATATATTACAGTATTACCAACATCATGACAATTATGGCACATGTGAAAGAAACCTGGCAAAACATACATCTTGACCAGTACATTTTCTTTTCACTACTTCTTGTACTTGGTGTTTGGATTGGAACCTTTTACTTACGTTCGATCCTTTAAGCTACATACTATTCTTTTATATCTTAAACTAGAAAAAAAATGCTCTATGCTATTTCCCTTCAGATTCACCAACTGTTCCTCTGTGAAGTTTTCTATTTCTAAGCACTTCAACGTGCAGTTTTCTTTTTTTTTCTGACTAACATGTCACATATTTTCCTCCATCTGATGAAGAAAGGCAAAGTTCACTTCCTTTTTGTTGGCCCCCCATAAAAACAAAAACAAAAGACATTCCAATCTGACAGGATTAAAATGTTGGCGTTTGGGCTTCAAAGAAAATAACAGGATCAATTTCCATGAACTACTAGTATGCGGCTTGTAACTCTGAGTCTCAAAGGCATGGTATAGTTATGGTTGAGATGGAGATTCTGACTTTAACTTTTTGCAAGCAAATAAAAAAACAACTTATGAAATATGAAAGAGCATCAAATTCTTAGAGTAATTTGAGGTTTGTTTGATTAAAGTTCTTGGCTTTGAAACGGCCAAGAAATTTTTTAAAAAGTGACACAGAATGATAATGATTAGAAGTGGGTGCCACCTTTTATTAGGACCTCTTTGTTTTTGTACATCTCAGCCTTTTCAAAACCAATTTTTAACAAATAAATTTGGAATTCCTCTTGGTATTATTTACTCTTTAATATTTCATAACAGGGTTCTCATTATTTTACAAAATCTCCATCTCAGCCCCCATCTCAACCAAAAGTAGACCATCCCTCATCCCTGTAATGCTGCCAATAAAATTGGAGGTAGATCTATATCAAATCATATTGTAAATGCTGTTTGCCAAGTAGTGTTGTGCACATTTTGATATAAGGCCTTGTTTTACTTCATCACTAAGGAAAAAAAAAGAACAAAAAAGATTAGAAAAGAAGCATTTAATCTGGATTAGTAGAAATTTCTAATATGTACACATGTCTTTTATATATTCAACTTCTGTAATAGTCCTGAAAGCACATTGTGATTACATTTGAGAAGTTTAGATGGATGCATTCCACATGTAAGTTCAGGTTCTAATGACATCCTTCATACGGAATCTGGATGCCGACCGGATAGCCTGGCAGGGTTGTTTCTGGAGAGAGAGAGAGAGAGAGAGAGAGAAAGAATGGTGTATCTGTCTTTAATTGATGAGGAAAGTGACATGGGCATTTTAATCTTTGGTGAAGACACAGTGACATATACGCTAATAAAGACATACGGTTACTTGATTTCCTCTACATGTAGTGTTTCCCTAAAACTGTTCAGTATATTATTTTATACAGTAGATCCTAATTGTAGCAATTCAACCGTGAGTACACAATGAAATATAAAATGTAAGAAACTTTCGTGATCGAAATATCCAATTCTTCCCATTAAGCTTTTTTTCCATTCAGAAGAATTTCAAGGTAGTGCTTGCCTGATACTGGAACTGGATACATTCAACACTTTCGTGCATACATGTATAATAACCCTGTGACCTTTCACATCAATACCCTCATAACTAATCAAAGTCAAATTGCTTAGAGGTTATGGTAACTTTGCCATCCGAAGGTAAATACAATACCATGGTAGCAATGCTCTACAGTCAATAAAAATCAGGGTATCCCTGTAATTTACAATCAGCAGCAAAACCACAACAAAAACTAAAATGCTACTTGTACAAGGCCCAGGTAATCATCTCTTCAGTATAAAACCAAATTTGAAGATGATCTGCTGAGTAAATGTTAAGTTATTGCAAGATGAGAATAGGACAGATGTGCGTGTGAATGGATGACTGCAACAACATAAAAACTCCTGCAACCATCTTTGACAGAGGCTCAAAAAAGAATAATCAGCGTTAATTCATGTAAATCTTCGTTGTTGGAGTGATTGACTACATGCATATGCAGTACTGCATTCATTTAGCAAAACATGCGTTAATTTTCTGCCCAATGAACGATCGACAGTCAAAAATTTGGTCAAGATGTCAAAGGCTTGACAAAATATTCCAACATATTTGAGGTTTACATTTTATATGTATTATTGCTTACCTCCCATATTTCCGTTTGAAATATAGTACAGGATGCACAGATTAGAAGTTGGTAGTCAGGACATCTGTCTCTTTCTTTTTTTTTTTTCTCTTGTCCGTAGTTGGCTCTGGTTTGCAGGGTCCATTTTGTCCACTTTGTGCTAATTCTGGTCGAAAATGCAATTAACGAAAACTTAAATACATTGTAATTATCATTTTTATGAGTGAAACAGGATAATCATACTGTAAAAAAAAAAAAAAAAAACACATTCATGAATCAGAATTAATCATCACGATCTCATGAATCCCTTAGTATGAGATTTTGGATCTTCAGATCACTGTCAACATTAATTTGTATTACATGTAATACATTAATCATGTTATTGTTATTATCATCTTTGATGCTCTAAAGCCATATCTTACCGAAAATGAATTATATAGGATGGAAGTTATCTTAACACCTGTAATTCCTGTACACAAATATTTGATTGTATCATGCTCTCATTTGTATGTGGATTAGGATATGATTTCCTTGCATAAATCGGTTTGTATTCATGAGATGATATTCTTAATTTCAAATCGTTGACGCTAACTTGTGAGCTGGAAAGGGCATTCACATCGCAGTCAAGACATCTTTCTATCTCCCCCTCACTCTAGCGGATGTGATCTCAAACTCAGCATGTCCATTTGTTGCTGACACCTTGATAAAAATAAAGAACAATACATCACAGCATATTACCCTTACGTCATACTTAACGCAACAAAATAATAATGGAAAGTTAATTGATTTGAGACTACAGACGTATTTTCATCTGTGCACACATTAAACACTTGTGCCAATTGACATGGTTGAGAAATATTTCATTACATATAATATCTTACTTGATTACATTTATGTTTGATTTTTATATGATCTCATCTTCAGTAGATAGAATACCGTTCTTTCATATGATCCTCTACAATAGAACATGCAATGAATTTACAAGAAAACAAGAATACACATTTGATCATAGATTTGCTCCCCTTCTTACATAAATGGAGATACACGTGTATAAGATTATTCTCCTCTCTTTGTTTGCAAAGTACTTGTACATTGCATTGTAATGCAACTGTCAAAGTGCAAAGATGCTTGTTACAATTTATTCAAATGGAATAGGAATATTTAATACTCAATGTATTTAGATTTGGCATTATTTTCAACTAGGCACTTAAGTGATACATTTGATAATCAAACACTTAGTAAGTTAGCATTTAAAAGATATTTCAAATTAGACGGCTATAATATATTTAAGACATTTACCGTTTCTTACTTTCTGGTTGTTCTGCACTTTGTTGCAGGTAGAAAGAGCTCAGTCTTTACAACTAGATTTTGGCAGGTCAGGATAGGCCTATGTCTCTCTCTCTCTGGCGAAGTTTGAAGACAAGACTCGGTCTGTCCACTTGTTGGTACATCTAGCTGAAAACAGAAATCAACATGACTCAAATATTTTTTTTTTCATCTTTAAAGCAGAGCATTATAAGTTAACAGTGAACAAAAAATAAAACCAAATTGAAATTTGATTGTTTTGAAAAGGCATCTTGACATTGACATAATTGTCTTTATTCCCCATGCAAATCGATTATAACTATAAATATATCTCTGTTATTAAGATTAGGAGAGGTTGGCAGTCAGGACTGAACACTTTCTCTCCCCCCCCCCCCCCCCCCCCCATCTCTCTCTCTCTCTCTCTCTCTCTCTCTCTTGGGCATATTCGAATGGCAAGATCACTTGGTTGTAGACTCGCTTTTATATAAAACACCTAGACCTAAATCCTAGACTCTTTTTCTGAACCCACAGGTCTACAATACCAGAGTGGAATCAACCTTAGACCTCTACTCTAGAGACTAGTAGTATTAGTGCTAATTCACGTTAGAGCTAATGTTCGGATTATATTCTAATGTTATATCTAAAATGAACTTTTTGATCAAAGTTAGCCTACATATTATAGTATATGCATAGATTTTAGAACCTCTAGATGTCTAAACTTAGGTCTAGCTAGGCCTTGTTAGCTGGGTCTTTACAACAAAACTGCCTAGATATGAGTAGTAGAGTTACTAGAAACCTCTAACGTTAGGTAGAATCAGCGGCTCAGATCTTGACTAAAGTTAGACCAAGATCCTAATTCCAGACGCCAGCTATTTATACTTCAGACCCCCGTCCCTAGATTTTATATTGTAGGTCTAGTATATTAGACTCTAAACGTTGGTAGATCTACATCTACACGTACACCTTCTGTATAGACTACAGCCCCTTGCCCTGGACCTGGCTCTAGCCCTACAAATACATCTAACCAGCGCAGTAACGTTAGTAGTAGTGGACCTGTACTGTCTATGTTATACAACTGCTAATGTGCTAACGTTAGGTGTTAAGTTCATTGTGATTATACTATAGCCATAGGGCCTAGCCCGATTGAATTGTTTTGGCATAATAACAGGCGTAGCCGTACATTCTAACACTAAACACTAACGTTAGAGTAACAGTAACCCCTAACGTTAGCTAGAATGAAAACACTAGTATGCAGTAACAGTAAGGTAGAGAGAATGTAACCGTTAGATAGATTTTTAGACCTAATAGTAGACGAGGATTCAGTCTGACTGCATGTGATGAGGCCATAGATTACAAACCTAGATCGAACGAACAAGACACCTAAATCTAGACGTAGACCTAATGTTTTGTTAGGCCTCTTTTCGCACCGTGTCAAGACATGCTTTACGGAATAATCGGTGTGTTCCACTAACAAGCACCCGCCGGCAACGGTCGGGTGGCGGCCCGGGGGTTGGTAGGCATGCCCACGGGATCGGTGCAAAATACAGTAATTAAAGACATCGGCCAAGACATCGACCTAACGTTAGATTCTACTAGCGCTTGAACCTTGATATTAACCAAGTCTCAGATCAATGTTGTGTATGTAACTGTTAGATCAAAACAGATTTTAAAGTTCCCTTATGCAGTGCAATAAAGAACTATGTATTTATTTACTAACTTATTTACATTCGAAGGAAATAGTCCCCTTTTCAGTCACCACGTTTCCAGTTCAACAACCGAAACATGCAGCTCTCGCGCGAGAGATTTACCTGTAGCTAGCTAGCTCGTATGGTAGGGCTAGGGTAGACATACGCACACGTATTAAGTATTCGCGCGCACACAAGCAGCGCAGGGCTACTGGAAAATGCTCGAAAATGCAATTGTCTGAGTTCCTGCACGTTCAGAGTTGTGATTAAAAGTAAAACTTTCTTCAAGAAAACTAGAAATATTGACACATTCAATGCTAAAGAAGCATTTGTAGTTTTATAAAACATTGAATTACTTTTGGAAGATCATCTTATTAGCTTGAGAAAAACAAACTTTGCAGAACGTTAATCAATCTGTGAATATTATTTCGAGAAAACAACACCCAAAACATTTGAGAGCCCCCATATATGGCTGTACAAATGACTTTTTAAAAATGCTAAGGAAACACATTTGAATTGCAATTTCATTAAAAGGGACAATTGAAACTCATGATCTTTCAAATATCAATTGAATGCAAGCAAAAAATAAAAATCGTGATTTTGGACATGCTTCTGAATTTTGTGCTAAAAATGACATTTTTCGGCAAAAACACGCTTGACATCCGGCTGTACGCTATTCCTTAGTATTTTTGCAAGACTTTCAGTATGAGAATGGAGCATTAACAAAAAATGCTGTCGAATCCTTATCTAGAGCCTTTTTTGAGGTTTGGCTGGTCTACTATATAAATTCTTGGGATTGATTTACCTAAATAATGATTAAGAAATGTATCAAGTAGATCTTGAAAATAAACAGTACGAGTCAACGAAACTACGCTTCAAAATTCGATCATCACGGCTCGGCAAAGTCGACTGTAGGTCGTCATTGTTAGATGGTCTCCCTTTCTCTCTTTGTGTGTGTACTGTGTGTGAACAATTTTTGAGTGTTCAATATCATTCGTTGCTCAGCCAATGACTCGAAACAATGCATGTCTATCTAGTCATATCGACGGCTGTGTATGGACCTATATGTGGCAATGCGATATGAGAGGACTCGAGCGCATAATCTGTCCATGTTCTTGCGATGATTTGGGGATGTTTGGGTATGTTAAAATGTCTGAAGGTAAGCAATTTGGAAGGAAATTTGATGTAATGTATGTTTATCATGTTGGAAGTAATATGTAATTCATGTGTGTTTGTGTAGGAGTTTCAAGGAGTTGGGAATCCCCCTTTCCTCCCGTAATCATTATCAAAAAAAATCACGGCGAGATTGCGTCCGTATAATAGAGAGATCCGGATAAAGGGAGGCCGGATAAGAGAGGTTCAACTGTATTATGGCAGAGGCATACCAGTCACCATAGCGACATTTAGAGTTTCATTTTTCACCATTTGCATGGCCCATACTTTCTCTACCTGTGCCAGTTTCTTCACTGATTGAGCATAGCACTTTGTTCCTTTTCAGTCTACTCTCCGGACATGCCACCGAGGTTGCCTTTGAGGGACATTGCCTGGGGCCTGGTCAGGAACTTTGGAACAGCTGTCCTCTGCTGGGTCCACTACACCATGGTCATCTTTGCCTGGCTGGGTATCGTTCCAGTCACAGCCAGTGAGTAGCAGTCAACAGTCTTTGCATTTCCTGAGCAATTAAGGTCTTGTAGTGAAAATCTATGAAACAGAAGTGCCATTCACATTACAAGTGAAATTTTGCAAAGTTAGGGTGAAAGTTGCCAGGCAACTTTTAACATGCCCACCCCCCCCCCAAAAAAAAAAAAAAAAACTGCAAGAAAAATGGCAAGCCAGAATGCAAAGATTCGCTCTTCATGCAAAGTTTGCTGCTGCAATTTGTAATGTGACACTCACCACAGAAAAATCGCCAAGTTTGTCATGTGACTTCTGCTTACATCCTGTTAATGACTTGAAAGTCTGTGCAAATTGGGAATATATACTACTGATGGAGTGTTATGAGTGTCCGGAGTTTTCACAATGCTGCTTACTGTATAGCATTAGGACCTACTACACTATGACAAATACAGATACGTCTCTACGTACAGTGAGCACATCAAGGAAGGAGGTTATGATATCATTGGCTTTGTTGTTTGTGTGTGTGCAAAATAACTCAGAAGTTGTGTATGGATTTGGATGAAACTTAAGGGAAAGGTTGAGAATGACACAAGGAACAGATTATTAAATTTTGGTAGTGATCCAGGAATTTTTATGGATTTTATGAAGGATTTTCAATATTTTGGCAGGTAGGGTCAATGAACTTTGGAGTTCAAGCTGACCATTTTTTAGGTTACATACGCACACTAAAGTACATGCTTTGCTTGGGTGAGGTGCCATGCAGCTGGAAGCTGATGATGCAACAAAAGGCTTCTACAGTGTATACTGTAAAATGAGGAATCTTCACATGCATTTTAATTTCGCGAATTTCACGAGAGCCAAGATTCGTGAAATCAAAATGCACATGAAGGTTCTCGTCTACATCATACGCATTGAATGTTAGAGGCAACTCGCGAAAATTTCATGCCGCAAAAAATGCTGTCGGCTCCAATTCAGGAAAAATTTCATACCCCAAAATATTGTGTTTTGGGAAATCGGGCAATTTTTAGCATGCATGTGTTTGAGTGGAAATCACTGATCTCTTTTGGAGAACAAGATCAGTGGTGGAAACGAGCTGCTTGATGGAGGTCTGGGCTCTCAAGAGTGCTTCTCTAATTAAATTTTGTTTACAGCACATCGTTCTCAAGAATCAATCATCTTGGTCACTGACTAATAGTAGTATTTATCATCGTATGAATAATGGAAAGTTGACCCGCAATGAGAGTGAGATGTCTCTGATACATTCAGAGACAAAACAAAATTTTGAAGGTACAATGAAATCAAGAGAGGGTATGAAAGCACAGCAAGTGGGGGGTAGGGGAATCTACAAGGACATAAACAGCTTCCATAGATACCCTTACTCAGACCACAGCGCGGCAAAAAGCACTCTCATTTATCGTTCTCGTATGTTTGCCAAACAATGGCATAAATACGTAATGATCTACAGCACCTCCCCATTGCACTGTTTATCACTGCAACACGTAAGGTAAAAAGCAAGCAAAATGCATATTAGATGAAGTAGAAAAATGGCCCTTATGAATACAAAATCAGCTCTGATTTAACAATGAAAATGTAATGTACGTAATCATGGCACAAATTCTGTGGTGACAAAATAGAAAGAGTCATATCATGTTCAGGGCTGCAAAATACAGTGATTTTTGCCTTGACTCCGCATTATTTTGTGCTTAAATAAATCTTTAGTGTATATTCTGCTGAAAGATATCAACTTTTGGTTATTTGATGTGTTGCATGGGTCAGGTCCATTGAAAGAAGTCAGAGAGTGCAAACCTCTTCGTTTCCTGCAGTTGCAGATTGATGGGAGCATGCTTGATTGGCTGGTGTATTCGACCCGAATCTTTAAAAATCTTCTCTAGAACCAGAAGTGATAGAGCTAAGTTAATACTATGAGTTAGTACATTGATGACTGGTGTTTCAAGGTTGTTCATGGCCCAATCAGGTTGTCCCCCCCCCCTTTGTCATGGGGGAGGGGTCCAGATGGGGACTTAAATTGTACATGTTTATCTTCTTCTTGAAAACCCCTTAATGGATTTTTACTAAACTTGGCAGGTAGTGCATATCTAAGAGTTTAGGATCTCAATTTGTTAAACTGAACACCATGCTCCCCTGGGGGGGGGGGCCCCAGGGAGCCCAAACCTCTCAATTTAAACAATATTTACAAATCTTCTTACAACTAGAAGTGATAAAAGCAAAGTTAATATTATGAGTTAGTACATTAATGACTGTAGTTTCAAGTTTGTTAATTGCAGATCCAGGGATCCAAATGTGGGCCTAAATTATACATTTATCTTATTTTTTGAAATACACCTGTAACATAAAGGATTTTCACCAAACGTGTGAGGTAACATTCCTAGGGGGATAACATCTCAATTTGCTCAAATGGGCACCGTGCTCCCCTTGGGGCCCCAGGGGCCCAAACCTTCCAAATTAAGGAATATTTTCTAGAATCAGAAGTGATGAAGCTTTAAGTCTGTTGTTTTTTTTTTTTTCAACTGCATAGTCGAATTTTTCTACGCACAGTGTACTTGGCAGTTATTTTTACCAGTGTGATGGAATATATACCTTATATGCAAATGATCAGCATGCCCCCAGCTCTCAAAGCTGCCCCCACCCCACCTCAAAGTTTACATTATTCTGAGTTAAGAGTCTGTAAGAATGCATTGGATGTGAACTTGTAGTACTCAGGTACAATTTTTGTACAATTTCAGGGTGGTCCACGAGGGGTTTTAGCATGTCGCTGCAACATGCTAAAATTCTTGTGCAACATCCTAAAAAGCCAGCAACATGCTATGCAACATCCTTAAGAATTTGCAACAAGCTCAAAGTAAAAGTATTCAAAAATGTGCAAAACATGTGCATAACATAAGAAACATCAAACTACCAGGTACTTTAGATATTTGTGTGCAAAACATGAGAGAGAACATTGAATGTAAGCAGCACAAAGAGAGATAAGCAGCAAAATATAGCGTACTATGTACTCATCGTGTGGGCTCCGCGCATATTCAATTTCTGCAATATTCTCAGATTCTGAGCTTGCAACATGCTAAAATTTCAAGTTGTGGACCACCCTGAATTTACTTCATATTATTTCTTTCTTTTTTGTTGAGCCCACCGGAGGTGTGGGGAGACTAAGGGATCACCTGCGCCGTCTGTCCATCCGTTGTCTGTCCGTCGCCGTCCGAAATGCTACAAAAACTTTAATAACTCTTTACTCTGGGCTTCAATTGCAATCAAACTTCGAGGGAAGAGGGGTCAAACAAAGTTTCACATTTTACCATATATGAAGGTCACTTCAAGGTCAAAGCTCACAGGCAGGGGTCATCAAAATTTTAGAGCCCAATGTTAAGGTTTTATGGCGCGTTTCTATTATGGGTCATAACTTTTGATCCATAGCTCCATTTGTGACTAAACTTTGTAGATGTCCCTTGGGAAGTGGATGATCACCACAAGGTCAAAGGTCACAAGCACGGGTCAATGAACTCTTAGAGCCCAATGTTAAGTTTTTATGGTGTGTTTCTATCATGGGTCATAACTTTTGATTCATAACTCCATTTGTGACTAAACTTGGATGGTAGATGTCCCTTGGGGAGTGGATGATCACCACAAGGTCAGAGGTCACAAGCAGGGGTCAACAAACTTTTAGAGCCTAATGTAAAGTTTTTATGGCGCGTTTCTATTATGGGTCATAACTTTTGATCCATAACTCCATTTGTGACTAAACTTGGATGGTAGATGTCCCTTGGGGAATGGATGGTCACCACAAGGTCAAAGGTCACAGGCAGGGTCAACAAACTTTAATCTGTTGAGGATGAGTCCCGAGTATACTCGGGCAGGTGTCTATGGGAAATGCGTGTTGTAGCAAAATCAGTCTGTCCTCAACGGGTTAAGGGCCCAATGTTAAGTTTTTATGGCACGTTTCTTTTTTGCCATAGATTTTTACCCTTTTATATCTCTTTTTAGCTCTCCTGAGCCGAAGGCTCAAGTGAGCTATTGCGATCGCTCTTCGTCCGTCGTGCGTCGTCCGTCGTGCGTAAACTTTTACATTTTCATCTTCTCTTTGAGAACCCCTAGACCGATTTTCACCAAACTTGGCAGGTATCATCCCTAGGGGGATAGGATCTCAATTTGTTCAAGTGGGCACCATACCCCTCCTGGGGGGCCCTTAGAGGGGCCCAAACCCCCCAAAATTAAGGAATCTTAAAAAATCTTCTTCTCTAGAACCAGAAGTGATACTGATAGAGCTAAGTTAATACTATGAATTAGTACATAGATGACTGTAGTTTCAAGTTTGTTCATGGCGGAATCAGGGGTGCCCCCCTTGGGACCCAGGGAGGGGGGCTAATGGGGCCCAAATTGTACATTTTCATCTTTTTCTTGAAAATGCCATTATGAATTTTCACCAAAGTTGGCAGGTAGCATCCCTAGGGGGAAAGAATCTCATTCCCATCAAATGGGCACCATGCCCCACCTGGGGGGCCCCAGGGGGCCTTAATTTGGACCGAAATGGTAAATTTTCATCTTTTTCTTGAAAACCTTTTCACTAATTTTCACCAAACTTGGCAGGTAGCATCCCTAGGGGGATAGAATCTCAATTCCATCAAATGGGCTCCATGCCCCACTTGGGGGGCCTCAGGGGTCCAACCCCCCCACTGTAAGGAATCTTTACAGATTTTCTCTAGATCTGGAAGTGATTGAGCTAAGTTAATACAATGAGTCAGTATATTGATGACTATTGTTTCAAGTTTGTTCATGGGAGAATGGAAGGTGAACTTGCGATACTCAGGTGAGCGCGTGACCCCAGGGTCTCTTGTTATCTGTTATATCTCTTTTTTCATCTGTTATATCCCATTGCGTACAATTTCTTGTACGTGAATGGGCGAGACACATTATGGCACTTAGGCCTATTGATGATTTTTTTTTTATAAAGATGTAATTAATTATACCACTGATGTATTCGTTATCATCACATATACATAACGATGACTGAATAACTGCATGAGATTTATCTTTTTTTCCTCTGCTTAAATTATTCGATCAAATGTTTCACATCTTTTGAGCCGCAGTACGTTTAAGCCAACATCATATTCTTGTTGTATCACTTGAATAATTTCCATGATTATCAGTTTTTGTTGTATTTGTGATTGCATGTATGTATGTTTGCAGGTATGCATTTTATCACCATGTGTGTTATATATATATATATATATATATATATATATATATATATGTGTGTAAATATTACTTGATACAACATGATATCATTTTGTATTTTCTTCACATAAACTTTTTTTTTAACCGAAATCTGTGAACGTGATAGGAATTACGGCAAGCTACATCACAGGCAGAATGCAAAACAACAACAACAACAACCACTGACAACAACAAAACGCCCACTCAACTACATGATGAGAACGATGTAATTTCCGATGCAGACATGTCGCCACACCCTACTGGGAACAGCTCATGCTTTTGTATCAGTCCCATGCTTCATTAAACATGAACAAAAGGCATGTCTGGCAAAAATTCAAACGTCACCTCGAAGTGAGTTTAAAGGAGGAAACAATGTTTCTTAAATAGATAGTGCCGGTCTTTCGGTTACCACTTTCTACTCAACATCTATCATGTTTTTATCTATCATGTATGGATCATAGCTTTCTGACGCGCTGATACACACACACACACACACACACACACTCTCTCTCTCTCTCTCTTTTTCTCTTTCTTGAGAATTTACTTGTCCTGTTCACATGCTCATGTTAGAATATCATTAAAAAAAGAAGGAAACGGCACGTTGCAGTGTTTCAATATATACATATATATATATATATATATATATATACATATATGTATATATATATATATATATATATATATATATACATATTATTATTATTTTTTTTTTGCAGAACCGGGGAAGAGAAGGATAACATGATGAATGACGTCTCCACCATACCAAGGCGATAAAATACGTCACAACTCCTTTAAAGTCGACAAAGTCGTCCTCCTATTGAACTTTGACAGATCTTATACATTGTCCTCTATCTCATCTTAGCACTCGTTTGTGTTTGTTTTTTTTTTTTTCGTGCCAACTTGGATATTACTTCGGTTCCAGTGAACACAGGGTTAATAGACATTGAATTATATGACAGTGAATGTCATAATACGAAAGCTGGTACTTGTTTGTCAGCCAAGTGGCCTTGGGGGAACAATATGTTTCCATCAATCCTATGGAGGGGCATTGTAGGTAATAAATGAGACATATCAGTATTGCATGTGCGCAACAATATTCCCACAGAGCATTGCCACGAACGTCAGCCTATTGTCGCATACAGACAAAGACTCACAATAACATTCGTGGGTGGGGAGGATTTCGAAGACGGCGCCATGCAGTCGTGCAGAAATGTATTGACACAGAGATAACCAGGTGGCCCTGACTGATGTTCATAAGAGTCATCCATACCCCAAAATACAATATAGTATGTATAATTAAAGTTCGAGATGGGAGTTTACGTCAAACGCAAACGGTTTCTTTTTTTTTTCCCTAGAGGCCAATATATTGCATCAAAGAATGCAGATAGCTCCAGTGTAAATATAAATTATACAATCTAAAATAGCGTTTGGTCACTTATTTTGCATTTTATTCGTCGTGATTACACATCGAATGTCAAGTAAATGTGATAAATATATATATATATATATATATATATATATACTGCAGTACTGTTTAAGAAATTGCAAATTTTGAAAATTGATCAAATTGTGCAATTTCAAGTGGCTACATTTATGTTTTCGTACTTTAAAGGTGTCTCACCTGTCACGTTCCATAATTCGTTTACCCCAAATAGTGCAATCCATGCCTACAACACTAGACGTGCCAATGAGATATGTTTACCTTTTTACAGATATAAGTTCTCTAAGTCTACAATTCTCGCTATCGCCAATGACGTAAAAAGTACCCGGATGTTGATTTAAGCGTCATTTACGGTGCATTATGGGATAGTCCGGTAGCAAAGTCACTTCCGTTCGTACGCGCGTGATACGTGACTTATGCTATTTACACACACAACCGACTATATTCTACGTGTACTTCCGGTTTTCTCGACTTGAATTACAGCTTTAATATGATTTGAAATTTCTCCATTCTTAAGAAATTGCTGTTAATACGACTATTGGTTGTTGCTGCGAAGCTGCCATGTGTTGTTTGCACGACAATGAATGAAAAAAATCTCCAGAAATAGGACCCTTACTGGCATGCGAGACGTGACGTGGCCGCGTGGGTGAAGTTTGCGGGTGAGTCCACAGCGCAGTACGTGTACGCGCGACTTACTAGTAGTGGTAGTAGCACTAGGCAGTAGGCCTACGTACATTGTACGTACTTACTTGGAAGAAGTTGCTTCGGAGACAGGATAAGTTCGAGATCACTGTTCGTTCCCGATTGTATTCGCGACATTTCGACAGAGAACAAATAATAAAAAAAAAAAAGATGGGCATTCCATGACGATATACTGTATATCCAGGTGGGTGAATATTTTCCAGCATATTTTCAGCGTATCCAGAGATAACTGATCTGTGATGCTTGCACATCGATCGAATGATCAAGCAGTACGCCGTACCGGTATGTGTTAGCTTATGCGCTGCGTGCAGTGGTGCATGCTAATGCGATGCAAGGCCGGCCGCCGGCGGCGGGGACTACAGTGTACGAGGATGACAGGCCTGGCCACTCGCTGGCTCGGGCGGTATACGTATACAGCGGCCTACTGTACTAGTATCCGTGGTCGCCGCTGCGCTATAGGTAAGGTACACGTACGCGCTCGCTAGCGTTGTGCAAATTATGACCCGCGCCGGAAGTGCCCTTGCTACCAAGTGCACTAAATCTTGAAGGAAAAGCCACATCCGGGTACTTTTTACGTCATTGGCGATAGCGAGAATTAGATACACTGGAGCAAAATGCTGGAATGAGTTGCCAACTTTTATTAAAAAGAGTCCAACACTGTCCTCTTTTAAACGTAAATATAAAATGTTATTAATACAAAGTGCAATTGAGTAATTATTGTAATAATTTTGCCACCTTTTTTATTCTTTTTTTTCTTTTCTTTTTTTTTATTGGTGTGATTTTTTTTGTTGTTGTTTTTGTTCCTTGATGTATATTTGATGGAAATTGCGTACTATTTATTGTTTGTAAGGGAATCGGCCTCGATAGGCTTCATACGGCCTTTACTGATCCCTCACGTGCTATGTCTGTTTGTATATTTTTTCTCTACTGTTTTATTGTGAACGTGATGTTTTCTTTTTAGCATGTGAAATAAATTTGAATTTGAAGTTGAATTTGAATATATATATATGAAGAGTTTGTTCGCAAAAACCGATAAGTCCATTTTGGAAGATTTTGAAGTAATGTCTCTGCCACGAAGTACAAAATAATACCTTTTAAATGATACATCGGTCACTACATATAAAGGTACATTATTAAAGTTATGATCAAGAGAAGCAACAATTTTCTTATTATTCTCTTTATTTTTCTTGACCTTTAATCGCAAATATCTCAATTTGGCAAATATGGACTTATCGGTTTTTGCAAACAAACTCTTCATATACAGTATATATATATATATATATATATATATATATATATATACATACATACATACATATATAAGCCTGGAGACCACGGCATACGATCAGTCGATGTCACACATTTTCTTCACGTACTTCGTGTATGAGAAGCTACTGGTTCTAATTTATACATATATGCATATGGGATGCCAATACTTATTTACCATCTCGTATTTTCCAACAAAAGAAAACAAAAATATGCACAGTACCATTGCCCATATACAGTACATGCAGTTTATGGCAATCCTGGTAATCCCGGGAATTTCATTATTCACAAGCGGCTGTAGCAGTATTGGCATTAATATAGCCCAGCCATATACACAAGCCATATACACATTTTGTGTCTGTACGAACTTCAAATATTTAAGCTGTCAGTTGTTGTTGTTATATATATATATATATATATATATATATATATATACATATATATATATATATATATATATACATATATAAATGTTGATTTCAAAAATACAAAACTAGATAATGTTAAGAGAAGATTCGGTGTTTAGAGATGCTTTGTCTGGAAGAAAACGACTCACCTGGTTGAATATGCCTAGAGCTATTCCATGTCTAGGCAGGTGATAAGACGAATTACTTAATATTTGATACGAGTTCAGTCCTCAATAAAGTACGTATGTGGTATTACACAGTAGTGTAATTCAACATTAATACTATTCGCGATGTTATTCAACACACGAGGTAATATGGATTATTATGTAGATATAGACAAAATGACCATTTCATTGACGAATTGTTGTCATTTCGTCAATGAAATGACTGATTTCGTAACGAAATAGGCCATGCGACACTTGGCGCTCCAAACAGACTGTCCATGGCTTAAACTATAGTTTCAATTGTACCAGCACCTTCGTGAATTCGGTCTATTATGTCCCGTTTTGTAATGTTGAACTCGTGGGCTGTTTTGAGTGTCTCTATAACTGTCGGGCTGTATGACTCGGGGGTACTTGTGACTCATGGACCTTTCTTTTAATGTCGAAGTCGTGGGTTGTGTGACTTGTGGGTGTCTGTCTCGTGGGATGGCCCCTAAAACTCAGACAGTCCGTTGAAAACTAAATCACTGCATGAGAAGACAACCCCCCTCCCCCCCGTTTGGCCACTGAGTTGCATAGCTGAAGAGTCACTGTCTTGACAATCAGTAGGTGTGACAATGATCCTGAATATTCGATACAATATGCAGTGGAATGTCTTCCAGTTTATGTTCATATCCTTTTTTGTTTGTTTGTTTGTTTGTTTTCAGCTAATTTCCTGTGATGCTATCAAAGCGAGTCCCGATAACAAAAGAAATGATGAAGACGCACCGCCGGCGCCACGTTATCAGAAGTGGTTGTGGTGGGGAGGGGGGGGGGGGGTGGCACTTTCGAGTTTTAACAGCTATTAAACAAGCAAACACAAACAACAACAACAACAAAAAAGGCCTTCAGCGTGTCACTTCCGGGTTTTATCATCAGCGCAAAAACAAGCTAGGCCATATCGCACAAGGTTTCATTCTATCTCCAGTGCCACTTCCGGGAAAAAAAAAAAGTGGGGGCTCAAAATGAAGAGTTTGTTTGCAAAAACCGATAAGTCCATATTTGTCAAATAGAGATATTTGTGATTAAAGGTTCAGAAAAATAAAGAGAATAATAAAAAATTGTGCTTCTTTTCACCATAACTTCAAAAATGTACCCTTATGTGTAGTGACCAATATATCATTTAAAAGGTATTATTTTGTATTTTATGACAAATACCGTACTTCAAAATCTTCAAAAATGAACTTATCAGTTTTTGCAAACAAACTCTTCAAATGGTGACATCCCTATGTTTTCCTATGTACGTGCCTTGCCTTCACAGCGCAAGCACCCGCCAAGCAGCGCGCGCAGCGGACGAAGGTGCACAACCACTGTGCACCCCTTGCCTTTTGTCGTACAAACAGATCGCCGCTAGCGTTGTAGCGCTTAGCGCATATGTGATATCATGCAATCGCAATACAAATAATCCGGCATTTATAGACGGCAATTTGTAAATAATTTCCGTAGATTGCAGCGGTCCGGAACCCGGTAGGAACCACTATCACTGAATTCGCTACATGAGATTGTATGCCGATATCGGTAAGTGCCATTTATTCACTCGGTAGCTTTATTCGATGTTGACTTGTAAATGCTTGTTACGGGGCGTTCACAGTGCGCGAGCTAGTAATTCACGCATGTATTGTAGTCATACATGGCCACTGCCTACGTAAAACGCAATCACTGTGGTGATATTATAATCACGATGTGTGAACTGGTTATAAAACGCGATCGCGATTGACCAAGTTTACCCTTCATTTATGTTTTGTTTGGTGTTTCAAACAGATAAAAACTGCTTTTATTCTGGGTATAGTTGTTATCTCAATTCCACGCCATGACCCTCGGAGTAAGCTTCTCGTGTCATAACCTGGAGTTGAGATCTCTCGAACAACTGATAGCAACTATGCCTCAAAAAGCATTCAATATCTGTATTATGCTATAATACAACTGCCAAAGTAAAACCGCGGTTTGGCAAATCAACAATAGATTTGCTGCAGGGTTTCCACCATTACTCACCTAGTATGCTGGTAGGCTGCGGTAGAATACAATAGGCCACGCCCACAAAAGAGGGAAGGCTAGCTGCAGCAAATGAGTGGGAAGTCTACCAGAAGTAAGCGGTAAGGCTCCGTAGACTGTCTGTTCAAAGCAAATATGCAGCAGCGCCGCGGCAGCCAACCACACCAGAACTCACAAATGACCTCAACCGATTGGTGCGTGTGTGGTTTACCGAAACTGTCATCACCCCCCTCCCTTTTTTCAGGTTACAGAATAAAGTCAATTCTAATGAAAAAAAAAACCAACAACACTTTAAACTTTTACAGATTTACTGTAAAATTTAATGAATTTCATTGAAGTGTACTTCACAATACTTTGTATTTTCATCGATGCAATGTCTGCGTAGTGCACGCATGTAGTAAAAGTGTATTTGTCTAATTTTGAGAGTTTCTGTTGGAACAAACTGAGGGAGGGTGGGGTATGCATTATAGAGATACAGACTATTCCAGCACAATTCCTTGTCTAGTTCGATTTGTTCAGCTATTTTTATGCCTCCGCCACGAAGTGGTGCCGGAGGCATTATGTTTTGGCTGCAGCTCGTTATTCCAAAGGTTCGCTATTTCGAAGGTTCTTTAGTCCGAAGGTTCGTTATTCCGAAGATTCGTTATTCCGAAGGTTCGTTAATCCGAAAATGTAATGAGGTTCGTTATTCCGAAGGTTCATTATTACTCAAATCCCAAAATGAAATAAGGTTCGTTATTCCGAAGGTTCGTTAATCCGGAAATGAAACAAAGCTTGTTATTCCAAAGGATCGTTACGTACCCTATATCATTTTCGGATTAACGAACCTTCGGAATAACGAACCTTCGGAATAACGAACAGCACCCTTTGTTTTCGGGTCGTCCGTCCGTCTGTCCTTCCATCCGTCCTTCCGTCAGTACTTCCGTCCGCCCGTAATGAATTTTGTGGACAGCGTAACTATCAAAACCTTTTGAGGTATCCTAATGACACTTGGCATGTATGTGTATTAGGGCGTGAAGTTGTGCCTATAAACTACTTTTGGGTGCACATGCTCAAGGGCAAAGGTCAAAAGGTCGAGGTCAAATACATAAAATTCCACTATTTCCACCATATCTATGCAATGCCTGAAGATATTTTCGTGAAACTTAGTGTTTACTTGTATTACCCAATAAAAATTCTGTGGTAAAAGTTTGGGTCATGAGTCAAAAGTCAAAGGTCAAAAGGTCAAGTAAGAATATTAAAACTTCCCTTTTTTCTCCGTACCTTGAAAATTGTTCAAGGTATCTTCATTGAACTTGGTATATATATAGGCCTATATGTACTGACTGGCAGTGATTATCTAAAGAATTTAGGGTTCATGGGGTCAAAGGTCAAGGGCAACACTCAAATTTTGATATTTCCCTCATGTTTATGCAGTGCCAGCAGGATTATTTTGTTCTTTTTTTACACTTGATGTATGCATGCATAACCTAATAGAGATTCTCTGGATTTTTTTTTTCTTTTTGTTTTTGTTTTGCCGCAAAAGGTCAAAAGGTCAAAGATTAAGTGAAAGCGCTGAACTAACTTTTTTCCTCCATATCTCGAAAGTGGCTACAGCTATATCTCGAAACTTATGCGTGTTCTGCCTGACAGTGATTATCTTATGAATTTTAGGGTCGAATGCCAGATGAAAATGGTAAAAATGTGCTATTCAATACAGAAATTACACTTTTTCTCCATACCATGAACATCACTCAATGCATGAACGTATGAATGGGTCAAAGTCAAGTTAAAGTCCTTAAATCCTCCAAAACATGCTCTCCTATTCATCCAATTAAACCTAGGTCAAGGGAGATGGACATTCAACACATTTGTGACAAACTTGTCATTTCAATATTTTGCCAATTTTGTGAAAATGTAATCACACATTGTCCACATGTATGTTCTAGACCTATTAGGAGAATCATGCATAAGGCGGAGGCATACCAGTCGCCATAGCGACATTTCTATAATTTGTTTTCTAATCTCAGTCGAGCCAACATTCTTTATCCTCTACTGCTGCCCGGGGCCATAGGCAAAACGTATCGTATGCCTGTTCGCTTGGCAAATGTAGACTGAACTATGTCATTTTTTCTACACATTTTTCATTCTTTGCCGTTGACATCACAATCCGCTGGTGATGCATGGAATATAATTTATGTTATAGAAATCTTGCAACCGTCGTAGCATAGGTGTCCAGTACTGTGGATGCTATTGATGCTACCAATACTATGTCTGCTTTTAATTCGTTTTCCCCGAGATGCATGCAGAAATTACGTCTGTCCCCGTCTCCTGAATGCACTATTTGCGTGTTGTGCACCAGCTGTTGTGTAGCTCCACAAAGTGGTAGGCCTACTAATGAGGTATCAAAATTTTATACCTCCTTGAATAGGATAAAAATGTATTGCCCTCGGTTGGTTGTTTGAATTGTACGCGTATAGGAGGGGGCATCAAAGCGTATTGATATAATTCCTCTCGTGATTGACTTTTGACATTATAATGCACTAAAGTGTCTTTCTGTGGTAAACTTGTTGCAGCCTGTTGCCAATTGGGAGCATGGTATGAGCTTATGGCAGCCCTCCGGGAACCTTTCCAGAGTCTGTACCTTGCAGTTATACTGGTACGTTGCCAATCTCCAGCAAAATTTCTTTCTACGGAATTTAGTTTCTAACCCTTGTTCTTCTCAGGAAACTCACCACGGTCTGTAGTATTGTTGTTTTTTTGGTCGTTTGTTTGTAATTGGTTTCTTTGTTATTTTGTTTTTGTTTTTATTTTTTTGTTCGTTTGTATATTTCTTTGAATGTTTATTTGTTTGTTTGTTTGTTTGTTTTGCTGTTCATGCACCTTGCGTTGTACTAGTCTGGCTTCCAGATCAGCTGCTAGTACTATTTCGCTATTTCGCTATTGACGCCCTCAACATGGAAAGCTGGATTAGAATTATACGTTGATTTTTTCCTGCGCCTTTGTCGAAGGAGTCCAGTTGGCAAAGTGGCTGGAGACGAGCCTAGCGCTATACAAGTCTGGCACAACATTTATCATTTCTGCTGCATACTTATGGTTTATACTCCTGCAGGTCACTGTTAGTGTGTTGCAAATTAGCGGCAGTTACACTGCATACATTTCAATTTCTTTCAAGTGTATGCATGTGCTAAGTAATATGCAAAAGATATCGACATAATTCTTACAAGTAGGCCTAATGAACTATCATATGTAATGTAACAAATCAGCAATGAATGGGCATTTGTTAGAGAGGGCGAGGTACCGTAGTCTACAGCAACACAAACCAATGTTAAATCAGCACCCAGCTGCTCTCACACGTAAACATTATGAGCGTATTATCGACACGTTCGGATATACAAGCGTATACCTGGTCATGTGCAAGGACATTATTATATTCGTCAGAAATCTAATTGTTCAACATTTTGTAAGGCACCTAATGCAATTATGCTTTAAATCTTATTATTTTTTTTTCACATAGGACATACTTGAATGCAATTGCAGATGTGATGAAAAGATCAGCAGTACTTCGACTTTAGAATAGTTTCCGCATGCATCGCTACTAGGAAAAAATTCTCTCCTGCTGCAAGCATGCAGTGTGATCGATTGACTGATAGAACCGTCCCTTTAAGTGACTAAGTGATATATACCATGTCTTTGTTCGTGGGTTTTCCCCACGTGTCGTTTGTACGGTGTACAGTGAACATACAAGTCTGTGCTTATCCTGATTGTATCCATCATTGATTTTTTTTTTTCTGCGAACACCACGCGATTGTGCATTTATTTGCGAACCTTCCAGACGATGTTAAATTTTGCACGAATGCAATGTAGCAAGCCAAGTAATGCAAAGACATCGACATAATTATCACAATTTAGTATGTCTAAAGAATTAATTATGTCTACTGTAACAATATCAGCAATAGATGGGTATTTGTAAGGTATCGCTGTCTACGGCAACACAAACCAATGGGAAATCAGCATCCAGCTGCTCCCACACGTAAACTGTATGTGCGTATCATCGATACGTTCGTATACATTGAAGCGTACATGCACATTTACAAGGACAATGTACATTCGTCAGAATGTTATCTTAGGGCGTGTGTTAGACGTCACGTTCAACTATTATTTGTCTGTCGACTATGCATATCACAAGTATTTGTCATTAAATTGTAGGACTTCCTTGTTTGTCCCACTTCTGCCACGTGTAAATATGCTTTTTCTGACTATTTTTGAGGATGAGTATAACACGGGCATGAGAGCTTTTTCCATTTTGCGAAGTCACACATAAGACGAGTCATAATTTTGTTTTCATAAAGTATAAATATGTACTCATATTCGCACCCAGAAGAGGCTGCTCGAATATCACATATGATATACCCCACATCTCCCTGAGCTTGAAAAAAAAAGAAGAAATGCTATCGAATATACTTAATAATTCGGCGACGTCGCTTTTCTCCATAAAGGTCATTATTGCGAGTGTATTGCAGGAGTTCAAAACGGTGACATTAACAATGATAATGATAACGCTTATGTTTATCATGTATTATGTACGCTTCAACGGAAGACTTACAAGGATATAACAATTACGACCTTTAAAAAAAAAATTCACTCTGTTTCCTTGACTATACTTGAGACCCGTAAACATGGTGTGGATTGCACTTTAACTGCGGGGAAGTTCCACTTGGGGAATTCCACTTGGGCGTTGCATTGGTATCTGTATGGCGATAACAGGATGTTGAAATAATCGACTAACCTTTTAGCCAGGAAAACATTTCCCCAGTCCTGTTTGTTATCCATTAGACTTTTAATTTCGAGCAAATATATTCCAAAAATACCCCAACAATGTGGGCCATTGTTAATATTGGTTGCAAATGTGGTGAATCAAGATGAAAATAGAAATCAAAACTGCTATTCTCTTTTTATTCAATAGATCCGTGTTTCTATAAGAACAATTTATAGCATAGCTTGAATGGGAAGCGAACATGTCTCAGCACACACAGGATGTAAAAAGCTGGTTTCTGTGGCCTTGTTTCTGTATGCGTGACCCTGCCGTGCATTACTGCTTGTTACACTCCGCTACATATACTATGTAGGTACGCGTCTTTCCACGTCTACACGATTTCCGTTTTGCTGTTGTATTCCGTTGCATTCCCAGAATATGTAGTATAATGCGACGCATCTGTTGTGATGGTGTCTGATCATGTATGCAATGTATCTGATTGCGAACAAAATGACCCGGATATTTTTGGCGAAGTTGCTAACAGTTTCCTCCTTAGTGTCTAGTAAACACAGAAAAACAACACACCACCTTGGTGGTAATACATCACAAAACGTGAGCTGCCAATGGTGTACAGTGCCCATATCCTATGTAACGCACAGTTCAAAGGGGCAGTCCAGACGATTTTCATAAATTCACATCATGTAGTACATAACTCTATAGCTCTATGTATGGATTTGCAGAATTTATTGTGGTTTTGAGCACAGAGACCAATACTTTGAAGAATCTTAAACAAATTACACTGAACAATGGTAATGACATAGGAGGCTCACATTTTTTTCAGAAATATAGCATGCAATGCAATTCTGTAACAATCCCGCTTGCTTAACAAATTTACTTGTGTATAATCTATGCATACATTATTTTTCAGTCTTCTTCTCGTGCATTCTTAGGTTAGGCTGCCATGTCATCATTCTTGCTCATTACAATTTGTTATCGATTTTGAAAACATTCCTATTCTTCATCCCAATCACTATACATTTTGAAATTCTGTACCCAGTTTAACCAATAGTGCTTGTTCATAAGTAAATGTCTGAAAATTATCCCCAGGTCTCCTTTAACACAATGCACAAAACAGTCAACTTTGATCTGTTGAGGTCAGATACATAACTATTTAATTTCATTTCATTCATTCTAAAACCATACTCAAGTCATAACAGAGAAGTTAAAGGTCAGGACTCCTAGGAAGCAGTTATATGCTTGCAGCTGGAGCCCTGAGAAACCATCTTATGTCGTATGACATGGACCAAAGCATGCACACAATCAATGCAAATTGATATAACACATACATAATACACTAGTTGACAAAAACAAATATTTATGTAAATGTGATGTCACGCACATTCATTCACTCACACATTGTTCATAAGTTCACTTAGAACATAGATGAGGGAAAGAAATGAAGAGTTTTTTCGCAAAAACCGATAAGCCCATTTTTGAAGATTTTGAAGAACAGTCTCTGTCGTGGCAGGGGGAGCCACATTTTATTTACCATAAACGCAAATCTTGAAGATATCGTCTTACACACGAAAAAAAAAAAAAACACACACACACACACACACACAAACACACAGTCTTACAATGTCTTCAAGCCATGACATTGACATATTAAGATCATACGTCATATTAAACCAACCAGCCAACAGTTAAGATAAAGAGGAACACGAGATCATCGTCACTGTGTAAAATATATATATATTTTTTGTATTTCTCGATTTTAATGAACAGAACAAAACATTGTCTTTTTTTATAAGTTTCAAGTATCAAGTTTCAAGTTTATTTCATGTTTCCACTTTCTCAGTGATGGGATTACAAAATGATTGACAATAAAACAAAAGTACAAAACATATACAACCATATCTTATGTTTGAAGAAAAAAAAAGACAAACAAACATTACACACAAATATAAATGGTCGTCTTCATCTGAAGATATCACAAATAAATGTCGGAAATATGATGGGGCCTACATAAAAGCATGGGGCCTACATAAAAAGTCATAGGGTATATGATTTTTGACATCACATCAGCAGTCAATGACAGTACCAGGCGTCTGATTCATTTTTGGTTTATAGGCCTAATCTCTAACATATGTTAGAATCATTGCATTCTAGAATTATATACACAGAAAACGAGTGAAAGAGAGAAAGACAAATATTTGTTATCCATACCACACAAGAAGTTTTGGGCCAAAACGTACTAGGACATAGTACCTACTTAAAACGGCAAATCAAACGGCTCTTCGATGTAACCCTACAGGATAATAATGTCAATAATGTCAATGACACGATCCTGACTTTTCCGTAAAATCCACGCAGACACAATATGAAAGACACACATGATTATACACATCATTTATTCTGATGTATACATCACCTATATAGATCCTTGTCATTTGATTGGTTCTTCGATATTGATCATTTGTCCTATCTTACTATCACGTCATCATTTGCGCAATTGTGACTCCATTCACCATGCAAGCTTGGATCCCTGCGATTTGCTCCATTGCATGCATTCCGAGAGGCCGGCATACTATTTACGTAAAATGTTTGTGTTTGTACCGTATGTCCCTCCCCCCCCCAAAAAAAAAAAAAAAAATAATAATAATAATAATAAAAATAAAAAAAATAAAAATAACAAAAAATTACAACGGGGCCCTCCGCAATGATGTCTTTAAAAAAAAATTACATCAATTTAGATACAAATTCAGGATGTGAAACCATAACTTAACCAAGCTTAACCAAATCGAATGGGGATTTCTGAAAAATAGAGCTAAAATGTTATATTTTAAGACCCTGTAGTAGCATTCAAAAAATTGATCATATTGGGTGTTATCAATGCGGAAAATGGTTGTATTTTTTTTTTACAATAACAATCAGATTTTCGAATTGATAACATCCAATATGATCGACCTATCTAAGTGTTACTTCAGGGTATTAAAAAATAGCATCTTAGCTCTATTTTGCAGAAAACCCCATTCAATTTGGTTTAGCGGTCACAGAGAAATGTGGATTGTTGTAAAGCATGTCATGAGCCTGATTCTTCCAATTCTAGCAATTCAATGCTCTTGTGTGTGAATAATAGACAGAACTTGGAGGGAAGAGATTCTCAACATCATTTACAAAATTCCTCATTTCTCTTTGACCACTGAAGCAAATCGAATGGGGTTGTATGTACGATGTGGGCAATGAGTTATAATTTCATACCCTGAATTTGTAATTAGATTGATTCACTATTTTTAAAGATATCATTGCGGAGGGTACCGTTGTAATTTTTTGGGACATACTGTAGTGTGCATGCGATGAAGCACATACGGACAACAGGCTGGCGTATAGCGCTCAGTGAGGAGCACTCTCTTCATCTCAAGATCACACCCATTTTTTCCTGTTTCTAAATTCATAGAATATAAAATGTCAAAAGTCTAGTTTTAGGTGTTATATAGAAGAAATGATAGATGTCCATTTATGCAATGGACAGGATATTAAATTTAACGAAGGACGGAACTATTGATGAATTCAATTCGGCTGCGCCTGTTTGGATAGACCATTAGACATTACGTTCTTTGTATGACCTCACGAAACATTCTGTTTGTTGCATGCATAAATATTCATTATTTGTGTAATGCACATCAGTACATACCATTGAGAGCAAGATCCACGATCTACTCATTATCCAAACAATACAGACGCCCAATAGAGACATACCACAAGTTATGTTATGATGTAGGTCTATATACATATACTATACATCATAATAAAGTGTGTAACAGGGGCGGATCAAGGAATTCCGTAAAAGTGGGGTGGATGCTTTTACAAAAAGTAAGGGGGAGGCTGGGGGCACGCGTCCCATTTTCCTTGTATTTGTTTTCTTTTAAGAAAAAATAAGGGGCTCCCGGTGCGCTCCCCACGGGATCCGCCACTGTAGTGTTATGTGGCGAAATCAGCAATTGAGAATATGTCTTATAATGTGTTAAATCTGCAACAACACAAACCAGCATCAGTTGGCTGCTGATGGATTGTGTATGTCCAGATGTCAGTTATACGATCACGACTTTTCTGCGTAAAATCTACTCAGACACATAGTGTAAGGGTATGGACAGTATTGAGACTACATGCACTATTCTATGCAATATTTTTTTTTCTATTGTAGCTGGCATTGAATTATTCATGCTGAGCAAGAGTAATGCAACTTTAGGATATCAACATAAATGCGCATAATTTACTATTGTTTCATTTCATTTGTGTATGTATAATTGATGAACCAAGGTATGATTCCATATCAAACAAATCATTCTGAAAGGTCAGAACTATGAAATATCACAACACTATTCCCAATCATGATTTTGCATGTATAAACCCTATGGCAAATGTAAGCGTAACACCAGTTACGTAACATCAGTTACCGTCATGCCTTCACTGAAATTGGCATGGTGCTAAAAGGAAATATCTAGGGTGCACATTATTTTGCACACCTGTTCCTAAGAACCTAGGTGTATTGCCATATTAAACACATAAAAGCGAGAAGTCACGGACATGAGTTTTTCCATTTAAATCTACACCATAATTTTTCATGTCCTTTTTCAGTAACGTCAGTTACCGACACATTTTCACTTGCTATCTGATAAGAAATGCAGTTTGAGAGAAAAACTTTCCACCTATTTCTTCATTCTCATGAACTCATTCATCAATGCTAATTGCAAGCCCCGGGTGCTTTCATTCACAAAACTACAGCGTAAACAATTTCATGAAAATCCTTACGCGTAACGTTAGTTACATTGGAATTGCCCACTTGTACAATCATTACCTGTTTAGACCAGCTGGTCCTGCCCCTCCTCATTTTACGGGCTTGGGACCGGCGCGTGGGAGTATGCATCTCCCACATCGGCTGATTTGGCAGGACCAATCATCGTTTTACACTTATGGCTCGTTTGAACCTCGGAACAATGATTGTCGATAAGGTCGTCGCCAACTTCATTCCATGTCTGATCCTGCAATGTATATGAAATATCAATAATCGTCAATGAGAACATCAGCATTGAAAGAAGTAACCAACTCCGTCATAGAACATCTATTACTTGCTCTATGTCAGTAACCATAAGCTTTTATCAAAGGAAGTTCGGGAAAAAAATTGCATTGAGTACAATGTAAGAGGAGTAGGCCAATAGCCTGAGATAGATGGTCAGGAAATACGTCTGCAATGTCGATATTAGAGAAATCGTATGCAAGGCTTGCTTGCGTCTTGGGAGTCTGAGTTCATGAATTTTGTAAAAGTAGTGCACAACGTCATGTTATGATGCTTTCATAAATTATGGAACGATCGGCTTATCATATCCCCTAATCACTCAAACACATCATTCTTATTTTGATTTTATTGAATTATTAGGTTAAAAAAAAATCATCTGGACGATTGGGTTTTGACTCGTAACATGCAGGCCCCCTTCCAGATCTCGGCCATCGACCGTGCGATCGCGACTAAAATCAGCACACATATGCCTATGACGTAATCTCAAGTACCATGCAGTTAATTTTTTTTCAAAAAAAAATCATTAAAGCTAACTTATGCTAATTTATGCATAATGATGCATGAAATCAGACAATTTTGTACAAATCACTAAATAAACCTCAAAACAGGCAAATTTTCTGTGTAAATATTCTCTTTAGAGTCATTAGTAAATGTAAGAGAAGAAAAGTTGTGGCACCGGAAAAGTGTCTTAAGTATTTTATTTTTTTTTTTATTTTTTTTTCGACTTTATGGTTTTCATTGTTTTTTCCAATGAAATTTGTCCGGGACACTGTTCCGAACAACAAAATATGTTAATTGATTTCAATCAATAAAACCCCCAAATAATCAAGATTTTATGAAATCTGCCTGTTAGCACAACTTGCATTTAAATTCTACGCGAATTCACGTTTTTGAGCAATTTTTGTTCTGTGATGCATTTTCATATTTATGCGCAACTTCAAAACCGCGCGCCCGGACATAGCAAATTTGGTGTCAAAAGATGCGGGAGACCCGAAAGATAAAAAAGTCATGAAACATCGCGCCGATAGCTTTTCGCGACAGCGACACATCGCGTGGAACGTCGAGAGTGTGTGTGTGTGTGTGTGTGTGGGGTGGGGGGGGGGGGGGGTGGGGGTTAGGGTTAACCCAAGGTCAATATTCGTGTCAATTTTACGATAAATCAAATCAATGTGTGGGTGCTAAATTTCGTGAGCATTGCTAAAACTTGATGAGGTAACTCGATTCAGGAGATTTGCAATCCTCCGATTTTATACCGCTATACTTATCGGTTTTTGCAGCATAACAAATTGGAAAGTCTGAAATTCACATATTATTATAAGTAAATACTTGAATAAAATGCACTTATCCGTTTTTGCAATCAAACTTTAACCGGCTTATACACTGTATTTGAATTATAATTCCATTCTAGAAGATGACGATACATACATGTACGTATTATGTATATATACATATATATAACTTTTTTTAAGAGGCTGACGGATATCAGACATGAGTATCTATAACCTCCCATGTTAGCGTTTTATGCAATGGACAGGAAAAAAAAAAATAATCTCACAAAACTGATATATCAAACATTTCATATTGTGTCGGATGGTCACGTAAGTATAGACGTGGACACCATGAAAGTCATGAAATCTAAGGAAAGCCACGTCAAAGATGATTCACTTACCTTTTGGGGACACTCTTTGTGTCCACGCTGTCCACGAATGATGACTATGATACCTGCACATGCATGTGGGGCTGTTAAGACGAGAACAACATCCAAAGTTATGTTATGCCGCTTTAAGACACCTGTAGAAATTCAGCAAAACGCTGCTGATCATGTTCTTATTCATGGTGAAAAGCCTTTCTATTCGTTTTAAGCCTATAGTAGAATAGGCCGAATGTATCGAAAGACCAAATCTTTGCTAATACCAAGAGAAGGAATTATACAAATGGGAACGTCCACGTAATGATCTTGATAGTATTTAACCAATTAATTGTAAAGTAACCGGATCAGTCAGTTTGGCACCATGTGACTGCTATTACTGACAAGACTATGCAACAAAGAACGGTGTGAAACGTTAAACTCCGTTTAAAAAGTCTCTCTTGTTGAAAATCAAACGAACATAGGCAACCGTTTCTTCGAAACTACTAACAAAAGAGAATTCAAAAGAGAATTTGAAAGTACCCTGCTTCCTTAGAGTAGCAATATTCATCTGTTTCACACAATTATTCTTTCTGAATTCGATGAATTCAGGCCCAAATTGCATTTCTGCCACTTCGATACCCATAATTTCACAAGAGGCTCGAAATTATCGCATCATTTACTCCAGTTTGTTTGTTTTACATACACGCATACGGTAACTATATTACACAATGAATTATGTTATGACGTCATAGTTATATTTGTCTTCAATACAGAAATGTTGCCTTTGGTCACAAGAGGCTATGTAGACTATCTGTGAACAAACTGTCATTAAAATATGGAGGATATGATTCTGAATATTGCTTTCTCAATTGCTAAAAAGTGCCAATATTTTTTTTTCAATTTATTGATCTTTGTTACACACAATGATAGGGTCAAATAAAGGTTATGTGAGCAGACTTTTATTCAGATCAAAGGAGTTTTTTAATTTTCTTTTCAGATGATATGGCGTCATTTATTTGGATGCGTGAGTGCGCCTTATATCCTGTTTGGGGCATAGAATACAACAGTCAAATCATATTGCATATGTGCATGGTACGTTTGAACGTTTCTTGTTTGATTTGAAGTGGTATTTTAAAAGTTGACTGGAAGATCGAGTAAAACATTGCTCAATTTTTATGTAATGTGAGCACAATTATTCCCTTAAAAATAAAACAGAGAAATGGTATCTCATGGGTAAACGTCACGATTTGCGACTGGCTCTACAAATCATGTAATGAATTGAATATGCTTCACTGACAACATATTTTCGACCATAATCACCTAAAGTAAAATTGAACTGAATAGAATTGAATTGAGTGTTTTATTGTCCACAATGCGAATGTGGAAATGTGCCTTCTACTAGAGTTTAATACAAGAGACACACACAAATAGCAATTGTTCAAAGAACAACATATGCGTGAAAATTACAAACAACATCAGACATTTTTTTTTTTTTTTTGCAATGACTGTTGCAGGAAATAAAATAATAACCGTTATACTCATACAACATTTTACATCTATGGTGTATAATTATAGTAATTATCATCAAGAATTCAACCTTCGAACAAATCTTCCATTTGTTATCAACATATCTTTATTCATCATTTTCCTTCATTTACAACTGTAATTTCTCTAAATCTAAATGAATATAATTATTGTAATATTTCAACCCGTGCTTTAAACACGTTGCAACACATTACAACGTTACAACACAATACAACTATCAAACAAACACTAACTATTCTTTCAAAAACATTACATTCCCTGTTGACATATTAATTAAATAGTAAACACAATAATAACAACCGCCACAACACGGAAAGCGAAACTCAACTGTTCATTTATGAACGGAATTCCCTGATGGCAAGGCGAGTGAACATGCTATGTATGGAATTTGGCACGAATGACTGGCGAAAACGAGTACATTTGGTGCGAGCCACGCGCAATCTAATTTCATTTCATTTCATTTCATTCATTTTATTTTACCACGGGTAAAAAGCCCAATCAGCAAATATGCTGTTTTTCAATGGGGCCGTGAATCAGTGTACACAAATCATATTAACATGATAAGAAATGATTTAAGTAAAAACAAACAAAAACATCAAACATTTGTTGCACTTCATCCACAAAAGTAAGGTTTAACATGATAACTTACATAACACAGATCTACACAATCACAGAATGAACATAGATATAACAAACTATGTATCACCGTCCCACCCTCCCAAATGATATATATACCCCCCCCCCCAAGCATCCAAAACATTTACCATTTATACCTAAAAATCCATTAAAACATCAATATGGAATGACATGCAGTACTTCAAAAAAAAAATATATGTATGACTTATCTGTCTTGTAATTCTAAACAATTTCTTATATTTTTCTTGAAAATAGATATGAATCTTATACTTTTGAGATCAGTAGTTAGATTATTCCAGGCCACTGCCCCCCCCCCCCCCCCCTGTATCCTAATCGTCTTTTCCCATAGTTTGTTTTGGCTCGAGGAACACAGATGCTGTATTCTGACTTCCGTGTAATATAATGAGGATTTCGAAAACTAAATCTGCGACTTATATAGTCAGGGACCACACCGTATAAGATTTTATGCATAAAAAATAACATTCTTTGATTAATCCTCTCTGTAACTCTATTAATCTTAAGTTGGTGGAAAAGTTGTTCCGTTGAGTATCTTTTATTCACCATGAGCACAATCTTAAGTGCTCGTTTTTGTAATAGGTTTAACTGTTCAATATGCCCCTTTCCAGTGTTTCCCCAAACTCCATCACAATAATCCAAATGACATTGTATCAAAGTTTTATACAGTATCAGCGCTTCATTCTGAGATATACACGATCGAATCCTCTTTAAAAGGTATACACATTTAACAATCTTGGACTTCATGTGTTTAACATGTGCTCCCCATTCCAAATACTCATCGATAACAATGCCAAGATATTTTGTAGTTTTTACTCTCTTAATCACATCACTATCTAACGATATTGTAATTGTTTTATCTACCTTCTTCAGGCGATTTCGTGTACCAATTAGTAAAAATTCACATTTTACTAAATTCAACTTAAGTTTATTGCAAGCAAGCCATTTTGATATAGCTTGTAAGTCACTTTCAAGACTTGATTTAATTTCAGGTACATTCTTGGAACTGTAATATATACAAGTATCATCAGCATACAATGATAATTTCGATTTTTGTACTACTTTACCGAGATCATCAATGTATATTGAAAACAGTAACGGGCCGAGTACAGACCCTTGTGGTATCCCACATTCAACTGTAGCCTGCTCTGATCGTATTCCATTCATGTAAACATACTGAGAACGAGAGGACAAATATGACTTAAACCACTTGTGGGTAGTACCCCGTATGCCAATGAAATGAAGTTTATCCAGAAGAATCTGATGAACTATGCTATCAAAAGCTTTTTTAAAATCTAACATTACCATACCAGTAAGCAATCCTTCATCCACATTATTTAAAACATCTTCTGGTGTATTCAAAACTGCGGTATAGGTGGAGTGATGTGGTCGGAAACCCGATTGGTTTTCGTTTAAGATTTTTTTATCCGTGACATATTTATATATTTGTTCAAATACTATCTTCTCAATAACTTTAGCTAATACAGACATAAGGGAAATTGGTCTGTAGTTGTCCATAACTTCTCTGCTACCTTTTTTGAATATGGGAGTTACTTTTGAAATTTTCCAGTTTTCTGGTACATTCCCACTCTTCAGAGATAAATTTATGATATGATGAAGAGGTACAACTATACATGGTAATATTTCATGAATTAATTCGGCTGATATATTATCAGGTCCACAACCTTTACCTTTGGGGAGACTTTTCAACAGATCAGTGACCTTCTGAACTGAAACCTCATGAAACTGAAATGAATCTTCTAATTGAGTAAGGAAATGCAATGCAGATTTTCCGCGTGAGGTATTTCATTCTGAACATTCTTACCTACATTATCAAAGTGGGTATTAAATGCATTCACAATTTCTTTGGGGTTTGTGACGTAGTGACCATCACCTAGTTTGACTGAATTGACCAGAGAGTGCGTTATTTTGTTTGGAAGTAAATGCTTGAGTGACGCCCACATCGAATTTCGATCTCCATTATTCTCATTGATACATGATGCAATGAATTCACGTTTTCGTTTGCGAATGATTGACGTGATTTTGTTTCTGAGCGATTTGTATTCATACCAATCCTTTTCTGAACAGGATTTTTTTGCTTTCACTTTCTTTTTCGTATGGAGCGATTGTATAGTGTTCATTGAGAGGATGCGTTTTGTCCCCAGTAATCTTTTTTTTTTATTTTTGATAAAAGCCTTTGTTCAAAGATGTTTTTCATTGTGTGCAGTTCCCTGCCTATTAACCTTTCTGCAACCCGTCTTATAAGATCAATGCAATTCGTGTTCTTTTGCGTTGTATTTCCGTAGTAACGAATAAGATAAGATAAGTAACGAATCAGATGTAAGTAAGCACACTTTGGATGAGGGCCTAGGCCTGGTGAACTAGTTTCTGAATTGGTCGGTCAACATGCAGATGACATTATCGGACCAATCAAGGGTGCTCGTGAGTCTGGCTCCTAAGTATGGGTATTCCTCCACTCGCTTAATCTCCCTGCCAGTTACAGCAAGAGACGTGTGTTGTCCCCTTTTCTTTCGAAAGTCAAACACCAATTCCGTGGTTTTTGATGTGTTCAGAAGAAAGTGTGGTAGCACCATTTAGAGAAAGCCCTGACGGCTGAAACGTGCTCATGGGAGTTCTTATCAGTCAAAAATCCTGTGATTGCTGTATCGTCAGGGTATTTTAGAATGGTACAGTTATCGGTGTTGCGTACACACTTACTATAGTACAAAGAAAAAAGTGCGGGGGATAACACACATCGTTGTGGTGCCCCTGTGCTTTCTCTCGTGCTTGACTCAGTGACTCCCATCTTCACGGACTGTGGTCTGTTCTAAATAACAAAATGGTATGAATCCACAACACAATTTGTGGGGGTACATTCATTTCTACGAGTTGAGTTGCAAAGAGGTGCGGTTTGATTGTATCGAATGCGCTTGACAATTCTACAAACAGCCTTCTCACAAAGTTTTTATTCAGATCAAAATGCTGATGTATGCCATGAAGAAAAACTGAAAAGGCATCATCTAATCCCCTGTTTTGGCGGTAGGCAAATTGGAGATGATCAAGATGACTGCCAGCGTGGTTCATAAAAAATTTTAAGGAGTCTTTCAAGGCATTTCATAACACTGCATGTAAGGGATATCGGCCTGTAATCCGTAAACTCAGCATGTTAGTTACATTTGGGAATAGACGCAATTGTGGAGGTTTTCCACAGGGTTGGCACCTACACCTGGTCAATAGAATTTGGGAATATTTTGTATAAACATGTGAGAGCTGATCCTTACAACATTTCAGCACCTTGTAAATGGCGTGCATGGTTGGCGAGGTGACGACTCGACGTTGATAGGTCGGCCATTGTATGAATGTATATAGCACACTGTGACAATTTGCGAAAACTCACGAGGAAGGAAGAATGGCGGCAAACCAACGGTCCTGTATTCCACATCTGGCAGACACGTTACTTCCTTTACAGACTAGTTATTACACCATTTCCTATTGATGTAAAGACACACTCCACCTCCTCTTGATTTGCCTGAATTTGATGTGCGATCCCCTCCAACAACATCAAAGTTAGGGATTTGAAATCTCTCACAGTATCTTAAGTGTTTTGATTTAACCAAGTTTCAGTGAATCCCATCAAGCAAGCATCGCCGTACTCATTCATATAGCAGGTCAGTGTATGCAATTCATCAATCTTATTTGGCAGTGATCTCATATTTCCCAAAATGACGGTCGGTAGAGGTGCTTTAGTACCTCTTCTTTTGGCACGATCTTTAACATCTCCCCCTCTTACCTCGTTTCCGCGGCTTTCTGTCGCTAGGAAAATTACCATACCCGGCTGGTTTAACTGACGGTGTGCAGTGACGTAGCGCATGGAGGTCGACGGAGGTGTAGATAAGGCTACTTGACTAATTGAGATGCCTTCACTTTCCATGCAAAAGTTGCAGAAAATGTACTCCAAAACATCACAAGAAACAACAACATGATAGTTGCAGTGGTTTCTTGGTCATGATGAACATAGTAAAACAAAACCTTCTACCACTTGGAGAAATTTCGACGAAAATACCACAAACGTGAGGAGACGAAAAAAGCTGGTGGAGGGCGCCGTGGTGCAGCACCCGTTAAACACAAACTCATCATGTCTATCCCACTGGAGTAAATGTTCAGATACCGTTCTACGTCTCTACTAAAAACCAAAAGCAACAATAACAACACACAAAATTATTCACATGTATACATACAAGACGCTATATTTTTTTTGCAGTTCTTCTCGAGTTACATACTTTTGTCGGCATGATGTGTCCTCTGTCGAACAATGACGATGAAAGCGACGCAAACGATGAGCACAGTTACCACAGCCATGATCACACCCGTTACCACTTGAACGATGTTTTTGTTTCCATCTATCTCACGGTCACGATCACAGTCACAGCGTTCATCTGGAAGTGACATGGCATTGCAAGTGATAACATACATTTTCTTATACTTTGTACACTCCGCAATAGAAAGACTAATATGTACAAGTTATTGAAGTCGATATCTATGACAAAATAAGGCAGCTTTGAACAGTTTGAAGCTGAATTTATTTTCCTTTTCATGATACATGTACTTCAATAATACGGTATCTTATCGAAAGTGAGATAGATTACGAAATGCCAGTGTTTCTCTTCTTTGTATTTAGCTTTTTTTGGTTTTGTTCTTTTTGTATTTTGCTTCTGGTATTTAAAAACAAGTCATTCAGTATAGTGCGATAAAAATAGATACATTAAAATGTTTTTCTTGTACTTTGCCCTACTTTGGCAAAAGGAAGCAAGTGACGTCGAGTACAAATGCTACAAATGAAGAAAATATGTTATTTGGTAGGCCCTTTTAAATATAAATTTGTGATGAGAAATAATGTTGGTATTCGAGCAAATCATATGGTGATGCATGTATGACAATTCGAAGAATTTTGATATTCCCAAAGAAACTCATTTTTATGTAACTTGCTTCTTTTGCAAAAGTATTATAGATTTGTGGCAAACATGAACAATCTGGCAAAAGGAAGCAAGTGATAATCATATCATAAGGAAAATTTGATTTTTTATTCAATTAAAGAAATATGTTTATATTGGCATATTTTTGGCGTTCACAGCATATTGTATTGACGATTAAAGAAAAACACATGATCTTTTAAAGAAAATAATTTGTTGACATTTCAACAGACGAAGACGTCATTTAGAAAAATTTAAACAGGTGAATTCCGGTTCAGCATGCCCAAAATAGAAGAAAGAGAACAAAACTTTGAACTCATTGATCACTTACTTTATTCTTTCTTTCCTTTTTATTGAAAATACCTTTTGTTTGTGTAAAAACAAATTTTTCCTTATGTTGTTAGTTGCCATAGCAACGATAATAATGTGGGATGAACATAGTAAAAAAAAAACCCTGATAATCATCATAGTAATTTCTAATTAGTATAGGCCCCCTATGCTACACGAACTTTTCATGTTTTCATGCTTTAATGAAAATATCGTTATTTTCTTTCCATGCCTCCGCCACGAAGTGGTGCCGGAGGCATTATGTTTTCGGGTTGTCCGACGCGTCCGTTCGTCCGTCGGACCGTCCGTAATCAATTTTGTGGACAGCGTAACTAAAAACCCGTTTGAGATGTCTTAACCCGTTGAGGACGGTTTGATTTTGCTACAACACGCATTTCCCATAGACGCTTGCCCGAGTATACTCGGGACTCGTCCTCAATGGGTTAATGAAACTTGGCATATATATGTATGAGAGGTAGAAGTTGTGCCTATCAGCCTTTAGGTGCACATGCTCAAGGTCAAAGGTCAAAAGGTCAAGGTCAAATGCTCAAAATTTCACTATTGCCCCCATATCCATGCAATGCCTGAAGGTATTTTCTTGAAACTTAGTGTATATGTGACCCTGCATGACAAAACGAGCAAAAAGTCGCCTGGTATGAAATTTTAGTTAATAGCACATCCTGAAAGAGCAGACTTCAAGCTTTAAAATGATGTATAACTCAAATCAAATGGACTCTCCTAACCTATATAAATATTGGAAAGAAAGCACACACTCATGAAAAGAGTGAACTGAGAAAAGAGGCTGTGAAGTACAATGTCTATTCAAGCGCTAAATCTTTACCAAACCGCGCTGGGTTTGCGATGAATGGGACAAAAAAAAAAGGATGCAAACCACCAGAGCAAAAACAATGAAGGGAATATTAAATTCAACTGGAATTGAACGTGCCTTATCAAGACATTATGTCCATAATTAACCCGTTCCTTCCGCAATTCTCTGAGTTCCTTTAATGCCCCCAAACGAGATTCTTTTCGCCCGTCGACAGAGAGGCACACAGGTTGGTAATTCAGCTGTGTGAAGGCAGTCAAGCGGTTCATTGTGTCCCCCTTTCTACGGTCAACTACATGTGCCCGTGAACAATGGAAATATCGATCGGGTTCGAGGTATGAATAGAGCGTGCGCTGATGAGCTCTCAGAATCTTTTGTTCTACACAAAACCAGGTACCTGAATGAGGTGACTGGGGTCAGCGAACCCGCATTTCTAACTGATCTCAGCCTTGATCATTATGTACATGTTCGTACGAGTTTACAGCAGAACAAGCAAAAAACTAAATCAGGAAAAGGTACATAATACTGTAAAACCCCCTTTTTAAACAGCAGGAGAACAAATCCTGGTAGAATAAACTCTGATCTTTTTATCAAACCCACTTTTCTGAGCATTTTAGCACAAAGAAACATGAATTTAGACCACTGCAGCAGGCACCCTTGTCTTCATTTTGGGAACCTGGTAAACCAGGTTCCCGTATATCAGTTGCTCCCACGGGAACCTGGTAAACCAGGTTTCCGTAAGGAACGGGTTAATGCCAACTTTCAAAGCAGTAGCATCATCCTTTCAACAGTTATTAGAGTTGGAAGTGAAATGTTTGTGACAAGGTTTTTCAAGAAATGAAAAGGGGGCTCCAAAGACACGCCTAATCACACTATTCTACAAAAAAAATGTACGAGATAAACTGTTAAAAAACGCACTTTTATGCCCATTTTATTATCCCAGATTTTGATTTAATGTAGAAGAAGACTAGCTCTTTCAGAAAATATAAATAAAAAAGATGGACTTGAGTTAGGCACTCCCAAAATAGGTGAAATAGCACACAAATCTAACTCTCAAGAAATTTACAAGCTACATTTTTATTTCATTCTTTCTTTCCTGTTAATTGAAATACTCCTTTTTTTTCTTTTAAAAGACAGCTTTTGTCATTTAGTTGCTATGGCAACAAAAATAATGTGGAGTGAACATAGTGGAAAAAGGCCAATAATCATGATAGCAATTTGTAATAGATATTCCACTCAATCCTGTCCTGTTTTCTTGCTTTTGTATGAAAATGTTATACGTTTCTTTAAAAAAAGATGTTACCATGGCAACCGTCATTACTATGAGGTTACCATGCCATTGGAAAAATTGTGATTTTTATTTGATTAAGGAGATAAGTTAATGTTGATATATTGCTATGTTTGCAACATTTTTGTTATGATGTTTAATGGAGAATACATATTCTTTTAAAGAAAGTAGTTCGTTGTCATGGCAACTGCTGAGGATGTTATTTAGAAAAATGGCAACAGGTGGATTCGTGTTCAGCACCTGCAAAATTGGGGAAATAGCTCAAAAAATTCAAAACCTACAGAAATTTGTAAGAACTCCCCAATACTGTGACAACTCGCCGTCCTACTATGATACACATTAGGGAGCTTTAGATTTTAGACGCGCGGACGTTCAAAGGAAAAAACATGTTCTGAGCGTGCGCAGAAGTGCGCGTCAAGTCGATCTATTTTTAGCTTGCGTCGCCTGAGTTTTTCACTACGCGTACTGGGCTATTTTTACGTTCGCACAGTTTGCAACCTACGTAGAGAGCTACTTCATGTACTGATCATATGGGGGCGCGATTTTATTTTTTTTATACGTTGCGTCCCAGCGTAATCTAAACCTACTTTTCTACTCGACGCAGGGGAGAAGAGAACGTCCAGCGCACTCGTCGTCTCAAACGTCCGCGCGTCAAAATCTAAAGCTCCCTATTATGCATGCATTGTGTCACTGATCCACTGATCTCTATGTAACTATCACTATGTATGTGCATGCAATTGTTGTTCACGTCGATTGGCTGCTGACGCATTAGGAGGGCCTGAACAGTATGAGTGGTGGATCGTGATTGGTCAGTTTAGTTTGCTGTTACTTGCTACCTTTTGCCATTTTTTTATGCAATTTTGTGCACTTGCTTCCTTTTGCCGCCCGAATATCTCAGAAATGGGCCAAAATTGTAACTGTTAGATTTTTCAGTTAAATAGAGCATGCCTCAAATGATATGCCAAATCAATAAAAAAGTCAATATCCATAAAAATGTCACTTGCTTCCTTTTGCCAAAGTAGGGCAGTACTGGTCAGCGGTCTTTGTTCAGTGGCTGCACTTATGGGACATTGACGTTAGAATCAGTGTTTTTCGTTTGATGACTCCACAATGAACAAAGACTCTAATGATCAGTGGTCTTCGTGTAATAAAAACTGCACAATAATCATTGCCTGCAATGGTCACGAGTCTTTTACTAGCAGGCTCCGCGATGGACACTGGATAATTATACAAGTCAGCAGTCTTTGTTCGCTGGCTGCACAATGTACACTGAGTGTAAAGGTCAGTGATCTACGTTCAACGGCTGCATAATTCACACTACGTACGGTGTATGCCACAACCATAGTTTTCGGTCATCTACCGTTCTCCAGATGAGATGATCTCTCACGTAAACAGGTATTGATTTATCAAGTGCCACGAACTTAATGGTGATATTCACTTAAGAAAAAAAAAATTGGTTTTGCAAATTCGGCTTAGACTTCTCAGGTATACATACATATATGTACAATTCATGTCTACGTAAATAAACACATCAATACAAAATATAAATTCCGGTATGTACTTGTGGGCACGGCATCCTTTAATGGTTGCTTAACCTAAAGAATGCGATGACATATCACAGTGTGAACGAAAAGCTAATTTTGAGAAACATTCAGAACATATAAGGAGAAAATTAGCCGATAACATGTAATTCCCGGAACAAATAAATAATATCGCTGGTGTTTTCACGAACCGGCACAGCCGGCCCCGGAGCCGCGAAAGTAAGTTTCGAGATAATCGCGTTTGAAGTTTTTGCCTTTGCAAAATCCATGATTGCGCCTATATTTCACGTCCAGTTACCTAAATATCACACTGCATGACAGATTAGGAGTTGTTTGTGTGTTTCATGTTCTTGGTTCATCGTGAAAAACAAAAGTTTCGTTGAAATATCGGGCAAAGTCCGTCGTGCCGGTTCGATTCTTCGCGCATGGTGCGGATTTCATTTTTCACGAAGTGACACCATCGGCGCGCACGCGCTGCACGTTAGGTTATCTTCATCATTTCTCATAGCCGCGCGCGCACATAATCGAGTGCGCGCATTAGCGATGCTCCTTTGTATACTAGTGATATGAATTGGGTATCAAGATTTTGTTTGATACTTTTTTTTTTCTTTCCCCCTCCTAAATCTTTCATCCATTCGCAGAAAGGCATTATTATTGAGTTGTTCTTCATTATATTACACATTGATCATTGCTCTCAGCTCATTGCATCGGTCTTTCTGCACATTATTTCGAATCATAATTTTCAAGATTCACTCTCTTCCTCGGAGCATTACGGTATCTCGTCTATAACCACGAAGCATGTTGTTTTCGAATATGAAATGTAATCAGTTTGCTCTATTGCTTTGTGAATGTGTCATTCTTGTAAAGAAAATAAGTCTGTGCTGGTAATACTCTCTTTCACTCTCTTTTCCACCCTTTCTTTCGCTTTCTTTCTCTCTCTCCCTCACACACACGCAAACACACACATACACACAAACAAACACACAATCCCTCTCTCTATTTATTTCCTACACGTGACACCTTACAAAACTTTTTAAATTACATAAAAACTAAATGAGCTTTACTTGGGTATCTTTTCTCATTCATAGATTTATTACCACGTGTGTACACGAGTTTTAAATATGGCTTTTCAATAAACTATACGTGGATCATACTACTCATATAATGCAGATTCCAACTTGAATGAAGTTAAGGTACAGTACATTACCTTTCATTTATTTTTCAGATGTAACGAAGGTTTCTGTTATGTTCTAACATTTATACCAAGCTCTGTATGTATCATCCACCTTGATGATATCTATATTTCATGGCATTCAGGGTACTACAATATTTCTTTTTTTTTTTGTAGATTCAAAAATGTTATTCAGACGTATGAGACTAGACTGACTCTTGCCTTTAAAGCCCCCAAATCTTACAAAATAATGACCAAAATGTCCACCTCCTTCCATATCCCATCACCTAACTTCAACCTGGTCAAATGCTGTTTACCAAACATTGACTTTATAATCAAACTAGAATTTGATGATATGAATACAAGTACATAATTACAAAGACACTAGCTGATTTGGTATGGATAACCTTCTTCATATTAAAGGCAATACAATCTCGTAGACAGTGACTGAACTAATTGATATTTAAATTGCTGTGACAGTTCACAAAGTGTATTATAAATCTTCTGCAAACAGTCTTGATCTTCCCTCATTTTGTAAAAGTTTGTAAGCACTCATATTATGCACAGTATGTGCCTGAAATTTTATTCATTACCATACCATGTTATTTTGCAAGATATAAAAATCCTCATGTTTCCCTTTCTTTTCTCTCACTGCTAGAGGATACCATATACAAAGTTCCTTATCTAAGCTCAGTAAGAAGTGGCTATCAGATCTGCATTTACTCATTATTGTTTCAAAAGTAAAATCCACAAAAATATACAATATAAAAAGACATAGATAATGATGTCTAGGCCATAATTTCTGATGTGGACACTGACTGCAATAATATGGTTATGTATTGCAGTACATCTATCATCCAAGAAAACATTTTCTGTCAAAGTTTATTAGGCATTTTTTTAGTTGCAGAGAGAGAGCAAGCAGAGGAAATGTAAGCATCCAATTTTTTATATCCCTCTTGCAGTCTACTAATACCTTTCTAACTTGCACAACTTGACTTGACTTGGTCCTGACTTTAGTTTATGTCTGCTGTGGGTGTCACAGGTGCTGGGGTAGGCATAATTCAAAAATACTGAAAATTGTTTATGGGTTTGGGCTAATGGTGGCTGGGCTAAGGGAGACAAAATGAATAGTGTGATGGGAGAGCTGGTTCATAAACAAAGTAAAAGAAGAGACATCTATATGGTATTTTTACATTGCTATGGTTTTGTTGTGAAAAGCACTGTTTAAAGTCAGAGAGGGGAAGCATAATACAGTGGAAATTGAGGATGGCATCATTGTGACAAAGCAGTACAGAGAGACCCGTGGATTGATGGTTATCAAGAGTAATGTCAGTGAATAAGGTGACAGTGAGAGATACAGTATGTAGGATTAATTTCCCTTAATATCTCCTTGATTCTTTCACATACAATATTTTGAAAATTTGAGACTTTACTGATAAACGCACAACAGTACTTCATGGTTTCTTAATGTGACATGTTGATCTTGTCATTAATTACTTTGTGGATTGTCAGTCAAACAGATACAGAGATTACAAGCTATTCCAAACTCTGCTGCAAGAGTAGTGTCCAAATTATTTTTAAAAAATGAACAAAAATTTCACCAGTGCTAAGAAGCTTGCACTAGCTTCCAGTCAAAATTCATACACAGATCAAAATGTTGATATTAACTTTTGAATCCACACTATTTGAAAGAACTACAGTGTACTTTAAATAGGAAATACACCAGAGAGAAACCTTCGTTCAAAAGGTAGTGACTTATTTGTTATCCTGAATAAAAAAGCAATGGCATACATTTGCTTGTAATGTCTCTACCATTACAGTCTAAACGTGAAAAAAGGTATCATTGTAATTGCAATTGTATGTTTTTGTTCAATCATTTCTATCATTGAGCACAAAAGGCATAATACAGAATGTTTCCATATGCTATATATTAAAGCACTGTTGATTATTCTAATTATTACTATTTTTATTGCTATGATTATGATTATGATGATTATTATTATCATTATTATTATTATTATTATCATTATCATTATTAGAAATGATGTCCTACTTTATGACACCACTACCCCCCCCCCATTTCTGCACACATACAAACCCAAAGTCATTAAATAGAAAATCAAAAAGAACATCGAAATAATGTTCTGCTAGAACCTGCCTGTCCATTCATAGAGCACACACTCTTGTGAAAAGTTTGATGCTGCTGTGTGGAGCAACTCTGTGATTGTGGTGAAATATTGCTATGATCTCCTTCCACAATGATCCCATGGCTTGGATTTTAGTGCAGATGTTCAGCTCAGCCACCCTAGTCATTTGTAGCTGTTTCGGGTTTCTCTTGGCTTTCTCCAGTAGACAGTTGTTATCTGCTTCTCTCCCTATGCAAAGAGGAACAATTGTTTTTCACAGACAATGTTACTTCTCCATTGCAGAGGAGAATGATGACATTTGATACAACAGTCATAACATACTTCTTAATTAATTTTACACATTTCTAAAACTACACCGATTTCCCTTAGAAAATAATTATATGATAATGTTCCTTTCATATCAACACTTTGGTAATGTTTTACTCAAAAGTGCTAATACATCTTTTTTTTTTTATCATAAAGTTTAAATCAATGTGATAATGTGCATAACAAGACTGTAGTAGGATTACACCTAATTGTCCATTGACACTGGATTTTCTTAGTAATTGTCTATGACAAAATAAAACCAAATACTACATGAAAAGGTGTTATGCTGTTTATTGATCTTGCTCACCTTTAGCATGGTGCACAATGTAACCTTTGAGTGCAGTAAGAAGAGGATGCTATGCCAGACGAAATGGTGAATGAACATATTGTTGACTAGAATCAGGAGCAGAACTAAAGTAAAGAATAAAGAAAGCAGGACATCACAAGTGAAAATCAGTGACACAGTCAATTCCATGTAAGTAATGTCTCAGACATTTGACTTCTGACTGAACAAAGAAAAAAACACATTGACATGAGTAAAACTATTAATGTATATTGAGACAGTTCATTTTCATCGTCTCTGCCAAGAATTTGTCATACAGTATGTGCCATTGACTTTTGCAAAGTTGATGGTATCTCATATCAGTACAGAGTGCGTAACTGTTCTTCCTCATCTCCCTTGCCCCCCCCCAATAAAAAATAAAAACACAACAATAATCAAACTAACAATAAAAAACTACAGTTACAACAGTCCTGAAAGATACATGACACTGAAGAAATGCATACTGCTACCACATCAAAATCAGACTGAGGGACAACATTGCCTTTATACCAAAATGCAACATGACTACAGATAATTAGATGTCAAAATGTTGGATTCCATGTTATGTCAGTGCTTCACATTCATAAAACTACAAATACAGTTGTAATTAAAGAAAGAGTAAGACAAAACAATTATTTCAGTATGTGGCAAATCATATTAGGAATATTATTATTACTAGTAGTGTGCCTGCACTGTCTATTACACACTGGTCTGTCTAATTTACTCTAAATCCTAGACAGATAGCAATGTAACTTACGGTTCTTGTTCAAGCTTGAGATGATAGGAGAAATCTGCAGGAATGTGGTATGGAGTACAATACAGTGTACTGTAAAGTAGCCCATCATCGAAGGACAGCACTCATTTCATTCCAGTCTGCAAGTTGTTGGGTTGTCCACACAAATGCCTCAATATCTGTTTGTAATGGAAGATGAATAAAAGATGTCAGTCACATGAAACTCCATCACTACCAGTTCTGTAAGATCATAAAATTGATGCACAGATTTGCAAAACATCACACTGCCCCCCCCCCCCCCCCATCCCATTCAGGTCTATATTCTACAGCTTACCAGAATCTGAAGTTTATGAACGTCTCTCTGGTTTAATTTTACAATTTGCCCAGCTCTGAATCCCTAGCCTCCATCCCCCCCCCCCCCCAAAAAAAAAAACCTGTGTGTTTCAAAGAACCATAGATTGTAGAAAATCAAAACAAACAAAATGAAAAATCGCAAACTAAGGCAAAAGTACTTGCCACGTATAGGCCAATTACGTCTACATTGAGGCTTTTAGGCTCATGATATAGCATGATAGAACAATTTATGAATTCATGTGCTGAGTATAAACGTTGCACAGGAGTTTTTTTTTTTTTTCTTGTTGTCTATCCATAATTCGAAATCAAATTTGCTGGTACGGTATTCTTGACAACATTATCAAACTCTTCATTGTTGTTGGTAACGCCTCAATTAGACAGGGAGGTGGGAAGAGGACCTCCCTGATTTAACGTTAGACTTTTAGCACAAGTAACTCTAAAATCATTTTTTTTTTCATGGAGAATTCAAAGGTAATCAAAACAATTATTTTAGTATGTGGCAAATCATATTAGTAATATTATTATTACTAGAAGTGTGCCTGCACTGTCTATTACACACTGGTCTGTCTAATTTACTCTAAATCCTTGACAGATAGCAATGTAACTTACGGGTCTTGTTCAAGCTTGAGATGATAGGAGAAATCTGCAGGAATGCGGTATGGAGTACAATACTGTAAAGTAGCCCATCATCGAAGGACAGCACTCATTTCATTCCAGTCTGCAAGTTGTTGGGTTGTCCACACAAAGGCCTCAATATCTGTTTGTAATGGGAGATGAATGAAAGATGTCAGTCACATGAAACTCCATCACTACCAGTTCTGTAAGATCATAAAATTGATGCACAGATTTGCAAAACATCACACTGCCCCCCCCCCCCCATCCCTTTCAGGTCTATATTCTACGGCTTACCAGAATCTGAAGTTTATGAACAATGAACATCTCTTTGGTTTAATTTTACAATTTGCCCAGCTCCGAATCCCCAGCCTCCATCCCCCCCCCCGAAAAAAACCCCTAGTGTTTCAAAGAACCATAGATTGTAGAAAATCAAAACAAACAAAACGAAAAATTGCAAACTAAGGCAAAAGTACTTGCCACGTATAGGCCAATTACGACCACATTGAGGCTTTTAGGCTCATGATATAGCATGATAGAACAATTTATGAATTCAGGTGCTGAGCATAAACGTTGCATTTTGCTTGTTGTCTATCCAAATCAAATTTGCTGTTACGGTATTCTCGACAACATTATCAAAGTCTCCATTGTTGTTGGTAACGCCTGAATTTAGACAGGGAGGTGGGAAGAGGACCTCCCTGATTTAACGTTAGACTTTTAGCAGAAGTAACTCTAAAATCGTTTTTTTTTTTTCATTGAGAATTCAAAGGTAGTCAGTGAAATAACATCACTTTTAGAGTAACCTGGACAGGTAACCTGGACAGGTCAAGAACACTATTAACACTGTAACATTGTTAACTATCTTAATTAGATGTTGAAGTTGTAGGCCTAGATATAGACTCCCTTAAATGGATCTAAATTCCTGGAAGATTCAGACATAATCAAGTAAGATAAGAGAGTTAAATCAGTCTACCTGCCACCTGGGAAGTAGGTCGTTGCATTACATATTGGAGCTCGTAATACAGGAAACAATAAAACTTCACAATATATCACCAGTTAGTGCGTTTAAGATTCGATGCAAATGTGAGACGTGTTCATTTGACTTTAGTTCGAATCACTTTCCCTGCCTATTCTCCACTTACACCGAATAATAGATGTGGGACTGCACACGTAGATAACGAACCTAGGACAGCGCCAAACGAAGTCAATGTGATCTGCAAGAATACATATTTACGCTGTTTTGATATTCTAATTCCTCATTCATAAATCTACATTCAAGAATGTGAAAATGAACAATTAAAGTGTCAATACAGAGCGAAATGTAACTTTACCGACTTCATCTGTCTAGCTTCCGTTGCTCTGGGCGCAGCCATTTTGGACGCGCGCGTACGAGGACGTTTGGCAGATGAATGATTTATGATGACGTCCGGCGTATACGCACCGTCAACCCGCGATCGTGCCACTTCGTGAAAATCGTAGACCGACCTGTCGAAGTTTTCACGAAGTGACACGGTCGTTATTATTACGTAATTATTTGAGATTGAGGTTCAAAAATTTGTCAGGTTGTAGATCTCGGTATTTACTATCATAATATGCAAAAATCTTAAAATCGAAAATTTACTCGATTTTGGCCGGTCGTGCCACTTCGTGAAAACACCGACGATATGAAAAATTGAAAGCGAACAAAAAAAAAAACGATAAAAAAATTCTTTGTTAGTACAACAGGAAGGAAAACATTTGTAATAACATGCACGCAAATTGGAAAAAAATATCGGTAAAGCAATATGCAACAACAAATTTTTCGTCTGATCTAATGATAATGATAGAAATGATAATGATAATAATGATAATAATAATAATAATAATAACGTTAACGGGCCGTTAACGATCGCCCCGTCATTGTACAGGCATGCTAACCTGGAAACATTAAACTGCACATTACTTGAATATGAGACCGTTCTGAGGCAAATAATTTTCACACAAAAGATATATAATGTACTCTTAAATGAATCCCACAAGGATTGGAACAACCATCCCACAGCATTCCAACTGATTCCCACCGGTCAGTAACTAGCCATCCCCTTTAATGTCAATGATATAACACCCGCCCAGCTTCAATAGGAGACAGCACCAACTGGTGTTACAGTGGTGTAAATGTGTCCACATTTTTTTTTTCAAAAATCAAGTACTATATCGGAAAGTCTTGATCGTCTTGTTGAAGTTCAAAATCAACAAGTAAAAAAAAATACCAAGAAACTACTAAAACAGAAGAATTTCATATTTTTAAGTGACAACCGGAGATGCTGATCTAACACCACAAATGAGCGCCAAAAATTTAACACCAGACTTTTTGCAGTGTACGTGTTAATTCTAAAATGATTCTAGTGCAAACCATTTTGGCTTTTTGCCTGGATGTGAATCTATGGGGTAATTATGATATCTATGGGGTAAATGAGCCCCCTTTGTTATCTGTGGACGCTCTGTACTGTGAACAATGAATCGAGTGAGATATTTTAATACAATTTATGATTTCAATTGAATGTTTCTTTTTTTTAATGATTTGTCTTTTTTTCTTTCATGTTTTTATTAAACAACATCAAACAAAATTACAGAGATCAAAAACATGATTATACAAATAGAAATAAACAAGAAAAGAAAAAAAAATAAGAAAAAGCAGCATACAAAATCCAATCATGTCAATTATGAATTACTAAACAATATACATTCTATCAAGTAAAACAGTGTTATAACGAGGTTTTTAGTAACATATTTTTACCATTAACCCTTTGCTTCATCAGGTCCGTAGTCTATCAAGATACAAAAATAAACAATAAAAGGGGACCAACAAAATATGTGACACATCCAGGACTCCGAGATCAACTACATAAACAAGTTAAAAATCCAGTCTCCATTTTCGAAAATGTAAAGCAAGCGTACCCTTTTCCTTTGCCAAAAAAAATACTCTAAATCCTTGTTAGTCTTAAGACAAGCTTTCAATCCCATGAACTCTGGGGTGGTACCCTGAAATTTACAAATATAAATATAATATTTTATGAGAAGAAAAATATTAGTTAAAAACTTATCCTCATTTATACCAAACATTTTTTTTCAAACTCTGAGACGATTCTATTTGTACCTTCTTTCTGATTAATAATACTGATAACCTCATTCCAAATTGGCTGTGAAGGAACAAATGAACAATCGTCTCTGGCGTCTTGTTACATAAAGAGCAATTTGGCGAATCTTTTCTTTTAATCTTAAACAAAAAATCATTCAACGCAATTGCTTTATGGAAAACTTTGAAATAAAAGGAGCGAAGCCGTGAATTAATAGTACACTTAAAGTTCCTCAAGTGGATTTTCTCCCAATTCAAATTTTCACGGTCCACACCTAATCCTTCCCCAAAAGTGATACAGTTTTCAGGAAAACACTCATTAACCATAATAGCATATGCGTATTTAGGTACTTTTAGGGTTTGTACAAGCTTATCAACAATCTTTCCATGTATATCAAGATCATGTACGTTAAGTCCATCCAACCAAGGAGAAGGAATGTTCTTCAACAAGAAATCATATTTTCTTCTATCATGAGGAGAAATGTCGAAATTGAGTACTAACTCTTCAAAAGGTTTATAACCTGGATGAGGGGGACTAAGAAGATCATGAATAAAAATAATGCCATTTCTGAACCATTGTTCATAATAAAATAATTGCTTTGACCTAGATCTTATGTTTCTATTATACCAAATACATTGCAATGATCCCAGATATAAGAGATCATTATTATATTCTTTCTTTACAAACTTCTCTCTAAAAAAGTACCAAGTTCTCAATGAGTCAGCTAGTTGAGTACAAACGAGTCTATTCAGAACAGTTTCAAGAGCATGAGCTTTCCTCAAAATATCTCTTCTCTTGTTGAATTTATCTAATGCATATAACTCATTTTTCCCACAGACTATCATAATTATCTAAAAACAATTTAACCCATTGCAATTTTTGAGACAGTGAAAAAATGTAGGGGTTAATCATACGAAGACCACACAAAGAATAATCATTACACAAACGCTGCCTCTTTACTCTGTCGTTGCCACCATTCCAAATGAATTTATAAAACATCTTATCAAGTTCTTTAAAGAACTGTTGTGGAATCTTTATACATAAAACTGAGAATAAATATAATAATTGTGGCAAAATCAAAGTTTTAATAACACAAGTCTTCCCAATAAGAGATAAGTTTCTGGCTCTCCAGCAGTTCAAATTTCCTTCAATTTGTTTCAGTTTAACTTGACAATTAAGATCATACATTCTTTTTAACTGCAACGAAAAATATATTCCAAGAGTTTTAAAAGTATCAGTTTTCCAAGTTAAACCTTTATCAGCATTTGGAAAATTTTGGGACCCCTTTTTTGCCCCAATCCAAATTGCTTCTGTTTTTGAAATGTTCATTTTACAACCAGAACAAGCAGCAAATTCATTCAATACCTCAAACAAACTATCAAATGAAAGAGTAGACCCATACCGAAAACAAGTTGAGTCATCAGCAAGCAGTGATATCTTTAACTGAGCTTCATAAATAGGAATACCTGTTATATTATCATTCTGTCTAATTGCAAGAGCCATTGTTTCAATAACCATTAAAAATAAATATGGAGAGATTGGACAACCTTGGAAGATTCCTCTCTCCATGTTAATAGGGGTTGTGAGAAAACCATTATTCATAACAAAATATTTTCTAGAAGAATAAATAGTCCTAATCCATTAAATAAAACTCTCTCCAAAATTGAAACGTTTCAGAACTTCAAACAAGATATCATGATTGACACTATCAAAGGCTTTCTGAATATCAACAAGAAGGATTGCCCCAGGGATATTATCAATTTCAGTATATTCAATTACATCCATAATCAAACGAATATTAGAACCAATATTTCTACCTTTCACAAATCCAGACTGATCTCCGTGAATCAGTTCTCTCAAATATTTTTTGAAACGATTTGCTAAGGTCTTGGCAAAAATCTTATAATCCACCGTTAACAATGAAATCGGTCTGTAATTCTTTAAATAAGAACTATCTTTGTCTATTTTAGGAAGTAAACTTATAACACCATTTCTTTGAGATTGGGACATTACAAACTTTTTCATTGAATAATTGAATGAATCCAGAAGCATTTCAGAAATATCAGGCCAAAAAGTAGTATAAAATTCTACAGGTATTCCATCTAAACCAGGAGTCTTATTACATTTCATGGATATAATATTATCGTAAATGTCCTTTTTAGTTATGGGCTGTTCCAAAGAAATCTTATCATTTTCACTTAATTTCGGAATTTCAATATTGTCCAAATAGGCATCATAATTATCAAATTGAGAATTATTATGATACAAATTTTGATAAAACTTATGAATTTCATCTAAAACAGCAGAGTTATCACTTATAATGTCATCTTTTTCATTTTTTATCCTATGAATACATTTTTCTCCCTAGATCTCTTTTCCAAATTGCAAAAATACCTTGAACTTTTCTCACCCTCTTCCATCCATTGTATCCGAGAGCGAATCATAAGTCCGTTAGTTTCAATATCAAGAATTTTATCAAGATCGGCTTTTAGTTGATTCAACTGTTCAACGAGATTATTATTACTAGGAACACTATGAATTTGCAACTTAATGGCCTCTATTCTCTTAAGTAAAGTAGATTTCTCCTGATTCCTTTCTCTCTTTTTCCTAGCTCCATATTCCATACAGACTCCAGAGAGTCCCATATAGTGTTAGGGTTACATTGGGAGTTTTGATGAATAACCTTAAAATCATTTATTTTTTCTTTCACCATCTTAACAAAATCAGCATCATTAGTTAAATAACTGCAGTTTAGTTTCCAATATCCAGGACCTTTAAAAGGTTGGTCATCTTTAAATTTAAGCATTACAACAGAATGATCTGATTGAACACCTGGACATATTTTTGAATCTAAACAATTATTAATTAAACTATCAGAAATGAGAATATGATCAAGTCTGGACAATACTCTAGGATTACTTTGATGTCGAGTGTAATGTCTTAGGTCTGGATGAAAATTACGCCAAATATCCTTCAAGTTATATTCATCTATCAAAACAGAGATTATTTCACTAGCTTTGACATTACTATGCTTCCGTCTATTACCTTGGTAATCTAAAGGGCCTAATACAGCATTAAAATCTCCTGCAATTATTAAGGGAACTTGATTAAATTGGTCAATTTTAGCAAAAACATCAAGAAAAAAATCAGGATCATCCTCATTCGGGGCATTAATATTGCGGAGTTTTAAAGACAAGCCTTTGAAGGTAACAGACAATATCAAATATCTACCATTTGGATCAGCATACAAGGAGTGAAGCACTGGGGCAATATGATTACATATCAAAATTGCATCAATTGAATGTTTCTTGATAGGTACCTGAATAAGGGAAATGCAAGTAATCAAGACGACATCTAAAGAGAATATAGGTGTATGTGGGCCCTACATTATATTCCTTTCAAAGGATGCATCTTGCACTGACGTATTATTTCACCGTTATACAGTACATTGGAGCATTCGGTGAGAATTTGAAAGAGTGAATAGGCTATAAGAAGAAGTAAGGAAAGCATAAGAAAAAGAATCACCAACAAAGGAAAGACAGATATAAAACAGAAATGTTTCTGATGGTTCAGTGGCACTTCCACGTAGTGACAACGAAACCCAGATGGATGACAATGAAGTCGAAAAATTTGAAGCACAAGGTGAAATCGATGATACCATCAACTCAAGTTCATTGGTAGTTATCTTTGTCCAAAATTGTTTTGCAGGAGTGTTGCTGCTGTGGCTTTGCTCTCTCCTCAGTTTGTGATGTTACAGTATTTTTCTTTTTTGCGAATATTGTCAACAAATCATGTAAAACAGACATCATACATTGTGAGACCACACTTATAGAAATAGAACACACAGGCTATGCCATAAACACGATAAACATAACATTGCTTTAAATTGATAAGATAATTAATTGGGGGAATATTAAGCCATTACCATCACTTTTTACGAGGAAGGCAGAATTCATTATAGTTTGTTACAGCATAGAAAAGGATTAATTACACATTTTTGAAAAGAGACTCATTTTACCCAATTTTCATGGGGAAAATGAGCTCCTTGGTGTAGTTATTGAGCATCAATTAATATACAAATCGAGAGAGGGATTAAATATCATTTCTATTGGTATCATTCATCTTTCTACTACTATCACGTGTGGTATTATCATGTTCCAGCATGTGTTATTTAAGATAATTAAAAAAGAAATAAAAATAAAAAGGAGGCTCAAATTGCAACCTTTCCCCTATATATATATATATATATATGTGACCCGCTACAACAAAATGATCCTACAGTCGGGCGAGGTCGATTATTTGAAAATTGCATGATATAATCCCCTAATCTTTTTGCTTTAAATTGATATATAACACATTTTATAAAAATATTCGGCTGCGGAGATATCGACGTTTGAAAGAGAGCATGTCGAGACGTCTGGAAAATCACTGTTTCGAGAAAAGCGCCCTAAAAGTCTTCCCTTCGACGCAATCGCGATCAAGGGACACGCAAGTCAGTTTTCACCTCTGGACAATAGAAGGTAAGCCCTAGCAATCCCCGAAGAGTTCATTCAAGCACATCAGCGTCGGCGGTCTCACCAACCAATCAGTGACCAGGATGTGTGAAGCGGCTGATCATAGCGCACCCCGCCCGCACGCACCAGTCGACTGGGCAGTGTGCGAGCTTCACGCTTCGGTTAGCAGCAAGCAGCAAACTGACCAATAAGATCACTCTGGTCGTTGTTAGGGGCGGAACCTATCTGTGGCGCTCAATCCAAATTTTCGAACCAGTTTCTGCTTCGCTGAAACGCCAAAAAACATGGCTCAGAAAAATGCTATTTTTTAATCTTTCCTTTGATCATTTTGCTTCAAAATTTCGACAGATGATAGAAGACATGTAAGACTCCATTAATATATCAAAATCAGAAAATCTTAAGTTTTGACCAATTTTAATGCTCTGACTTCAAACTTGATTTTCACGGCTTCGACCGTGCGCGACTTAAGGACCTTTTTGTTGTAGCGGGTCATATATATATATATATATATATATATATATTTATATATATGAAGAGTTTGTTCGCAAAAACCGATAAGTTCATATTAGCCAAATGGAGATATTTGCGATTAAAGGTCAAGAAAAATAAAGAGAATAATAAGACAATTTTTGCTTCTTTTGACCATAACTTCAAAAATGTACCTTTATTTGTAGTGAACAATATATAATTTAAAAGGTATTATTTTGTACTTTGTGACAGAGACCGCCCTTCAAACTCTTCAAAAATGGACTTATCGGTTTTTGCGAACACACCCTTCATATATAATTCACGATAACAATTCAACATATTTTCTTAACATCTCGGAAATGCGATCGAATAATCATTGGTGATACAGTGAGCAGTGATTTTAAAAATGTTCAGTGATCGCTTTTGATGCATATGTAAAGGTCAGTTATATCACAAAACATTCTACCATATAAACTTTTTGCAATAAAGCATAAAATATATATAAGGGGATATTTTGTATTTTTCTCATTAAACCATAACTATTATTGTAGATGGTTTTAGCCTTCCATGATTCAAAATAATGATTATAATTTATATACTTTATTATTCAAATACAAACATCATTCTATCATACGACTTGGTTTCATAACTTGAATTCACCATCTTCATTATCATTGATACATAGTAAATTCTGCTTACCACCATAGTTGAGATTTCCAAACTAAAAAACAGGATGAAAAATCGTCCAATACAAACTTGGTGTCGACTAAGACAAGTTTTAGATGACAAGGAATACTTTCAAAATATTGAAACAGGGTAACATACGGCAAAAAGACGGCAGCTCAACTTGAACTTTAGACTCGACATCATAACTCAATGACAATTCAACGGACTGAAGGCAAAGAACATAATGCAATCAATTTTCATGATCATTATAAATCATAAACACGATTTGTGGTAAGATAGATTTGGCTCAATAACCAAGACCAAGCATTTGCACCCATTCGGCAAGTTATCATTTAGATCCAAAAGATGCAAAAACCACTTCATTACAAGAGGCGCTGAGAGGGAATATTTTTCATAAGTGCAACTTGCCTGTAGAGACGCGATGATCGGTCGATAGCTGACTTGAGACGCTCGATGGCTGTGAAATGACTTCCGCTGCTGACGTGACTGTTCACAAAGACAAGAAAATAAAAAAACCAAGAAAAGAATGTTAACATTTAAAATATCATCTGTTACGAAATCATCTCTGTTCATATCTCCTTTTTGTAAAACAAAAATAGAAAAAATGATGGTCTAGTACTCTAGTGTAGAAACCTGGTAACTGCGGAGGTTCTTGGTACTGTACTATGACGTATACAGGTGCACTCATTAGAGTCCATTATGTTGCTTCAACTTGCACATTTTTTCGCACTTCTTCATCCAACAGTTCCATGTTAACATGTTTGTAGTAGTATCTGGTGATAGGGTCAGTTCCTCTGGTGTTTGCTATTATCTAAAGAACAGACTTTTTTTCAGATGGTATAGTGTTGGTTGAGGTGATTTCGCTTAAACCGGACGAAGGGACAAAAAGGTCAAGCTCCGGTCACATTAGGATCAACTTCGGAGAGAAAAAAAAGGCTGTCAAGTTAAAGAATATTGCAGCACGCTGGCTTTCTCTTGAACAAAAAAAAATCCAATTAGACGTAAACTTGAACAATATAAATTCATATGTAGAAACCAGACTTTGTGACAACAGCGTCCTGTCAGTGTCCGAATGATATACAATCCAGCAAGTAATCCAAAAGTCACCGCTCTATGAAAATGGAGTACAACACATTCAGCATTTACTCTACAAGTTCACAAATGTAGCGTTTTGGACATTAGTTTTCTAGCGTTATGGACATTGCAACTCTGTCCACTTTTAATGTCCCACAGAATATTCATACTTTAACACAGTTCGTAGCTCAGACAAGGCTAATGTTAGTGTTTTTTTTTTTAATTCTAAACCATAAACTACTTTGAAACAAGTGGTGAAGTGTTGCTAAATATGGAAAAATTAGGGTCAAAGACTCTGTTTTTTTTCAGAAATTATCAAAATTTTGCCCCAAAATTGTTCTTTTTTTAAAGCATGGCTTAATGCAATTCAATTTTGTCAATATACCACTCAAATGAAAGAACTTGACAAGTTCTAGCATTTGATACTCAATTTGTCCCTGTATCTCATATGCTTTGTTTTGTTTTGTTTTTGTTTTGTTTGTTTTTTTCAAATTATTGCAGATTTAGAATGTTTAGGAAAAGTAACATATTTCGCCGAATGGCCACATATTGATACACACACTTAATACATAAGAAGGACTCATTATATTCAACTACACACATGGGTGAAGGGAATCCCCCCCACCCCCACCAGTGTTGTTCATGAACGTATTACATGTACGCCTGCTATGTATGCTTAGTGTCATATTCCGTAGCAAAATATATTATGTGGACACTTCCTAGAATCTTCTGGATTGGGTGCGCTCTTTGTTTTTCACATATGCACCGTAGCTATGACTAAAATAGAAACTTCCCCACGAATATGGTCATTCTGCACATGCACACATGCACACATGCGCACATTTAAGCAACCATACAATACATTCTTGACACTAACTACATCTAATGACTGTGCACTGGATCTCATATAGGTTTGCATAAAAGTGTACATGTACATACAAGGTCGAAGAAATCCCAATTACCCTCATCATACGCATTCGTGAACTTCAACAAATTACATATCGTCCTTATAGAGTCGAAGCAGTGGTAAATAGACTATTTGTGACCCGCTACAACAAAATGATCCTAAAGTCGGGCGAGGTCGATTATTTGAAAATGGTATGATATAATCCCCTAATCTTTCAGCTTTAAATTGATATATAACACATTTTATAAAAATAATCGGCTGCGGAGATATTGATGTTTAAAAGAGAGCATGTCGAGACGTCTGGAAAATCACTGTTTCGAGAAAAGCGCCCGAAAAGTCTTCCTTTCGACGCAATCGAGATCAAGGGACACGCAAGTCAGTTTTCACCTCTGGACAATAGAAGGTAAGCCCTAGCAACCCCCGAAGAGTTCATTCAAGCACATCAGCGTCGGCGGTCTCCTCATCAACCAATCAGTGACCAGGATGTGAGAAGCGGCTGAGCATAGCGCACCCCGCCTGCACGCACCAATCGACTTGGCAGTGTGCGAGCTTCACGCTTCGGTTAGCAGCAAGCAGCAAACTGACCAATGAGATCACTCTGGTCGTTGTTAGGGGCGGAACCTATCTGTGGCGCTCAATCCAAATTTTCGAACCAGTTTCTGCTTCGTTGAAACGCCAAAAACATGGCTCAGAAAAACGCTATTTTTTAAATCTTTCCTTTCATCATTTTGCTTTAAAATTTCAACAGATTATGTTAGACTCCAATATTTTTTAATGTGTTTTATTGGAATAAAAAATTCAATACATACATGAACATGTAAATAAGAACAATCATCGGGAAAAAGAGAGATGTAGAAAAAGGAAAAAAAAAGGAAAAAAAAACAGGCAGCACTACCCATGTAATAGCAAATAGTTCTAGATGTGCTTTAAAAGCAGTCACTTTGTCTCATACAAGATATTATCTATGTATAACAAATATGATACGATATATATTCTTAAAGAAAATTGGAAGTAGATAACACAAAAATAACATAGATTATAAATTTGTGTTACGTACAATTGATAAGAGGAAATAATTATAAAATGCCAAGAGAACCGTTAATCAACACCCACAGGAGGGCACGGGACTGATTTCTATGCATTTTATCACAGAACTGAACAGTTATATTCAAGACATAATTAATTCTAATACATTTGGATATAACTGAAAAAAACAACAAAATAAAACCCATATCACTTGAAAGGAATCTCGGCCCATACACCCCCACGCGTGATGTCCCTTGGTACATCAATTCAAACAAATAACAAATTGAGCAGCGTAACGATTATCATTATACATGTATTCAAAAAACAAATCTCCATTTCCGGAAATGTATAGGGAGCTTATTATTTTTCTTTGCGATACAAAATTCAAGTTCTTTATTGGTCATAATAAGGCATTTATATCCTTCGAAGCTTAGTGGTTTATTTTGAAATTTACATACATAAATATAGTACTTAAGTAAAAGAAACAAATACGTAATAAATTTATCATGTTTAAAACCGAACATTTTTTCAAAAGTTGAAACATTTAGCGGTTTATGAGTTTTCTGAATAATGAAGTTTATAGTTACATTCCAGATGGGTTTAAGAAGAGGACATTCAACAAAAAGGTGTACATAGGTTTCAGGGTCAGTGTTACAAAATGAAAAGTTTGGGGAGTCCTTCCTTTTAATCTTATACAGAAAATCATTCAAGGCAATGGCTCTATGAAATAACCTAAAATAAAAAGAACGCATTCGAGTACTTATCGTGCATTTAAAGTTATTTATATGAGTCTTTTTCCAATCAACTCCATCATGTTCATGGAGGGCATTCCAAAATGAAATCTGTCGTTCTGGAGTACATGATTCTAAAATAATATTATATGCATATTTCGGAATTTTGGGAGTTTTCAAGAGCTTGCTTTTAGCGTCGTCAAATATATTGTCAGGGGTTAAGTCGGAAGTGACTAGCCAATCATCTGGTATATTTCTCAATAGGAAATTGTATTTACGCCTGTCTTTTTTCACTAATATCATAATCAAGAATAAGTTCTTCAAACAATTTGTAACCGGGGTGGGGAGGATTAAGTAAATCACTGATATATACAATTCCTTTGTCTAACCACTCTTCATACAAAAAAATACTGCTTAGACTTAGAGATATGATATGTTTGTTAAACCACATGCACTGACCAGAACCAAGTCCAGAGAAAATGGTATTAAACTCGTTTTTAACAAAATTTTCTTTAAATATGTACCATGTTTGAAGAAATTCAGCTAATTGAGTTGATCTCAATTTGCTTAAGGCACTTGTCGGAGCATGTGATTTTCATAATATATCTTTGATAGTAGAAAAATTATTTAAACTTGACAATTCAATTGACTCCCACATGCTTTGAAAGTTGTCATCAAGAAGCATTTTGACCCATGACATTTGTTGAGCAACTGAGTATGTGTATGGATCAATCATTTTCAAACCTGCTAAAGAATAGTCATTACACACCAGTTGTCTTTTGACCCTATCACTGCCACCATTCCACACAAATTTGTACAGTGTTGTACTCGGCTGTTAAAAAAAAATTCTTAGGAATTCTAATACACAGCACTGATAAAAATAAAGAATTTGTGGCAGCAATAGGGTCTTTATGACACAGATCTTCCCAACCAGAGATAAATTTCTTGCGCGCCAACAATTTAAGGTATTTTCAATGGATTTGAGTTTTATCTTATGGTTAAGTTCATATAACTGGTCTGAATTTAAAGAAAAATGAATGCCTAAAGTTTTAAAAGTAGATTTATTCCACTTAAGTCCTTTCTTGGAAAATGGAAATCTTTGAGAACCTTTCATAGAGCCAATCCATATTGCTTCGGATTTAGAAATATTAAGTTTAAAGCCAGAGCACTCAGAAAATAAAGCAATAGTGTCAAATAATGCTCTAAAGGAGTTATCTGAGCCATCAATAAAACAAGTAGAGTCATCTGCTAACAAAGATATTTTCAGTTCGTTTTCTAAAACTGGGATACCTTTGATATTGGGGTTCCGTCGAATAGCAAGAGCCATAGATTCAATAACTAACAAAAATTAGTATGGGGATATGGGACACCCTTGGAAAATACCTCTTTCCATATCAATTGGTTTGGTCAAATATCCATAGTTCGAAACATAACTTTTTCTATCTGAATAAAAAAACTTTATCCAATCAATGAAATCGTCGCTGAAATTAAATTTTCTAAGTACATGAAAACGGAAATTATGGGAAACACTGTCAAGGGCTTGTTGGATATCAAGGAGAAGGATTCCACCAGGAATTTGATTTAATTCTGTATATTCAATTACATCGAAAATTAGTCGGATATTATTTCCAATATGCCTTCCTTTCAAAAAACCAGATTGGTTCTGGGTGAATCAAGTCTGAAAGACATTTTTTGAGGCGGTTTGCTAAAGTTTTGGCTAAGATTTTATACTCTACTGTTAAGAGAGATATTGGTCTGTAATTTTTCAAATAGGAGACATCTCTGTCTTCTTTTTTTTTTTGGTATCAAGGTAATAACACAATTTTTTTGTGAGCTGGACATTCGTCCATTTTGTAAAGAGAAATTAAATGAGTTGACAAGCATATCAGAAATATCTTTCAAAAACACAATATAAAATTCTACTGGTAATCCATCTAAACCTGGTGACTTATTGTGTTTCATTGAAATAATTGTATCAAATGATTCCTTTTTAGAGATGGGTTTATCAAGTAAGACCTTATCGGCGTGAATCAGCTGGGGGAATTCAATGGAGTCTAAGAAATGTTCTATTCTATTACTCTCCTGATTACACTGTTTTTTGTACAGGGTTTGATAAAATGAATTGATTTGTTCTATTATAGTGTGTTGATTAACAATTATATCATCATCATCATTCTTTATTTTTAAAATACTTTTTTTTCTCGCCACTTCTTTTTTCTAAGTTACAAAAATATTTGGAGCTTTTTTCCCCATCTTCAGCCCATCGTAGTCGTGAACGGACAATTAAACCTTTGGCTTCAACTTCTAAGATATCATTCAAAGCATGTACCAAAGATTCTTTTTCATTAATAAGAGCATTGTTATTTAAATCAGTATTAATTGTTTCTCCACATCTTCTATTTCTGCCAAAAGGTGTTTTTTTTTTTTGCAAAATCCCTTTCCTTCTTTTTACGTGTACAGTATTCTATACATGTACCAGTAATAGTGCACTTTAGAGAGTCCCATAATACATTTGGATTGCAATTGCTATTAGAATGAATTAATTAAAACTCTTCTATTTTGTCCTTAACCATTCTACTAAAATTTGCATCGTCATGTAAATATTTACAATTTAATTTCCAAAATCCTGGACCTCTTAGTGGTTGGGCTCCTTTAAAATGCAGTGTAACAGGGGAATGGTCAGATTGAATTCCTGGGATTATTTTTGATTGCAAACAAGTTGTAACAAAATTATCTGACACTAGAATAAAATCAATCCTGGACAGTACTTTAGGGGTTTTTTTTTGATGTCTTGTATATTGCTTTAGGTTTGGATGAAAACTGCGCCAAATGTCACAAAGATTATATTCTTCCATTAGTGCTATTAATATTTCTCTCGCTTTGACATTTGAGTGTATTTCCCTGCCCCCCCCCCTTATAATCCAAGGGCCCCAGAACTGAATTAAAATCCCCAGCACATACAATAGAGGTATAATCGAATTTATCAATTTTACTAAAAACTACAAGACAATTTTTTTGATCATCACTATTTGAACCATACAGATTTACTAAAATTACAGGTACATCATTAATGATAGCAGATACGATCAGGCATCTACCGTTAGGATCAGTATAAGTAGAGTTAACAACCAACGACACTCTGTTTCGAATTAAAATGGCTACTCCTCTACTATTTGATGTGTGGCTCGAGAACCATGCTTTTTCACCCCATTGTTGTTTCCAAAAATTTTCATCAGATTTAGAAGAATGAGTTTCTTGGAGAAATATTATGTCACTTTCAATACATCTCATTAAATGAAAAAAATTTACGTCTTTTTACATGGTCTTGAATTCCCCTGCAATTAAATGTAATAAGTTTAAGATTTAATTTGTTATTCATATTTTTTGAATGGGGAATAACACCGACATATTATCAATGTTGTAGACAAAACTCGAAAAATAATGAGCTAGCGATTAAATAAGAGATAAAGTGACTGCCATTAAGTGATCATAAGTTTCGATGTAGGTTACCATAAAAATGAATAAAAGATGCATAACATTGGAGGCTGCAATCAGGGTTACAAGGATTAGCATGATTGAAATAATATTTTAAAAAAAAGAAAGAAAGAGAGAAAAAAAAATAGAAGGCAAGCAAACAAGAGGGCAGGTGCACAAAAACGCAAAATCCACGGCTTCAAATCACAACACAGCCCTGGATAAAAGTGCAAAAACCAAATGCAAAAAGCGCAGCATTCAGCCAAATTTCACATGTATAAGTTTTGAATTGTGACATCCAAAAAAAAAAAAATTCTACCCTTCTTTGAAACATGGATCAAAATAATAACAATAATAATCAAACAAAGATGAGCTAATAATGAAACTATACAACTTGTAAACCAACAACAATACCAACGTGCAAACTGTCAACACTCACACGGTGGAAAAATGTGTAAGTGATCATAGTAAGTGTTTATCTTGCCAGAGTCACCTATTGATTAAACTTAAAATGGAAATGTCTATCACCATTCACCTCATTCGTAGGGAGGGGAATAATAAACATGTACGTTTAGTAGCTACTATGATTAATAAGAAAAACTATAAATAATAATCATTGAATATACCAGTACATTATAAAGCTTACTGAAGATGGCAATCACCAAACCTTTGGAGTTAAGGATTCATGGTAATTATCATCTGAAATACTCAGATCTCTTTTAAAAAATGTTCTTGTCCGCTGACTACAATGTAGGGACTGTAGTTCAGGAATTTCATTCGAGTTTCTCAACTTACTCCTAAATTTTTACTTTTATTACTAAATAAAATAAGTTTTCATGTTCTCTAATCATCTACATCAAAAATATTCCTGCATAACTACATCATTTCTTGTATAAACTAAACTGATATAAGAAAAAAAAGAAAACGAAAATAAAACAAAAACAAAAACATATTACTTCATACAAAAGTAGTTCTCTGTTTTATTCACTGTAGCGTCTTTTATGCTCTTGTGATATCTGAGCTCTTGTATCCACAACTCAATCCTTTTCCTTTTCCAGAATTTTACTTTACTTGAATGAGTTTGCCAGCAGGACTTCTGAAGCACAGATTGTCAGGGTATGTAAAGAAGGGCTTCTTGCCCTCCTCTTTCAGCTGTTGAAACTTTGTTTGCTTCTTTTTTCGAAGTTGGAGCACTCGCCTCGACAGATCTTCCGCTACAAAGACTCTGGCCTCTTGATTTTTTACTTGATATTTGGTGATCCTCAACTTCTCGATACACTTCCTACGCACTCTCTCCTTTGCAGCAAAAGTGGCGAAAGCGATATGAAATCTTCTGGGTCCAGATGGTCCTGTGCTGGTCGAAAGGCGGGAAGGGGTTCTGTGACATCTTTCTATTTGTGCTGTGTCACCCTCTTCAACACCGACAAACTGTAAAAACTCAGCAAATGTCTTACGACAGTCCTCCTTCTCTGGTACTGGAGCTTCAGGTAATCCGAAGATTACCAGGTTGCTTCTCCGGCTTCGATTTTCAAGATCATCTACTTTCTTGACCAGCAGCTCGTTTTCTTCTCTCAAAAGTTTCACCTTATCTTGAACATTACGAACATCAAAATCTATGGTCTTGATCCTTTCTTCATGATCATCAACTTTCAAGGAAAGGTCACCTAGCTGCTTGGTAATGACCCTTTCAAAACGGGCTCCGATACGGGCTTCAAATTCTGAAAAGAACTTTTGGAACCACTGAGGTGGAGCTTCTGAATATGACAAACTTTCTTGCACTGCCACTCATCTTCACGTTAGTGTTAGCATTAACACTGTCACGGTTTTCAGTATCACACAACACGCGCACACGATCCAGTGAGCTACTACGACCACGTGAGCGGTCCATCGAGTGGCTACGAAATTCTCGGCCGGGTCCAGCCCGGGGAGTGTCACTCAGCTTATGTCTTTTAGGAACGGGCGAACTAGTCGACTTTGTTGGAGTACTTACTGACATGCTAGACTTCTGTGGTTGATCCGTCCTTGCTCAAAACTGTCTATGAAATATCACAATCCAGTATATAATAAGTCCAAGTTTTATCCCTTTGTTAATACATGTGAATTTTGGCTAAATTGAGATCGAACAAAATCTACGTCTTCGGCATGGTCCGTGAAGAGCGCCGTCTCGTTAGACTCCAATATCATATCAAAATCAGAAAATCGTAAGTTTTGACCAATTTTAATGCTCTGACTTCAAACTCGATTTTCACGGCTTCGACCGTGCGCGACTTTAGGACCTTTTTGTTGTAGCAGGTCAAGATTGCATAAGGACATGATATTGTGGGTTTTTTTTTTCAGTGTATACAGCTTCACGCGTGTGTCTTAACCATCCAGCCACACGAGTGTGGTTGTACCCTGTACCCATCGACCATGTACCCACAGCCACGCTTGTTTGAAATGTATGTACTTATTCACACACACGGAGAAGCTGATCGCCGTGCGTGTCAAGCACGTGAACACCACACAACCAGCTTGCTCGCAAAGCGATGAAAATAACCTATTTTCATACCTTGTAATATTTGTTTTCGCTCCATTCTCATCGTATTAACTTGATACGGTGGGTTTAGAATTAATAGCAACGTTACAACTGCCGCTAAATTGGGGGAGTTTGAATTGACATCGCTAGACTGCTGGTGCTAAGCCCTACATCGTGACTTCGGGTGCTGGCAATCGCTCAGCGCAGCTGCACAGCCAGCGCAGTCGTGCCGCCCGCCCCAGGGCGGACCCGAGCACCAGCTACCTGTGTACGCGGCAGAGAAATGCGCTGGTGTGGTAGCTGCGCGATTTTCGAGTACCCGTTCACATGCATAGCACTCACTAGCCATGAGCCGAACGAAGGCAAAGTATCAATACAGGCCAACGACGCGATGCATGTCATAGATCAATCGTAAATCAAAGTCCCAAAGCAATCTTAACTTTGCTATTGATTTTAAATTCATCTTACCAAATGAAGAAGATGAGAATAGAGTTTAAAATGAAAAAAAAAGTAAATTTGTCTAGATGGTGATATAATATTAAATGAGATTAAACTAGAAGGTCGATCGGGACTCATCCTCAACGGGTAGGAAATAGACAACGATTGTAATAAGAATATTCCGACTGAGCTTGCAAAACAAAAAACAAAAAACACGATACATTTTGCTAAGATAAGAAAATTACATTTTAGCTATCTGAAAAAAAGGACAACAAAAATTGTCCAATGGTAATATATATAAAAATATTATTTCACAGACATGTAACAAGAGATTCAGCTAAGTAAATTTAGCCAAGAAAAACGTAATCTGTAATTATGACTTACCTTTATAGAAGACATTTTTCGTTAATGGCTGGCTTGAGATTCTTCGTGCTAGAGAAGTTACTTTTACTGTAGGCGTGGTTGACGCTACATTGAAAAAAAAAAGGTGAAGCCGTTTTCAAGAATTTATTTTTTTAAACAAAATATGATGTAACGTACAAAATTGTTTTCTAAGCTTAAAAGTAAACTTAATTACATTCCAGTCCTCGAGACTGAAAAAAAAAAAAAGTGCTTCAACAAGCGCGATCATTGACTGTTATGGGTCAATCTTTGATACTCCATACAATATTTCTGAAAGAGCAATTCTTTTTCTACATTATTCTAAGTTTTAGAATAAAAAAGAAAAAGTAAAGCAAGTAAAACCAATAGAAAGTTAAATTTTTTTTTTCTAGAACACTTATTTTGTAGAATATTGTGATTAGATGTGTCCTAAAGGCCAATGTTCATTTCATAAGATTCTTCACATTCAACTCAATTGTTAAAAATGATGCTACTGCATTGGAAGTGGTCACAAGATTAGAATGTGTTGATACAGCATGTACGACTTAAGATCAAGCTAACAATCCCTTCAGAGTTGTTGGTATGGTGTTATGTTGCTTTGTCTCATTCATTGCACAGCTAGCTCAGCTTGGTACATAAGATCAAGGATGTTCAAGAGATGGAGTAACAACAGTCGTATTTTCTTTGATCACATCTTTAATGCCGCCACTCAGAAATGGTTGAAGCATATATGCTAAACTGGAGCTGCTCTGTTGATAGGAAAATAATTGATTTGATATTGTACCATGATTAGTCACTCTTTGAGAAATATATGCCTATCGAAATTGATTTTTTTTTGAGGTCCCTTCTTGGCAATTTTACGCTTAAGTACCTGCATTCATCATATCACTGTCATAATCACGTATAATATATAGACGTGTGTGTGTGTGTTGTTTTTTTTTTTGGAGATATTCTTTCAGGAAAGTCTTCAAAACTATCTACAAACATGATATTGTGGTACTTGATGGCCATTTAGAACAACATTTATCCTATTTTCGCTTAGTCAAATTTTCCCCATATTCAAACTTTCACAATCTCAATATATATCACTTCGTGATTTTACACACAACTGGTTACAACTAAAGCTACCCCTCCACCTTGACCTCTCTCGCAATTAGAACGAAATATCGTATATCTACCCAAATTAAAAATAAATTCATTTAGGGGCTTGTGACCAAGCCACGTTTCAGATATAGGTATTACGAAGAAGAGAAAATTCTGTAAAGAGTAAAGAAATATTAGACGTTTCCTTTTTGTTTATCTAAACTTCCAGTAGTCCCTCGAAATGTACTAAAAAACTGCTGAATGACGATGATAATTATTATTTTGTGAGTCCCACTTTGAGTGACTTGAAGGAGAATTGATTGGTGGAATAAAAATATTATCGAAATCTGAAATAGTTTGTTCGTTTGTTTGTGTGTTTTACTGGGATAATATATCTTACCATATGGTCACAATTATTGCAATGAGTCATCACATGATGAAATAAAATATTGTGAATACGTTAAATGTAAATGTAAGTAGTATGCTCATTAATGTATTTGGTAGGTACATCTGTGAGTATAAGTGTTTATGTGTGTGTGTTGTGCGAGTGCAGTGCATGTTCAGGGTTTGAGTGCAGGGCAAGTGTGAGGATTTTACTATAAAAAGAAGGAATGTAAAAATACATTACTTATAATAACGTACCCGTAACAACGTTGTCCAGCCGTTTGGAGCCCGCGAACAATTAGCAATATTGTAAATATGAGCCTGATATAAACTACTAAGAATATCAGTAAATGCTAAGAAACATGAAATGATCCTCATATTTTTTTTTTGAAAAAAAAATGAAGATATACTTGTTTGTGTTCCGGGGGGAGGGGGAAGAGCAGAAATACAGTGATCCCCCCTTTTTTTTTAAATAGATTATTTTGTTCCCTTGCAGTTCTGCCAAGCACTTACCGGAGAGTGTTAATTGGTGAAACGTAGTAATCGTGGAGAGTGTATTGTCTAGAATGTCACATCTGTACACCATTTCGTCATCCTCTGTTGCGTTAAAGATATGAAGACACCCGGAGTCATCTAGTCCATATCTCGGAGAAGAAGTATAATGCTGAGTGTTAGACGGTGACCATGTTGCTATCGCAGGGTTTCCATTAGCATATCCATGCAACGAAGTGCTTCTATACCAGGAAAGCACCACGACATCGCTCCTATCGCGGCTGTCGGAACAACACAGCGTTTCCACAGCAGCAGCACATTGGCCTGCCTGTAGGTACAGCAGAAGAAAGAGAAGGTGGTCAAACATCGCTAAACTGTCCCTTTTCGTATAGTCTCCACATGCATGAATATAAGTTACATGAACCAAAGCAAATACCGTTTGTTTTTTGCTTTTTGTTTTTATTTTACCAAAATGATTTAAACGTGACTAACACGTTCCCCAAGAAGAGAACAGATGGGAATTCATCAACAACGTCAGAAACGGATAGTGGCAAGAGTGCTGAAGAACCGTTTGAATGTACTAGTATTTTGTTCCGCTTGGCTTCCTCGTTTCCATGTGATTTCGCTCGTCATGGGCGAGCCGCGAATATTTTGCTCGTACATGGAAACGCTATGGGACATGAATTACTCATAAGTTGAGCTGAAATTTTGAAGTGCGCAAGCTTGGCCAATTTGTACACGAACGAACGGACTCGCATACTGTACATACATGATCACGTGTGATCACTGCGTGCGTACGTACGTGCTCGCTATTCAGTTTACATTCGATTCGCAGTTCATGAGCGCCCTACGTAACCCCGCTGGTAATATGCGGGGAGCGGAGAGCATCGTGATTGTCAACCAGGGCAGCCGGCGTGGCAGATGGCGAGCATGGTTCGAAGAAAATGCTGTCGATTGTAGAGAGCAAGGTACACGCAAACCGCCGGGTGATCGATAGAGGGCATATTTCTGCATTTCTGCCTCCGTTTTATTTTCTCCTTTTTCAGGGAGCACGCAAAGTAAAAGATATACTGTACTCAGGTCCTCATTATGACATAATTATATAGATATCACTCCTACATATCATGAAATAGAATTGAAATGAAATGAATATCGACAGTGATCAAGGATTATACATACATTGTAGCTGTATGCAAATCTAGGTGCGGCTCAATCAGCCAATCCAAATCTACGCCTCGTTGGTGATTCGTCCATTTCCAAAACGGTTGACTACGCGAGGAAAATATTTTGCATAGCTTGGGGGGGGGGGGGGTAATGTAAGTTATGATTAGAATGATGCACGTAAAATGCAGCAATAAGAATATGTATATATATACGGGCCATTCTCAGATTAAGTGTTCAATTCCATGTGAGTAAAATCGAAAAATCAACCACAAAGTAGTACATTCAAAGATGTGTTTTTGGTAACTTGTAAACCGGTCAAATACGAAACATAAAGTGGAACATTCTAAATGATGGCCATTCACTGAGTAAAAACGAATTGAAATAGAGCATCATATATGATTTTTGATCGCCAGTCAGATACGTTACCGCAAATTTACATGTTGTAATGGACTCCTAACATTGAATTAAATTCATTGTTTTGATCCAATTTCTGTTCAGGAAAAGACATCTGTCCCCCCTAAAGATATTGGGTTTTTTCAAGAGGCAAAGACGTTGTCATCCCTTGCTAATTGGTAGAAATTATTTCTGTGTGGTAGGTTGAAATATGTTTTTTTTTTTTTTTTTTGCTGAAATGAAATATAACCTTAAGATTCACTTTGTATTTTTAACAAACTTCGCTTACAAATAAAGTTTTGAATGCCACAAATCATGCAAAGGGAACGATCCGATCTGGAATTTGCACAGGAAACAAATATGAATTGCTTTCCCGGGGAAATAACTATTGAAAAACATCGAATTGCCTTTGGTAACGTATCTGGTAAAATATGACTGATAATTCTATTTGTGTATGGAATAATAAATATCACCTGTTTAATCATTTACCTTATGAATTGATGTAAGAAATTAATGATGTAAGCCCAAATTAACCATTTAAAACATTGTACGTAATATTTAAACTATGAAATGTAGTGGAAAAGAGCCCTAAATGTGAGAGCTGAGTTCTTCATTCACAGAATATTCTCATCTTACGTCTGAATGTATTTATCCATCTGACTATAAATATTCATTAAGTTTTGATGGACAATGCAAATAAGGTTTTAAAAATATATTTTTGCAGGCACTTAGAAGGAAGTAGGTACAGTCTCTATGAACTCGATATACTAAAAAGTTGTTTGATCTTTGGTAACGTATTTGGCTCACCCCTTTTAATGAAAATGAATAAATAATTGTTTAATTATCAATGAATCTTGAGTAGTTCTTCATATGTTGAAAAACACTAGAATAAATATGCAACAGAACACTGAAACTTTTCTCGGAAGCTTTTTATAAACTACTTTTTACTCTTTCAAAGTTAGGTAACGTATCTGGCGTACCGTAAATGAATCTGTCGGTGTAGTTACAGAGCAATTTCTACTGAATATTCTTCATTTGAACATAACTTTGATTTTTTTTTTTTTATGGAAGCGTCATTCTATGCAGAATTGTTTTATGAACACTTTGTTTTACATAACATTATTCGTCACCGTGGGTGCCCTGAATAATACGTAACGTATCTGCTAAATCTGAAAAGCAAAAAACTGATATGCTGAATCATAGCTTCGTCTTGTAAAATAAACGTTAAAAGTTGTTGCATAGAATATGAAAGTGGCTTGGTTTTATAAAATAGAACTTTTGAGTTTGTGAGCATACAACGATTTGTTTGTCAAAACATTTACATTTTTTTTCAGCATTTTGATTATGTGGTAACGTATCTGTCGGAAAACTTGGCATTAAGTTGTGAGACACTGACGCAGAAAGAAAAATCATGTGGAAGTGTTGCTCTTTTTCATCTCCCTGTCCTTTTGGTGTAAGAATATAATCCTGAGGTCCAACAAAACGAAGCATGTAATGTGTAGGGATGAATTTTGACCAGATTTGATCCCCTGGAAGCACAAGACCAATGAGCAAAATTCGGTCACGTATCTGTGGTAACGTATCTGTGGTAACGTATATGGTCGATCATGTTATTATGAGAGCGATATCTACCGAATATTTCTCACTTGTACTGAACTTTAATGTTGAATCGATGCGTCATTCCGAGGAGTATTGTGTAATATACAATTTGTCTGACATTGCAATATCTGTCGCAGTGGGTGGCGTGAAATGTATGTAACGTATCTGTCCAAATAAAAATGTAGAAAACCGATATTTCAAACATTGTACCGTATTCTCAATAAAAAGCTGTTGCACAAAGAAATCTAAGTACTTGCAATGTATGAGGTATATCCTCAGGGTTTCATATACACAGGGTCATTGCATAGTCTTGTTATTTTCGCAATGCTGTAACACTAAAGAAACTAGTAACGTATCTGGCGGTGAATTTGGCGACAGGTTTCAAAAGGCTATAAAAAAGAAGTCAATAAAAATTTTGGAACTTTTCGAGTATTGTGATTAGCACATATGATATGCTCATCGTCCATGCAAATGATATTTGGAAAGTGTTTTTGTGGACGGAGAGGAGCAATAAAACATAATTCTAAAGTAGCCGGCGACACTGCGTTTTGGGGGTCTTAACGAAGTTTAACAGCAAAATTTTATACAAAAAGGCAGACAACCGCATTTGATCGTGTTTATTTTTAACAAATAATGTCCCCGTGATATATTATAAACATTTAGATAGTATCTGATAGGTTTCAGGGAACCGCAAACTGTCATGGAATGTCGGCGACACCAAAATTCCGTATTTGTTTACTGAGAATGATGTGACCGTGCACCACAAAACGAACAAAAAGTCGCACACACTGATTTTGGGTGGAGACTGAAAATAGGTGAAATGGGGCAGCCTAACCGATCTTGACCTTTGTATATTTTCTGAAGGAGCAAGTCTTCTTCTACATTATGTTAAAATTTGGGATCATAAAATGGGCAGGAAAGTGTGTCTTTTAGCAGTTTATCTTGACTTTTTTTTTTGGTAGAATAGTGTGATTAGGTGTGTTTTTAGAGTCCCCTTTTCATTTCTTAAAAACCTTGAACACTCTTCACTTTAAACTCAAATAACTTTTGAAAGGACAATGTTACTGCTTTGAAAGTTGGCATCAATTATGACCAGAGTGAGTTAATACGGCAATCTTAATTTCAGTTTAATCTAATAATCCCTTCATTGCTGTTACTGTGGTGGTTTACATCCTGTTTTTTGTCCCATTCGTTGCACAGCCAGCACGGCTGGGTACAGATTTAGCGCTTGAATAGACACCGCACTTCAGAGCCTCTTTTCTCTGTCCACACTTTTCCTGAGCGTGTGCTTTCTTTCCAATATTTAGATAGGTTAGGAGAGTCATTTTGATTTGAGTTATACATCATTTGTGACACTGCACCTCAAAACAAACAAAAAGTCGCCAGACATGAATTTTTAGTTAAGACCATATTCTGAAAGAGCAGACTTTAAGCTTTAAAATGATGTATAACTCAAATCAAATGGACTCTCCTAGCCTATCTAAATATTGGAAAGAAAGCACAAACTCAGGAAAAGTGTGAACTGAGAAAAGAGGCTCTGAAGTACAGTGACTATTCAAGCGCTTAATCTTTACCAAGCCGTACTGGCTGTGCAATGAATGGGACAAAAGACAGGAAGTAAACCACCAGAGTAACAACAACGAAGGGATTATCAAATTAAACTGAAATTAAGTATGCCTCATTATCACATTCTGTCCATAATTAATGCCAACTTTCAAAGCAGTAGCTCCATCCTTTCAAAAGTTATTAGAGTTGAAAGTGAAGAGTGTGGACAAGGTTTTTCAGAAATGAAAAAGGGATTCTAAAGACACACCTAATCACACTATTCTACCAAAAATGTTCGAGATAAACTGCTAAAAAAAACACACTTTCCTGCCCGTTTTATGATACCAAATTTTAGCATGATGTAAAAGAAGACCCGCTCTTTCAGAAAATATGAAAAAGTCAAGTTTGGCTAGGTTGACCCATTTCACTTATTTTCAGTCCTCACGCAAAATTAGTGTTTGCGACTTTATGTTCGTTTTGAGGTGCACGGTCACATTTTAAAGCTTAGTCTGCTGTTTTAGAATATGCTCTGAAATAAAATGTCATGTCTGTGTTTCTCTGCGTTTTGTGATGGAGGGTCACACATTCTCTTTGAATTTATGCGTTGAAGCAGGGAGGTGAGGAAAAAAAAACTCATCTCCCTGTTAGAAACTTGAGTAGTCAGGATTGGATTGAGCTGAAGTATGATAAGTCCTGAAGGAACAAGACCAGGTTTATATTACTGCAAAGGAGATAGCAGATCTTCTCAACCAAACCTTTGCCAAGAAATGTCATCTTGATAATGCCAGAGACTCTGCACCGGAGGTTCAGGGTGATAGACAACATGTACTAGACAACATCACCTTTAGGGCCAAAGACGTCAAAAGAACCCTTAGGAAACTTAAACCAGACAAAGCAACTGGCCCTGATGAAGTCCCAACGCGAATTCTCAAAGAGTGTAGTGCAGAACTAGCAAGACCACTTAGCCGCCTCTTCCAGCTATGGTTCTCAAATGGAATGTTTCCCCACCAATGGAAGATGGCGCATGTCATCCCGATCCACAAAAGGGACTCAAAGTCTGACCCTGCAATGTACCGCCCAATATCTCTTCTGAGTAATATAAGCAAGGTTATGGAGTCGATTGTTCAATCCCAATTTCAAACCTACTTATTCAAGCATCATCTTATCTCAGACAGACAATTTGGCTTTAGACCTCACCATAGTACTGCAGATCTGCTAACCCTCCTCTCTCAATAATGGTCTAACACACTAGACAGAGGGAATGAAGTTCATCGCGCTGGACATTAAGGGAGCTTTTGACAAGGTCTGGCACAACGGCCTCTGTTCCAAGCTTGAAGGGAAGGGTATCAGAGGAAAACTGTTCAGCTGGATGGAAAGCTACCTGTCAGATAGATCATTAAAGGTTGTCTTGTCAGGCCAGTCATCCACAACTATATCCATCAATGCTTCAGTACCACAGGGATCAACTAGGTCCCCTGCTGTTCTCAGTCTTCATTGATGACCTGGGTGATCTCTGCGGGAATGCCCTATATCTGTATGCTGATGACTCCACCCTGTTCTGTGAAATTAGATCATCAAGAGAAGCGAAGCCAGTTAATGCAAGCCTAAACAGAGACCTGGAAAACATGAAGCAATGGGCTGATAAATGGAGGGTGTCTTTTGAGCCAGACAAGTGCAAGGCTCTAACAATATCAAGAAAGAGACAACCATCGAGGGTAGACTTGCACTTTGAAAACAAACAAACAAACAAAAAATCGACGAGGTAGACGAACTGGAGATACTGGGCATCACGGCTTACAAGGAGCTCACCTGGAATAAGCACATCAGGAACATTTCGTCCAGAGCTGGACAGAGACTTGGTGCTCTTAGGAGGGTAGCATCTAAATTGGATGCCCCTGGGAGAGCTACAGTGTACAAGGCCCAGATAAGAAGTATCATGGCATACGCCTCTCTGTCCTGGCTGAATGCATTTCCTAAAGTACTTCAACTACTTGTTTGTTTTGTTTGATAGATACTTTATTTTCTGCAAATCAATATACATAAGTTACATAATCATGAAAATGCAGGAAATATACAAAGTAAATTCAACGCAAAGTCGTTTGACTTGCATAAACCACGATACATATTAAGTACATAATCATGAACATGTAGGACATATGCAAAGTAAATTTAACACAGTCTTTTGACTTGCATAAACAACGATATGAAAGAAATTTAATATACAGTATGCATGTCTATGCAGCAGTGATTCAATAAGAATAACATTTATAGTTAAGAAACGATTATGCAGAGGGCCGCCATTATAAGCATTGCTTGAAAAGATGGCCGGCCCGAGGAAAAGATAAGGACGTACTAAATTCGTAACAATATAAATTCTGCTGCGAAGGTAGCAGGGGAAAATAAACTCTGGTGTGTGATGGTGGTGGTGGTGAATGTGTGTGCAGGTGCTTGAGGGTGCACAATAGCAGATAGGCTGGAATTTAGAATAATGAAATTGGTTTACTGAAAGAGGGGACGATATGCGCTGTTGCTATCAGGAGACCAACATTAGTTATATAATTTATTTGTTTTTAGTTCATATTTGAAATATACTGTAATAAAATGTACTTCTTTAAGTTTGCTTTGAATGAAAACAAGGAGGCACACTGTTTCAACTCCTCAGGAAGTTGTATACTTGATCGTATACAGAAGAAGGCCCTACGCATAATCGGAATAAATGAGGACGAGGCACGCTCCAACTTCAATATTCCTTCGCTTCATCATAGACGTCAAGTTGCAGCTGCAGTTGCCCTGTACAAAATGCAGACGGGCCTCTGCCCTCAAGACCTGAAAAAGCTGGTTCCCCCACCTTATACAACGAGAAGAACAACTCGCTCTAGTGTGTCAACTCCCAGACATGCTCTTGTGGAACCCAAGTCCAGAACACACTCAACTGGCAGGAGTTTTGTACACACTGCAGTCAGAGTCTGGAACAGCTTACCAGAAGACATTGTAGGCAATATATTAGATAAAGTCTCCAGAGCCATTGATAAATTTCATCATACTATAGATGTGTTTCTTGACTTCTCCAAGGCCTTCGATACCATTGACCACAAAATACTCCTTTACAAATTATCCCATTATGGCATTCGAGGAATGGCCTTGGAGTGGTTCAGGAATTACCTTACCAATCGCAAACAATTTGTTTATATTAATGGTCATAAATCTGTTATGCATGATATCACTTGTGGTGTACCGCAAGGAAGTTTACTTGGTCCACTTTTATTTGTTCTTTACATCAATGATATTGAAATTTCATCAAGTATTCTTTCCTTTTTATTATTTGTTCATGATACAAATGTGTTCTTTTCTAGTTCTGATCCTGTGTTATTGATCGATACTATGCATGCCGTCAATCCCTCGTTTGAGGCGAGACCCCACTTTAACGAAGCTAACTGGGGTGCTATACCCCCTAACGATTCTTCGTTTGAGAGTTCGGAGTCGAAATATTTGTCCATTGCAAATTAACTTTCTGCTCAGGCGTGACAAACCTGGAGGCCAAGCCAGGGTTTAATGACTACAGCAGCTGTCGTATTACGTAAGAGCATGATAAGGATATCTGCCTGTGACACACCATTCAAAGTGAACTCAATTTTCTCTATCCTTTCTAAAGTTTTCAATTTCATATTCTATTGAGAAATTCTATGGTCATCCATTTTACATTTCGAACGAAAAAAAATTGACCCGTAAATAACGAAAATACAGGAATAAGAAGGAGAGCATTGCCAGTTTGGCGGTGCTGACAATGTGTAATGCATGCGTACACGTACACAGATACATCGACCACCAGCTACATGCATCTCTACATGCGCAATATGCCCTTACTCGCGCATTGATATGATAATCATTGCGATCGGCAATATATTTTATGTTGATGTACAGTTTAAAAAGTATGAGGATTCTGTGACAATTATGCTAAGAGATATAAAAGCTATCGATATTATACACAAAAAGGCCCAATATTAACACAACTACAAAATTTGTGAAAGAACTTCTTTTTTGTATCGCGAACGTATGGCGTTATGCCGGCGGTATTTTGGTAACCCGTCCCGTACTACACATACCGTACCGGTACACACGTGCGTGCATGCAAATACATGTACTGACCGTCTGTAATGCAGTTAAGTGACACAGTGCCTTTGGAGTCTTCTCGTTCTTTTCCTAGACTGACTACTTAATATTTAGTATGCATTGCTAATTTTGCAAGGAAGCACAAAAAATGCTCACTGTTGGGAATAAAGTACAAGCCGTGGATGAGTTGGGGAGGTGGGCTGCAGTACAGGCATGCTCTGTCTGCATACGCTGAATGTCTACACTCACACACACACACACACGTACACACACACACACACCATGGAGCTACATAGCCCATGCCAAAACCAAAACAATCTCCTCCTCTCGCGATGCCCCCCCCCCCCCCCCCCCCCCCCGTTGCGCAGTGCCGATGACTGATGCTTAGATTAGGCCAGGGTCAAGAAACAGGTGTTTTATAACTTTGGTTTTGAAGTCATTGATTGCCAAGATATACACTGGCATTATTTACGGGGGTGTAGCCTCTTCGAGAGATTTGCGTCATGGAATATCGAGTAAAAAAGTTACTTTATACTGGATTAGAGCCAAGAAATTGTCAATTAATCGTCAAACAATTAAATGTATTCTTTTCAGTAATTCTTTGGAAAAGTTATCTCAGAACATTTATTTGGATAATATAGCTGTAGAAGAAGATTCTTCAATTAGATTTTTAGGTTTGATTCTTGATAATAAGCTCACCTGGAATTTGCATATTGATTCAATTTGCCGTACAATTTCTAGAAACGTCGGCGTAACCAATAACAAAGTTAAATTCTATTTCCCCAAAATATGTGTTATTAATGTTATATTCATCTTTACCCTATTTTACCCTATCTGAATTATGACATTCTCGCCTGTTGCAACACTTACTCCTCATATCTAGAAAGAATATCATTATTGTAGAAAAAAGCTCTTCGTATTATTTGTAGAGAATCGGTGAGATGTCATACTAATTACTTGTTTTATCAAAATAATATTTTAAAAATCAAGGATTTGTATTGTTTCAATTTAGGTCAGTTTATGTATAAATTGATAAGTCATTCCCTTCCTTTTGCGTTTGACTCCATGTTTATTCAAAATAAAACTGTACATTCATACCCCACTAGACACACCAATGAATTCCATTTACCACTGTTTAGGACGATATTTGCAAAGTCTATTATTCTTCTTCGCTGGACCTAAATTCTTGAATTCCCTTGACAGCAGCATAAAAGAATCTCTAAGTTTCAACACTTTTACTTTGAAATAAAGAAAATGTTTATTAATTCTTATATCACTGGGGATTTGCATTTCGAAAGCTGCTAACTGATTTCTTTGCTGCTAATGTCTTTACTTTGTTTAATTTATTTCATAACCGTTATGATATATCACTCATAGATAGTCCACTCCTCGGTAAGACCAAAGTTTCATGTGCCCTGGCATCGACCCTTGAACTCTTCCTTCTTTGCCCTTTCCTCTGTCTTCCTCTGTCTTCCTGTCTCCTTCTGGCCTTCTGGCCTCCACGCGTATGTAAGAGAGCAGCTTTGTTTCTGTCTGTGTGTGCGTTTGTGTGCCTACTCGTTTTATGTTCTGTTTCCCGAGGATTATGTCAAATTGTCTCGTTGCATTATTACTATAATTTTCACGACTCACGAGGGGACTGCATTCTACAAGCTTGGCTTTTTAGCAGTCCCCTCCATTTCCGGCCTTTTCTTTGTTATGATTCAATCACATTTTGTCCATGTATTTCTTCAACTAGTATGTTTATTGATTCATGTAAACAAATGACGTGTATCAAAATTTTATTTGGAAATGTAAACGTTACATTGTACTTAATTTGTTTATATACAATTTTCATATCATATGCTTTGGCCGGAAATGAAATAAAAATGAAATAATAAGTGACAGGGGGTCTCAGTCATTCAAGAGTCGCGTCTACAGCCACCTACTGCAGATTGTATAGTATATCTATTAGGCCCCATTTCTTTTTTCATTATTCTTCACTTAAGCTGCTGTTAACCCTTGATTAGGCCATGAGGTTGTCATGTATAGTGCACAGCATTGTATGCATGATCTTGATACTTAGTGTCACGCCTTGTGGACTATTATATGTATATAAAAAAAACAAAGTCTTTACCAAAGAGTATAGAAGCGCACGCATTGCGCTAAGAGGGAACACTCTCCCGATTTTGCGTCGTACGCTCATGGGCGGGCTCGGTCGTCATTATAGGGCTCACACCCGTAAATACAATAGAATGTCCCAGACCCCTTCACAAATTCGTACCAAAGATACCAGAATAAATGAAGAAAAAAAATAATTAAAAATCAATGATGTAGTTTGGCAAAACACTGAATAGCTCTAGATATTGAGTATGAATTCCTCTACAAATTGCATTTTGGTTGGAAGATGAAAGCTTTTCTGGTGGAATTTGAGGGGACTATATTTCATTGGGTACGTGTACGGAAAATGGGTGATTTTTTGAGTTACAAGAACTCGTAGTTTGGCTTTGCGGACCCCTGGACAGAATTTGGACTGAAGAATCCACCCTGAAAATTTGATGGATGAAAGGGTATATCTAACTTATCCAGGTTAGTGAAGCTGAAACACTTAATTTCTCCCAGCTATTTTACAGAATTTTTTGAAATTTGATTTTCAACACACATCCCTATGGGGAAATATTTATGGGTGTCAGCCCTATAGAGAATGTATGCTATGCACACAAGTCTATGGGAAGTATTCATCCCATACAAACTCTGCTGGTTTATGTTGACCTATTGTGTCAGATCTCTTCCTCTCTCCCCATTCTCCTTCCTACCCCCTACCCCTCTCCTCTACCCCCCCCCCCCAAAACTCTGTTTGGCTAAAATTTGTTTTCTTATTATGTTGTTGTGGTACTAGATCCTTTGTACATAGCAGTCATCAGTATCACACAACTTTGACTGTGTTATTTTAATGTATTTCTTTGTTTGAATACCACTGAAACAGGTCAAAATTCATAAAGTTAGTCTGTTTGACAAAACAAAGTCTTTTCAAGTATTTTGTAGGCAATAATGTGATGATGACTCCCCCATAATCAAAGATTACCGTACTGCCTGCATCTAGGCATTCATCTTTAATGAAGAACTGATCAACACTACATTTTTATTTTTTTAAAAGCCTCAAAGGGCATGAGTTTCAAAAGTGTCCCTTTGAGAAGCTTTATAACCCTTGAGTGTGTAGTTTTCCATATGATGTAGGGGCAAATATCATCAAAAACACATTTATGATGTTTAAAAGTCAAATGAGAAATATGACCTCCACTATAGAGCTCACACCCGTAAATACAATAGAATGTCCCAGACCCCTTCACAAATTCGTACCAAAGATACCAAAATAAATGACGAAAAAAATAATTAAAAATCAATGATGTAGTTTGGCAAAAAAGGGAATAGCTGTAGATATTGAGTATGAATTCCTCTACAAATTGCATTTTGGTTGGAAGATGAAAGCTTTTCTGGTGGAATTTAAGGGGACTATAATCATTGGGTACGTGTACGGAAAATGGGTGATTTTTTTGAGTGACAAGAACTCGTAGTCTGGCTTTGCGGACCCCTGGACAGAATTTGGACTGAAGAATCCACCCTGAAAATTTGTGACCCGCTACAACAAAATGATCCTAAGGTCGGGCGAGGTCAATTATTTGAAAATTGCATGGCATAATTTCCTAATCTTTCTGCTTTAAATTGATATATAACACATCCTATAAAAATAATCGGCTGCGGAGATATCGATGTTTAAAAGAGAGCATGTCGAGACGTCTGGGAAATCACTGTTTCGAGAAAAGCACCCTAAAAGTTTTCCTTGCGACGCAATCGCGATCAAGGGACACGCAAGTCAGTTTTCACCTCCGGACAATAGAAGGCAAGCCTTAGCAACTCCCGAAATGCTCATTCAAGCACAGCGTCGGCGGTCTCCTCACCGACCAGTCAGTGACCAGGATGCCAGGAGAAGCGGCTGGGCATAGCGCACCCCGCCTGCACGCACCAGTCGACTGGGCAGTGTGTGAGCTTCACGCTTCGGTTAGCGGCAAGCAGCAAATTGACCAATGAGATCACTCTGGTCGTTGTTAGGGGCGGAGCCTATCTGTGGCGCTCAATCCAAATTTTGGAACCAGTTTTTGCTTCGTTGAAACACCAAAAAACAAGGCCCGGAAAAACGCTATTTCTTGGTCTTTCCTTTCACAATTTTGCTTCAAAATTTCGACAGATGATAGAAGATATGTCAGACTACAATAATATGTCAAAATCAGAAAATCGTAAGTTTTGACCAATTTTGATGCTCTGCCTTCAAACTCGATTTTCACGGCTTCGACCGTGCGCGACTTTAGGACCCTTTTGTTGTAGCGGGTCACATTTGATGGATGAAAGGGTATATCTAACTTATCCAGGTTAGTGAAGCTGAAACACCTCATTTCTCCCAGCTATTTTACAGAATTTTTTGAAACTTGATTTTTAACACACATCCCTATGGGGAAATATTTAGGGTGTGAGCCCTTTAGGATGCAAACCACCGGTGATCGATAGAGGGCGTATTTCTGCCTCCGTTTCATTTCGGGTGCTGTTCGTTATTCCGATGGTTCAATATTCCGAAGGTTCGTTAATCCGAAACACACAAATTTTCTATACCTAAAGGTTCGTTAATCAGAAAATAAAAAAAGGGGTTCGTTAATCCGAACATTTGTGGCGTTATTCCAAAGGTTCTTTATTCCAGAGATTCGTTAATCCGAAAATGAAATTACGGATAACGAACCTTCGAAATAACGAATCTTCGGACTAAAGAGCCTTCGGAATAACGAACCTTCGGAATAACGAGCTGTAACCTTCATTTCAAGGGGCATACAGGATAAAAGATGAATTCAGGACCTCGTTTTCGCATATAGAAGTACAATTCCTGCCTAATCATGAAATAGAATTGAAAAATAATGTTTTGAACTTTCCAATCTTTTGTCCATCAATGTTCTCCGGCTAATTTATGACCGTATGCAAGCCTACTTGTTTCCTAAGCCACTAGTGCTTATGAACAGAATGATGTGGGTGCTCATACCATTATCAAGGGCACTTGAGTCGTCAAGGGCACTCTCCCTCCTCTCTCTCCCCCTCTATCTCTTTTTCTCTCTTCTTCTTCTTCTTCTTTTTTTTTCTTCTTCTTCTTCTTCAATTTCTTCTCCTCCTCCTCCTCCTTCTGTTTCATCAACCTTCAATTTAGGCGGTGAAGAGAATTTCAGTTCCATCATTTATGTTTTAAAGTCACTCGTGTGTTTTTTTTCCACGTATAGACTAATATCCCTGTGATGACATATATTCCGTGGACAAAACAAAACAGATCCGTTAAAAAAAAAAGTGTTATGAATGGTTCAAAACTGGTAAGAGCAGATTTTTTTTTTCACTTTTGTATTTTTGCCAAGTTGACGTATGAATCAGCCATAAGAATGCGAGAGTGTTGTCTTTTAATATTCCTTGTGAATTCCTTGCGACTGACTTGTTCTGACCTATATTTACTAAGTTCAGCATCATCCTTCTTGAATTTTTGTTGCGGAATATGTCAGTTATGTTATTTCGAATTTACTCTTGGTGAAATGATATAGAAATTTTGAAATAAAAAAAGAGTATAGTACAATTTTGGGGGGTCGGTTGTCTATAAATGTAAGCATTTTGAAGAATAAGAGCCCAGAAATAAACTTAAGTCTGTAATTGAAGGGTTTGTTTGCAAAAACCGATAAGTCCATTTTTGAAGATTTTGAAGTACGGTCTCTGTCATAAAGTACAAAATAATACTTTTTAAATGATATATTGGTCACTACATATAAAGGTATATTTTTGAAGTTATGGTCAAAAGAAGCAAAATTTTTCTTATCATTCTCTTTATTTTTCTTGACCTTTGATCGCAAATATCTCCATTTGGCAAATATGGCCTTATCGGTTTTTGAAAACAAACTCTTCAATTGCTCGGTGATTTTTTTGTCATCTACAGATTAAAATTTCTTTGAAACTCTTAATCATGCACACAGTGAGTCGAGAAGGTCACAAGGTGTGGGAAGGGGAAACCCCTTCCAACACAAGAAATCTTTTGCATTATTTTGTGATTGAAATTCAAATCTGGGTACACACTTTTCAGAAATATTTTCGAAACACACACTCAAATATTTTCAATAAAAAATGAGAAATATTATTGTATTGATAAAATATGAAAAGGTAATTTATTGTACATCTGTCACCTCTTGTCCGCTTATGCGTCTTCGCACCATGTGAGTCTATGGGGGTGAATGAATAGCGCTCCCCGGTAGTTTTAAAACCACCAGTTCGAATGGACTATGGTGATATAGATCACGATCTCAGAGGTATAATAGGATCACGAAAAATGCAACCAATTAAAAGAAGGGTATAATATGTAATTGTTTCACGATTTTTTACTGATCAAAATAATTTGAAAATCCATCATCTGATTAAAAAAAAAAAGAAAAGCAATTGAAAACCCTTCAAGAGCAGTCCTCGCGCCAGCAAATGAGACGTCCATTTATTGGTACCTTAAATACACTGGCTCTCATGAAACTATTTCTCTCAGCCGTTTCTTGGAGTCAAGATGTTCAGCTATAATGCCGATGAAGCGGGAAACGGGGGGGGGGGGTACCGGGGAATAAACCTGTCACAGTTGTAGAGACTGAATTTTTTTTTCTTTTTTTGGGGGGGGGGGGTTGTGGTTTACAATTTTAAAATATTAACTGTTGCATTTGGAGATTTAGGAAAGAGTTTTTACTTTTATTTACCTTTTCTTGTTCAAGCGGATCCTACTCGCCAGCGGAATGGGGGGGGGGGGGTTGTCACCCCTTAAACCCTCGTCCATATAAAACTCAATAATACATGTCATATCTGTTCTATTATTGCAGCCTTTGTACAGAAAAGCTGCCCAAATATTTCTTTTTTTTTGAGGGGGGGGGGGTGGGAGCGCCGGGAGAGAGGCATCACACAAGCGATCACACCTCTTTACTATAATGTGGATTGACCATGAAACATATAAATATGAAAATAACTCTTTCTTATTACTAAAATAATATTATGATTAGGAAATTTCAATTTGTTATGTATAAGGAAATTGCTCTGGGGAGAATTATGGTACTGTGAACCAATGGTATATCATGATATCCTATATCTATACATTATCAAAAGAAGAGAACGACCGAAAAATATGAATAATTGTTTCGAATAATACAACATAGGTGACCCGCTACAACAAAAGGATCCTAAAGTCGCTGACGGGTGAACCGAGAAAATCGAGATTGAAGTCAGATCACCAAAATCTGTCAAAACGTTCAGATTTCTGTTTTAACAGAAATTTGTAGTCTAATGTATCTTCTATCATCTGCCGAAATTTCGAAGCTAAATGATTGAAGGAAAGGCCTGAAAATAGCATTTTTCTGGGCCATGCTGGGCTCGCCCGTCAGCGACTTTAGGATCCTTTTGTTGTAGCGGGTCACATAGGGTCTAAAGCCAACAGGGTCCGGTAGGAGAGAGAGAGGGAGAGAGAGAGAGAGAGAGAGAGAGAGAGGAGAGCGGGGAGGGGGGGGGGGGGGACTTAGAAAGCGCTTTGTGAGAACGTTTTAGTTAGACCTGCACATACTTTCATTAGCTCGAACTTTGAGGGACAACAATTTGGAACAAAAAAGGCATTTCTTGAATTTTATATCATACTTCAGTATAAATTATGCTTCTGTATGATATAACAAGGTCCTACATACATCTGAAACCTTGAATGCCCCTTAAAAAGAAGAAAATGAAAGGGAGGCAGAATTTTCTCTATACGGCTACGTGATATACGCTCCGGACGATCCAGCGGCTTGCATCCTAAAATGGCCGCCGTTGGGCTCCACATGCGTACTAGTGCTACTACGCCCGTTTACGTGTAAAATCGGGAGAGTGTTCCCTCTTAGCGCACTGCGTGCGCTTCTATACTCTGTGGTCTTTACAGACCCATGACAAAACAAGAGGCAGTGCCGTAGTTTGTATTTCAGTACTCTATTAAAGCAATTCAATTTTTGTCCTCAAGACGATTTGACGCAATACATTGCGTTTCAAGGGTGTGATATTGTTGAATTTTGTTTAACAAATCATTGCCAAGTGAAAGAAGGGCAAATTTCATTTTAATGACAAGAACTTTTCTTTCTTCTTCTTTTTCGCCCTGTATCATGCACCGCTTTCCACTATTACACATGAAATATGCATTGCGTGTTTCTAGTCGGTACATTACACGACAAACTTTGAATGTAACAGGGTATTTTCAAAAATAAAATGGCACTTTCAGTGATTTCGGGTCATTTTGTGTTTCCAAAGTGCATTACCCCCGATACAATATATAATTGTGATCTTCAAGAACACTTTTGATAAGAGATGATTGGTCCAAAATTACTTCAAACAAGCTATCTAATATAATCAATGCCAAAATGATCATTTTTTTGTTGGGGGGGGGGGGAGGGCGAACAGAATATGTTTGCCCCCCCCCCCCCCCCCCCCCGTTATTTCCACTGGCCAATCAGCTGAAAAGCAGTACATCAAGGAAAATTATTATTTGACTTCCATTATGTAATACATAGTTGTCAGTCCAGCGTCACATTTACTAATATTGTGTATGTGTATGTGTGTGTGTGTGGGGGGGGGGGGGTAAAAATGTGCACTGAATACATAAAATAATTTGACATCCCTGAAAAGTGTCATTTTACTGTAAAAATGCACAACACCGGTGAATGTCTCAGTATGGCAGAAAGCCGACAGAGTCTGTACAGGAAGTTCAAAACCTTCTTCACAGGGTCCGACTCTGCCGACAATAAATGACCCTAGACAACCTAGACTTTCAGCAGTCAATATTGCCCATTCTCTTAATCACATGCACTTTAGAGGTGAACTTGTCCTTTCAGTGCAATTTTGTGTGGAAATTTTTCCATGGTTGATGGGGTGTTGGGTAGTAGACGTGCGGGTCATGACAATAAACAAGTTTATGTACCTTTTCAACCCCCTTGCAGCACTGTTTCCTATGTCACGATATATAGTCCAGGCTAGAAGGCACCCAACCTTGTTTTTTGATATATACAATGTTTTTTGATGGTTTCTTGTCAATTCGAGGGTGCTGATTCCAAATCCGATTGATGCCACTCGCGTAATTTTCGGCAAAATGCAAAAATCCAAAATGGCCGCCAGATATGCTAATTCGGCCATGGTAAACACAATAATGTGCATTATATGACCAATTATTCCACCAAACTTTGTACATTTCTGTTCCTAGAGTTACTCCATCTGCATTTGCAAGCAAATTTTCATTTTATATAGGTTCATTTAGCATTTAAAGCTCATTTTTTTTAATTCAAAATGGCCGCCATTCCTATGCTTATGTACTATATGAATGGCATAAACATATGCATGGAAATAAAGAACAAATCTACTGTATTTCCAGTCCCGTACCTACGTTATCATAAAGTGTTACATGTGTAATATGTTGGGTGTCACTTACAATATATATGGGGGCCTGCATATATGAGCATTTAATATTCATAAACCTTACGATATTGAACACAATTTCTTATATATTTCATTTTATCTCAACAAAAGTCTCAACAATATATATTCACTAAACGTCTCGCAAGGAATCAATATACCATCATATTTTACATGCAGGTTGAATATAAAAATGTGATACTAACACAATATATTAAGGAGCCTAGATACATGGTATTTATCAAATAATGTTGAAAATGGAGGGGAAGCTAGAAAACAAAGCTTGTTATATGCATTCCCCTAAAACCATATTAACAAAGTACAGAAAAATCCTATACAGTCAAGTGCAGATATACATGGTTGCAGACAAAAACACATCGGACATTAATGACACAACTAAAAACCCTTTACATTGTACATTTTTCCCAGTAAGGAGTTGGGGGGGGGGGGGAGAGGGTGCAGTCCTGAGGCGAGTTCGAAATGGATCATAACCTCCATCACTTTGATATAATTTAATTTAGAAGTGCCGCCTTGATATTATCGAGCAAACCTGATTTTCTTCTTGAATTAAAACAGCAACAAAAACTGTTGAAGGCAAAAACGAAACTGTCCTAAAGCAATACCGTACAAACTATTCATTAAACATCAACCAAGGAGCAATGTGAGATACCTCTTTCAGTTCTCTCACAGTTCCCAGGTGTTGATAATATACACTTTGACATCATGATCTCATTCAGTCTTGTCTTAAAACTAAAACTGTCATTTTTATTGTCTTTGAAGAACCCTTTAATTGTATGTTTAGCAGCAGGCGACATCAGCCCCAAATTTGCAGAATTCTCAGGCTAAAGATGCATATTAGTCCTGTAATTGTTTTAATTGCAACCACATCTGGTGATGTTCAGCACTTCCTCAGGGGTCAGAGGGCGATTATTTGCCATAGAAACAGGATGAAGACATGAAGACTTGCTTGATCACCACCCGTTGAAGCCCTATGGCTTTGTTGCCAGGCCAGAGACAGTGTTGTCGGTAACTTGGGTGGTAGAAGAGATGACATCAGACCAGCATCTGCACCAACCTGTTTTGGGGTCAAAGCTTTCAAGTTACAGTAGGGAAATCTAGGCTTGTGGGATTTCAGGCGCATTGATGGCAGGTTGTTCAAGGGGGCATTTCATGAAGTGTTTTGTCAGATCTTTTCTTTTTGACAAACTGTTATAAGCCATTAAATTCCTTGCATCTGATTGGCTGAGAGCAAATTTGTCAGACAAGTTTGTCAAACAAATTTGTCAGACAAAAAGCTTCATGAAATGCCCCCCCCCCCCTCCATGCTATCGTGTTTGGAAGGTCAGGGTATGGGTTGACGGCCCTGGTGACACTTGCCATCCTTTCCTTCCAGTGTGAGGGAGAGTGATCGAGTGTCAGTGAAGGAGGGTGGACTTCCTTAGCCTATGCTTGGAAGGCTTGCCACAGAGGGCTACCTTGAACATAGCGTTGGCAAGATGGTTACTAAGATTTCAATTCCAATTTATTTTCATATTTCTCGATGAAAAATTACATCAAATATAACAAAATTAAATGAAATACATGACATACATAGAATATTGCAAATATGTAAAACATAATAGTGGTCGATCTCTTCAGTTTGGAATCTGTGAATGAATGCTAAAGAAATATGAAGGAACCTACTTAAAAAGCGAGCTTGTTGAGCGTAGGTCCCGGTTAAAAACGAGTTTAAGATTGAGAAGGAAAGCACGGGTACAACAATGACCGGAACATAAGAGAAAAACAGAATAAAAAAGTACAAATATATATATATATATATATATATATATATATATATATATATATATATATATATATAAGATGGAAGGCATGGGTCTCATGATAATCTAATAAAGGTTGGGGCAAAGTCTCCAGAAGATGAAGTACTCCACTATTGTCTTGAGATGGGTCAGTACTCGGCTCATGTCATCCAAGGACTTTCTATGAGACGTAAAGGCAAGATCATCGGCAAACTTCCTACGTGAAGTGAATGTAATGTCACCACATATATGTTAAAAAGACCTCTAGTGGAGTTAGATTACAGGCACCATTAAGGAGGCCATCATTCAGAGTCCTAACACAGCTGGTCTGGTTACCGAGAGCAATCCTGAATCTGCAAATGCTGAAGATTAAAGGCAAGCAGTGTGAAGTTGTTATAACACTGCTTTCAGAATGAGGCAGCACTGTACAGATCTCAGTCTCCCTCGACATCATAGGCCTATACTCAGACACATTCACTCCGAAAAAAAAAACGGTGGTAAAATTCATCTACCATATATAATTCATCTGGGTTAACATTAAAAACTTTGGGGCATTGTTTTCATTTCAGAGATTTGACAACAGGAAGTGAGGTGGTTCCTTTTTTTCCACTTTCCCCTGCCTCATGTTCTTTCTTGGATGAGGGGACTGAAAAGTTTGTATAATATCGCTTTTAGATAATGTAGAACAGGACAGTTGATTCCTGATAAACGATCTTTTCAAGTTTTGGTGGATTTTTTCCAAATACCTAGGGAAAATTTCAGATTGAGGTAGCAAATTTGGATGTTTGCATCAAAAAAATAAAACAGCCTTTGTTAGTAACAACCTTCTGATTTATAGTCAGCACACAAATTGGTAAACAGTGTACCTGAGTGACAGAAAAAAAAATGTTTATTTCACACGCTCTGCCGTTCATGTTGTGCAGGGGTATATGAGTGGCATCCATTTTGAAGTTTTGTATTAAGAAGAATATAATAAGCCCCAAAACAATAAACTTTCTGTTTGTTTGCTTGTTTGCGAGCTTGTTTTGTTAGTGGCACTCCTCAGATTTGCATTACACATGCAAAACTTGATAAAAGCGTAGGTATGTGACTGAAGATTCGTCTTCTATTTCTATGCATATTTTTTTGCCATTCATATAGTACATGAGTATAGGAGTGGCGGCCATTTTGAATTGAAAATAAGCTTCAGATACTAAATGTACCTCTTCAAATGAAAAATTTCTTGCATGTGCAAGTAGAATTACTCAAGGAACAAAAAATTTAAAAACGTTGATGGAATAATTTTCATAAAATTGACATAACTGAGATTATCATGCCCAAATTAGCATATCTGGCGGCCATTTTGGATTTTTGCGTTTTGCCGAAAATGCTCAAGGTTACGCGAGTGGCATCAATCGGATTTGGAATCAGCACCCTCGAATTGACAAGAAACCATCAAAAAACATTGTATATATCAAAAAACAAGGTTAGGTGCACTTTCTATGGAGCCTAGCCTGGACTAATAGGTCTTTTTTTTCATGTCTACTTTGTCGCTGTGTGATAAATATTTTATTTTTATGTTATTCTTTATCATGCTGAATCAAATTTTTGTGTTTAATATATAAATAGATAAATAACTGAGATGATAATGACGATGATATTAATAATAACAATAATAACAACAATAATGTATGATAATAATAATACTATTAATGATAATAATAATAATAATAATAATAATAATAATAATAATAATAATAATAATAATAATAATACAATAATGATAATACTAATACTAATATTAATACTACTTTCTACTACTACTAAAAATAATAGACTTCAGTTGTTGTCTCAACTCGCTTCACATACCAGATTACCAGGTGATACGCAACACTGATCCAGATTTCAGATCTTTTAGAAGGTGACAAGACATGCCTTTTTTTTCTTCTTTTTTAGTTTTTTTTTTCTTTTTTCCTTTTTTTTTTTTACAATTTGACTCGACTGGCTTGAGGCTAATCGCGACACCCTGGTTGGATGCTATTCTCAGACTTTAGTTTTAGCTACCCGTCAATAGATGGCGCGATTGCAAGGATGTGCTAGGCGCGGTCGTAGCCCGGCTGAGAAAAAAAAAAATCGTTTGATAAGAAACTTCTTAATGAGTGCATAGATAGACAAAGCTTGGCAAATCTCAATTTCAATTTTAATTTTATTTTCGTATTTGTCGATGGAAAATACATAAAATATAGCAAAATGTAATAATACAGAATGTCCAGCATGGATATATACAAAAAGATATAGAAATACAAACATAGTACATAGCGGTCGATGTGTCATTTTCAATCAAAGTAAAGAATGCAAAGAAAATACGATGGAATATACTAAAAAGCAAAGCTTGTTAAGTGTAGGTCCCAACGAATGCCTAGCGTGGAAAACAGGATGAGGAGCACGAATACAATTAAAGACCAAACTAAAGGATAAACAAAAGACAATGACTATCAATACTTGGGGGTACAAAATATTCTTTTCACATAAATCATGTGTATGATAACATGAGAACAAGTAACTACATGCTGCACACTGGCAGTCGCTCTAATTGCAATTTGACATGGGAGTAATAATGTAAATGCGACATAATTTTAGGGTTTAAACATTCCGGCTTCCATTGACACGGGGAAAGAGTCGGAGAATGGAAGACATGAATCAATTACAATTTCTATATGTGATATACCAGCCAGCTGCAATGCCGCATGAAAAAGAAACAGTTTTTCAAAACAGTGATTCTAGGCACGCAAAATCTTATAAACGCGAGACCTTTACGCGATCACAATTAATACCGCCATGCACAGCCAGCCACAAAATCTACATAAGCGAAATCAAATGGAGACTTACCAATGTTGACCCTGCACCACAAAACCAACACAAATTCGCCAGGGATGGATTTTAAATTCAGGGCAGATTCTGAAAGGCCAGACGCTAAGCTTTAAATGATGTATAACTCAATTCAAATGGACTCTCCTCACATATCTAGATAATATTGGAAAGAAAGCACACACTCTGGAAAGGTGTGAACTGAGAAAAGATGTTTTGAAGTGTTAACTGTGCGATGAAAAGGAAAAACAAACACAGGATGTAAACCATCGGAGCAACAACAATGAAGGGATTATCAGATAAAGCTGAAATTGAGCATGCTCCATCGAGTCATTCTGTCAATAATTGATGACAACTTTCAAAGCAGTAGCAGTATCCTTTCATAAGTCATAAGAGTTGAAAATAAAGAATGTGCAAGTGAGTTTCAAGAAATGAAAGGGAGCCTCTTAGATATAGCTGATCATTCTACTCCCCCCTCCCGCCCCCCCAAAAAAAAAAATTGTAGAAAAATTGCTCAAAACATACTTTCCCATTCAGGTTCTGATTCCAAACTTTGGAATATTGTAGAAGAAGGATAGGTTTTTCAGAAAATATGAAAAACTCAAGATTGCCTCAATTGTCCCATTTCACCTTTTTGAGTCCTCACGTGAAATCAAAGGGTGCGACTTTTTGTTGGTTTTGTGATGCATGGTCACAATTGCACAACAGAACATATTTGTGACCGTGCACCTCAAAACGAACATAAAGTCGCACACACTGAGTTTGCGTGAGGACTGAAAATATGTGAAATGGGTCAACCTAGCCGAACTTGACTTTTTCATATTTTCTGAAAGAGCGGGTCTTCTTTTACATTATACTAAAATTTGGTATCATAAAACGGGCAGGAAAGTGTGCGTTTTTTTTAGCAGTTTATCTCGAACATTTTTGGTAGAATAGTGTGATTAGGTGTGTCTTTAGAACCCCTTTTTCATTTCTGAAAAACCTTGTCCACAATCTTCACTTTCACCTCTAATAACTTTTGAAAGGATAGTGCTACTGCTTTGAAAGTTGGCATCAATTATGGACAGAATGTGTTACTGAGGCATCTTTAATTTCAGTTTAATCTAATTATCCGTTCATTGTTGTTACTTTGGTGGTTTACTTCCTGTTTTTGTCCCATTCATCGCACAGCCAGCACGGTTTGGTAAAGACTAAGCGCTTGAATAGACACTGTACTTCAGAGCCTCTTTTCTCAATTCACACTTTTCCTGAGTTTGTGCTTTCTTTCCAATATTTAAATAGGTTAGGAGAGTCCATTTGATTTGAGATATACATCATTTTAAAGCTTAAAGTCTGCTTTTCCAGAATATGGTTTTAACTAAAAATTCATGTCTGGCGACTTTTTGTTTGTTTTGAGGTGCAGGGTCACATTTGATCCATCAGGCTACAAACGCCAAAGCCTTTTGCAAAGGCAGCTCGTAATGGACTCGCAAACAACGAGCCGTGGACTAGCACGCACATTTCTGAAAAAAACAAACAAACAAACAAACACACAAACAAAAAACATTCCCATCCTAGCCAAAGACTCTGTGAAAACCTCGAGCTGGATTAGGGAAGCCATCCACATTCGTAAACAACAAGGAAAAACCTTAAACCGAGACCTGGGGCAGTACCTACTTTCCTCAATATTATGTACGATCCCATTCTCTCAGACCGGCGTGGGACAGCTACGTCGGCTAGTGGGAAAACACTCTCACAGCGATCGATCTGAAGAAGCCTACAGATCTAGTAGGCAAAAGTCTTATCGAGTCAAGGTAATTTGCAACTGATTGTGGCAAAATGAACTTTTAACCTCATGTCATAGGGATTTTCATTGATTTATCTAAAGCATTTGATAAGTAACAGCATGATATTGCAACTGATTGACAAAATGCCCTGCATCGACGTAAATAGGCACTGAATTGATCAGTGTTTTAGTAGTAGCCATGATAAAAATCATAGGCGTACATACTCGAGCGGGATTCGAACCCACGACCTCCTGATCACCGGACGGGCGTCATCTCCAGGACTAGACCACCGAGCTTTCGCCCGACAGCAAGTGTTGGTTCTAATCCTTATAGCATGATACCATGGTATTTTACTTATAATGTAACTCTATATAGAAATGGGGAGAGTTCATTCAAATTAGCACGATGCCATTTTAAATCACCTAAACTTGAAGCCGTATACATTGTTCTTGTTATTTTCCCTTTTTACCCTTTTATGACATTAATGCAACCCTAAAGTGTACATATACAGGGCTAGGATTCGACTCTCTTTATGTTATTTATGCAACTATTTGTCTGGATTTCCAAGTCAGTCATTTTCATGCTTCACATTATTGCGTTTGTTTTGTTTTTTTTTTGGACATACTTCTGTCGGGACTTGCTGTCTTTGTTGTGCGTTTTTGTGTGTTGTGTTGTCTTACTATAGGTGTTACAAAAAACATTTCCCACTTTTGATCCTGAATAGTTCACAAACTATACGTCAGATACCACTGACATTGATATGAACAATAGCTGATTAGTGTACAATTTTGGTGGAGGCAATTTGAAAATGACAGCATAATTCATTTTCATGAAATTAAACATTAAATTTTCAGTCAGGTTTCAGATTTTCCTCTATTTTCAACCCTCTGTACAAAACTTTAACTTTGCACAGAAGTCAAATGGTGCGTATGGGAGTGTGTAGTTGACACCCAGACAATCGTTTTAATAACAAAACCGTATTCTCATTTACTGAAGAAAGAGAAATGCTTATGATTTTTTTTTTGGCACAAAATGGAATACAATTTGAGTTTGAATTCAAGTTTTATAAGCTGTAAAATACAAAACAATACCTTTTAAATGAAACATTGGTCTCTACATAAAAAGGTACATTTTTGAAGTTATGGTCAAAAGAAGCACAAATTTTATTATTCTCTTTATTTTTCTCGACCTTTAATCGCAAATATCTCCACTTGGCAAATATGGACTTATCACTTTTTTTGCGAACAAACTCTTCATATATTTTCAAATCTTAGAATTTTGGAATAAATATACAATCATGTACGCTGTACATTACTATATTGTGTAAGCGATATAATCATGTTAAGAGTATCTTATACACTACGATAATTATGCGTCAATGGCTTTGAGATCACATTGTGTATGCCTCCAACGTCAAAGAAATTATCAAGAGTGCTAAACTGACTGAAGCAGGCCTTCAGATGTAAACTCTTATTTGTGTTGGATTCGTTGTTGTTTTGCGAATGACAGTGATAATTACATCAACATCAAAAGTGAAGGGGTGTGTGATATACTTGTTTGAATGCTACGACATGTCACCTTGCATGTAGTGTAATGTATATTTAGGATATTTTGGGGATAACTTCCTGTTCATTAACTCAACTTAAATTCCCTTGTTTTTGTAAACTCACCTCAGAATATAACACCGAGATTATTTACTATTAATTTCCTGTCGTTAATTACCCTTGTTTGATGTTTACATCAAGGAGTCATTCAATCACTCTTGTAACAACCCTTCTTTGTCCCTGGTTTAATTACCCAAAGATTATATACACACACCTTGTGAACCACCAGACTCTTTGTCTGCCCCTTATCATATAATACTTCCTCCTCCACAAAAGAATCCCCCTCTTTTAATTGGTCAAACATCACCCCTTAGGACAACCCCTTTGGTCACTCTTTTTAGTTATCCCTTTTTGATTGGTTGTCTTACCAAAATTCTCACCCATCACCCATTGAACATTTCCAAGTTTGGTGTTCTTTCCAATGCCCCAAGAGATATCATGATTTCGACATCAGAGAGTCAACCTCTACTTGATATTGCTCTCTCTCTCTCTCCTGCATCTTGATACTTCTATATTTTACCCTGATGTACATACTCGTCATTTAATTTGTCATTGAACTTCATCATGATATTTCTGAACGATTGTGAATAAACACTTTGCATCGATGAAATGTACAAAAACTGTACCTGAGCTCCTTCATTTCTGCTTCATAATAACATTCCAAATGTAACAACATCCGTTACATTACATGGTGGAGAACCTTATATCGATCCTATATCGGAATACCTCATCATTACAACTCGACATCGCTTTTGGAAGGAGACTTTCACCAGACCATGCAGGTCGAGCATTGATAGGACCGTGGCAGCATGCGACCTGAAAATTGTTGTGACTATAACAGATTTTTCGTCGACTTCGAAACTGCAGTGCTGACGAATCAGGCGATGGACTTCAACAATTATTTAGACAACGTACTTTGTGGTGGCTTTGCATGGCCTTTGCAAATAACGACTGATTGACGACCGACTTGGATGACGACGCAACGAGGACTACGACGACCACGACCTGAGGGACGTATGAGGAGGACCCGTGACTGGTGTTGACGCGGATGCAGCTCCAGGGAAAATTCTTCAAAAATGGACGCTTTGCTGAATAATGACTGACACATTTCGACAACGATAGGACTACCAGACGGATTCAGGACCAGACACTTACAGTGTAAACACTAATAACATTTTCAAGGATAATTGACTCTTAACTTGGAGGACTGATAGTTTGATTGCTTATTGTGATTATTTTCTTGTTTTTGGAATACTATACTATGCAATCATTTTGGGAATTGGAGACTTGGTTGAACTGTACATAAAAAAGATGATCCTCGTGAAATTAGCAATTATCGTCCTATTTCTTTATTGCCTAGTATATCCAAAATCTTAGAAAAAAATTGTTTATAATAGACTTCTTAAATTTATTAATAAGTATGATTTACTTATTCCCAATCAATATGGTTTCAGAAAAAAATATTCAACTGATTTAGCACTAATACAAACTTATGACAAAATTACGAGTGCTTTTGCAAACAAAGAACATGTTGCAGGTATATTTTGCGATTTGAGTAAAGTATTCGATACTCTTGATCATTCTATTTTACTCACCAAACTTAGTCATTATGGTATTCGAGGACAAGCACTTTTATGGCTTAAAGATTATCTAACTAATAGAAGACAATATGTTATTTTTGATGGTTGTGAATCTGACCCCCTTTTAATTAAATGTGGTGTTCCTCAAGGCTCAATTCTAGGCCCATTATTATTCCTTCTTTATGTTAATGATATCATAAATACATCCTCTCTTCTCTCTTTTATTCTATTTGCTGATGATACGAATATATTTTATTCTCATAAAGATCTTAAGATTTTAAATGACACTTTAAATATTGAAATTAGTAAAGTATCAAATTGGTTTAAGTCTAATAAACTTTCTTTGAATATAAAAAGACTCATTTTATTCATTTCAAACTTCATTCTCATAATGAAGATACGTTGATACATATTAACATTGATGATATCCCATTAGAAAAGAAAATGAGATCAAAATTTCTAGGAGTATATATAGATGAAAGTTTGACTTGGAATGAGCATTTACATCATGTTCCAACGTGTATTTCTAGAAATATAGGGATTATTTCTAAGCTGAAGTTCTTTCTTCCTCGTTCAACTTTATTTCTATTATATAATTCCTTAATTCTCCCATATATAAGTTATTGCAATGTTGTATGGGGTACTTGCGGCTCTACCAAAATAAATTCTATATTCAAATTACAAAAGAAAGTTATACGTATATGTACAGGATCGCATTTTCTGGCTCATACTGATTCTTTATTTCATGAGCTCAACACATTGAAGGTTTTTGATTTGAATATTATTCAAGTAGCAGTAATTATGTTCAAATATATACATCATCAACTTCCATCATCGTTTGATAACATGTTTAGGTTCAATACTTCTGTCCATTCGTACCCTACTCGTATATGTAGAAATTTCCACCTTTTGTATCCCAAATTATTAGTGACACATAAATCTATAAGACATTCGGGTCCGGATATTTGGAATAATCTCCCGGATAATATAAAGTCTTGTTCAAGTATTTATTCTTTGAAAGCTTCACTTAAACGATATTTGATACAATTATATTCTCCAAACCAATTGAGCTAACAAATATCTATAGTATAGATTGTCATCTTACTGTCAATCTCACTTTTCTTCCTTCAACTGCATCTTGCACTCTCACCTGCAACTGCACTGCACTCACCTGATCACCTTCCTCCAAGAGAAATGTCGTTGGATAGTCATTTTATGAGGCCTCCATCCATTTCAAGCTTAATCGCTTATGATGGTGGTCTCCTGCATTCAATTATCTCTGTTGTTTACTGAAAAATACTGTATATTTTATTTTATGTTTCTGTGTATCTACATTGCTCAATGCAATCACCTATGTGAATCTATTTATGTACTGTAATCGATTCATTTCACTGCACTTGTTATTCTTTGTCTTTGTACTTTTTGAAGTTTGCATTCAAATTGCATCTGATTGAATGCAGAAATAAAAGCAAACAAACAAACAAACAAGCCCTTTCACATTGGGTAAGTGGAATTTTGATTGTTATTACTGTCCCAGTGTGAGAGATATTTGGGAGTATGTTGATTTTGATTAGTGCTTACTGAGTTTGCATTATTTTATTTTGACTGGTTATTTGTATTTAATCCTCATGTGTTTCCTTATGAATTTTTCATACTCATATTTGTTTGACTGTTATTACTAATCATTGCCTTTGATATTTGATTAAATAGGCTTTGTGTCACTCAATATTACAACATGACCAATCACAGTACCAATACCACCATGACCACCAGTAGGACCCTCCGACAGACCGACTTTTTACCGACTAAATTTTCTGGCGGCCGACTAGATTACAATGACTGTACTGCCCATATTTTGACCTTTGAAGACTATTTAGACGCCCATCACATTGACTCGGACAAAGCCGGCAACTTGACGACTATACTTAAGACTTTCAAGCGGACATTAGAGGGACAGGCCAGACTCTGGATAGACAAATTGACTTTCAATACTTATGACGACCTAAAGACGGCTTTCATTAGGCGATTTAGCCCCGCCAAATCGACTTTTGCTAGGGTTACTGACTTTAACACCATGACTATGACTGATGGAGAGAGTGTCGAAACTTTTCTCCAACGACTCAGACAGACTGCCTCCTACATAGACTATGGGGAGAAGCAAATAAAGGACCGTTTACTTGCTGCACTGACCCCCGACTGTCGCGCCGCCATTCTTATGGCATCGCCGACATCAACGACCACCCCTGACGAGATAGCCGCGAAAGCGCAGCTTTTCATAGATCTTAGGACTGACACTACCTCGACAAAAGAGGTGACATTCGCAACCCAAGACGATGTCGACCTCCTAAGTGAGGAAATCTCCTCCCTTAGATTTAAAACCGAACAGAAAGACTCCCGAGGACGAAGACGAAATCGACATTCCCAACACAATGACTCTGACGGCAGTACCAGCCGCAGCGCTAGTAGGATTCGACATATGGATGACCACAGCAGACATGAACGTAGTTTAAGTAGGGACCGATATCATTCTGACTACAGACGTAGTTTAAGTAGAGACAGACGACATGATAGTAGAGACAGACATCCTGGACGGCGCTCTCCTTCTCGTGATCGTTATCGGTCACAAAGCCGAGGACGCGACCAACGGTCTCGACCTCGATTCGCTGGCAAGTGTGACTATTGTCACATTCCTGGCCATTTTTGGATGGATTGTCGGCATAGGTTGAGAGACATTGAACGCGACAGACGACCCCAGTATTACGGACCACCCCCATCCCACAGACAACAATACAATGACTATAACTGACATCATCATCGACAACAACAACAACAACAACAACATCATCTACAATACACAGGACAGTACTTCGACACACATCCCCAGGGTTTTCATTAAGGGAGGAAAATAGAAGCACTCTCTATTCCACCTCCCAAAATGAACACCCCAGGCCTAGGGACGGACCAAAACTCAAATCGACATACTTAGGGACAGAGGACGTAGACCTGCGACTGACTAGTAATAACTTTGTTAAGGGACGAAATGACAGTGGTAAGCACATTTTCATTCTTTTTGACAGTGGTGCTACCAAGACATTGATTTCTGACCGCTATGTTAAATCAACTCCACACCTTTCCTACCTAAAGAGGCAGAGCGTGATTCCTACTCGATTTAAACTAGGGAACGCGCAGTTCCTTGAAGCGCAAACCGCGATTAAATTCAGAGTCACAATTCAAGGTTACAAATTCGAAATTTCTGCTTTAGTCGTTGAAAACCTTGGTGTTGATTTGATATTAGGCAATAACACACTTTCGGACGTAGGCGGGACTTTGACTTTCAGGGACCATAGGTTCAAAATCAAACGGCGTAGGATACCATTTTCCCCTACATCAAAGGTGAAAATCGAACCATTTGGGTCCAGACTCATGACACTACAGGGACATACACCTGCCCACTTACGTAACTCTGACGTCATACTGACTCCCAGTGACTACCTCAGTAGGCACTGCCCATCAACAATGGTGGTAAAACTAACAAAAGGTGCGACTCAAATCACTGTGACTAATACTACTGACAGACCTCTACATTTCTCTAAGGGTAGGGCGATTGCCTTTCTCGACACTACTAACCCCGTACGTGTGACTGAGCCCCTCCCAGTAGATAACATAACTATGACCTTGACTGACAACACACATGCACTTTACTCCACTCAGCTTGACACCGCAGACAGTAACCTTGACAACCAGACTAGACAAGCAAACCTTGACAAATACCCCCACCTTGATCCCAATGACCCCATTGCTAACATGACTGAAGATCAAAATCATTAGAGCCCATATTGACTTAAAGGATAGTGTGCTTTCTCCCTCTGAAAAGAATGAGTTGATACAGATCCTTAAAGACAACAGACCCGCATTCTCCCTCTATGGTGAGCTATCTAGTTGCCCAAACTTTGAAGTAGACATACACTTGACCAATGACGAACCATTTTTCATTCGACCATACTTTGCTACTGAACCTGACAAACGACAAATCGAAAAGGAACTGACCAAACTCGTGAAACTTGGTATACTTGAGGTTGGACATCAGGCATACACCTCACCTGTGTTACTCATTGCCAAGAAAGACAAGACTGAAAAACGAGTAGTGACCGACTTTCGTTACCTGAACTCCAGAATTAGACGTATCAACCATCCCTTTCCCCTACTGACTGAAACCCTTAAACGCATCGGACATGCTAAGACTAAAGTAATGAGTGTCATCGACCTCAAATCTGCCTTTCACTGCATTCCCCTCTTTAAACAAGCACAACAGTATACCGGCATTACCTGCTATCATGGAGGAAAGCACTATTACTATAAACGACTTGCCCAAGGACTTAACATTTCACCCGGACTATTCCAATCAAAAATCGACAACATTCTAGGCACCATTCCCAACTCCCGCAATTTCTGCATTGCTCACCATGATGACATAATCCTATTTAGCCCTGACAAGACATAACACAAACTACACCTGACCAAAGTATTACAGACCCTCTCTGACAATGGACTTAAAATCTCTCCTAAGAAATGTAAACTCTTCACCAATGACGTAGACTACATGGGACATAGGATAACTATTAACTCGGACGGTGAGGCTTGTTTTCGACCACTGAACAATAGATGCGCCTCTATACACAACATGACTCGACCCAAGACACCCAGACAAGTTAGACGGTTAATTGGTGCTGTCAATTATGTTGCAGGATTCTTCCCCAAAATACAGTCTATTTTGAAGCCACTACCCTTACCCGAAAGAGTAAGAAATTCAAATGGACTGACGAACATGAACGCGCCTTTAACAAAATCAAAGACCTCATGACCAAACCCCCTATACTACACATGCCTACGAATACCGGACGATTCACATTTTACAGTGACACATCACGGACTGCGACTGGATCTTACTTGACTCAAATCATCAACGGACATGAAAGAGTTATAGGCTATTACTCTAAAGTTCTCCCTGACGCTTGCCAGAGGTATAGTGTAACAGAACTAGAATTGTTTGGCCTTTTGATATTATAAAACATAACTGCTTTCAAACACTTGTTGCGTTGCTGTGAATTCAATGCATTTGTTGATCACAGCTCAATTGTTCAGATATTAAAGTCCAAAGATGAACCATCCACCACCCGCCTTCAGAAACTAATCTTGAAATTATCAGAGTACTCCTTTCAGATTGCATACAAGAAGAGTACCGAACTTGTCCTAGCAGATTTTCTGTCTCGCATACCAAGCGACAAACATGCCGAAATAGATCATGTAGTGCCCATTTCATTTAGTTTAGTTGATAATCATGACCTAGATCATCTTAATCCTATACAACCTGCCGAGCGTCCAGTGACACGCGCCTTTGCTAAAAAGATGGGTATTTCTGTTCCCGATCTTCATCCTGACAGATCCAAAACTAACAACCACAACAATATTGATACTGACACCGCCCCAGCCCCTGAACCAATCATCACACCTGCACCCAATAACAATACCCCACATTCGCATGAACCGGCCAATCAGAGATCAGCATCAGGCACACCCCCTGACCTGCCCCCAACTAATAATGATAATGAATAACATTTATATAGCGCTTAATACTGATGTTTCTAAGCGCACACTTTGCCCCACATGACCATAACAGACCCAACACACAGAAACCAACACCTAAAGCTCCGAAGTAACAGAATCTAGACTGGTGGACAAACAAAATGAGTCACCGTGTACACAAACATACAGGAATGTGCCCCCAGACTTGTTTACAGCCCCTAAGCCACTGATCTCAAATGTTGAGCAGATTGTTGCTCCACATATACCCAAACAACATGACATAGACAAAGTACTAGACTTGATAAAGAGAAAAATCATCCGTGACTACAACCTTCCCTTTTGACATACGAAGACTTAAGACAGAACAAGAGACATTTCCATTTTTCAAACCGATCTATGACTTTCTAGCCCATGACATATTACCTAGTGACAAAAAGGCAGCGAAAACAATTCAGCTGAAAGCTGAGCAATACATCCTATGTGATGGTGTATTATTCCGCCTTTTCTTTGACAAGACTGACGACTTTAAACTACAACTTGCTGTACCAGAATCACTCACTGATGTTATCATTTCACAATACCATGACAACCTACTTAGCAACCACCAAGGAACAATGCGCACTTACTTGACAATACAACGTAATTACTATATGCCACAGATGTTTGACAGGGTACAAAACTATGTCAAAGCTTGCCTGAGATGCCAACAGTTCCGTGGCAAACCAGACAAGTTACGCCCATTTCACACTCATGTACCTGACTCCTATCCACCCTTTGACAGAATAAGCCTTGACTTTAAGACCATGCCTACCTCGGAAACTGGTTTTAGACATTTGATGGTCATTTGTGACGAGATAACCCGCTTTGTTATTTGTGCCCCACTTTGCACTCTCGATGCCGAAACAATTTGTGAGGCATTGATACAAAAGGTTATCTGCATTTTCGGACCCCCTTCCTGCCTTGTGACTGACGCAGCAGCCGCTCTCACAGGCAAACTACTGACTACACTGTGTACCGCCCTGAACATTGATAGGAAAGTGATTAGTATTGCAAACCACGGCAGCTTACAAGTTGAACGCCACATTCGAACACTCTCTGACTTCCTCAAGGTGAACTTGAACCAATTTGGAACAGATTGGGTTCGGTTTATTCCCACTACTTGCTATGCCTACAACTCATTCTCTTCCCCTCATCTAGGTGACCACTGCCCTTACCAACTTGTATTTGGACGAGACCCCCCAACCATGACTAACTTGACCTTCAACCCAATGTCTGGTCTGACCCAGACTTATGACGAATATGTTTCCCATCTCAAACGGAAATTTGACCAGATCTCTCACACGATGCTTTCGCTCCAAAGGAGAAATCAAGACAAGCAGAATGTCGCCATTACAAATAAACTACGGCAAACTCCTATTTATTCAGTAGGCCAGCTAGTCTATTTGTACAAGCCAACTTCTTCCTCCCTCACTGCAAACTCGAGAAAAATTGCAGCTGCTTGGGTCGGACCTTTAGTTGTGCATGAAGTACTTGATAGAACCCACTTCATTCTCTCCACTCTCAAAGGTGAAATTCTGCGAGATATCTTTAACTACAACAGGTTGAAACCCTGTTTCATGAAAGCATCGGATGAGAGGAAACCCATCACCCACCTCCAGCGACTGAAAGAGGCACTTGGAAAGACAGTGACCCCTGCAGACGGTGAAACCTCTGACAAACCATCAGTAAATTTGATTGATGAGCATGACCACACCCCTCCTGAATGCACTGCTGATCACATCATGCGCTTTCAGACGACAGACCCAATCCAAACATCTGACTATGTGACATCCATCACCCCTAACAACGGAATAGCCGCCCCAACCCCCTACGACAAACTGACCTTGAACGACAATTTGACCTTTTAACAACTGCGCCTTCTGACAATGACATGACCCTACACCGAGGACGATTTAAGAACGGGCAATTACAAGTACTGACTTCATTCATTAGGACTCCGACTGACAGTAATAACCCCAAAGAGGTTAGATTTTGGTGGAACATAGGACTGTATACAGACACAAGTAACTTGATAAGACGAATTCTGATTGATAGAATCATTCCTGTCACGGGAACACCAAAGAAATATATGAAACGATTATACTCATAATTTTCTTGATAAGCTTTATAAGTCTACAGCTGTATATGATATATTTCTTTGTCATTTTATGATTTGTTGTATTTGTTGCTGAAGTAATATACGTAACTTTCACATTATTAATCACATTGCCAAAATAATGAGAATATAAGCTTTGGAATCCCTTTTCAAGGCTGTGTAATTGCATGTTATATTATTGTATCAAATTAATTGTCTTGACACTGATTGGAGAAATTTGAGTTTAAACTCATTTTTAATAAACAGACTTGAAAGTGTCTGTTCTTTCGCTTACTTCTATCGTTATCAATTTGGAGAAATTTACTTTCTTATCGAGTGAGGTTTGAGAGTCATATTCTTCTGTTTACATCCTTCACTGAAGTGATAATTCCTAATAGGCCGCACAGATAGCTCTCATACCTCGAGCGCACTCGTTACCTCTCCGCTGATACTCAATTAGATGCTTGGAAATTAGCGTCTGCGAGAATGACTCAAATTCTTGATTATGATTTCATATATTAATTTTCGCTGATATTTCCTGATTTGCTCTTTTAATCATGAATTCCTATTCATGCATATTTTGTGCTGTTTTAATTTTCCTTGTTTGATAATTTAGCATATTGAAGTTATAAATTATACTCATTGCTCAGTTGTTATTGTTATGGTTGAAGAAATTTACCATTTTAGGATAATTATGTTAAAGAATATTGCATTAGTTTTGGTTATTCACTGTATCTCATTGTAAATAGATCATCATTATGTCATTTGAATGTGTGAGAGTGAATGTGTGGAAGTGATAGTGGGACAGTAATAATTTGAGTTCCACTACCTACCATTCATTTGTTTTTATTTATAATATCTATCATTTTGTTTTCCAACATTCAGATTCTGGAAATTCCAGAAGCCTCTCTTTGTTCTGATTTGTTTGTAATATTTTAACCCCCCCCCCCCCGAGCCTTGTTTCCTAACAAAAGGGGATGTAATGTATATTTAGGATATTTAGGGGATAACTTCCTGTTCATTAACAACTCAACTTAAATTCCCTTATTTTTGTAGACTCACCTCAGAATATAACACCAAGATCATTAACTATTAATTTCCTGTCGTTAATTACCCTTGTTTGATGTTTACATCAAGGAGTCATTCAATCACCCTTGTAACAACCCTTCTTTGTCCCTGGTTTAATTACCCAAAGATTATATACACACACCTTGAGAACCACCAGACTCTTTGTCTGCCCTTATTTTATAATACTTCCTCCTCCACAAAAGAATCCCCCTCTTTTAATTGGTCAAACATCACCTCTTAGGACAACCCCTTTGGTCACTCTTTTTAGTTATCCCTTTTTGATTGGTTGTCTTACCAAAATTCTCACCCATCACCCATTGAACATTTCCAAGTTTGGTGTTCTTTCCAAGGCCCCAAGAGAGATCATGATTTCGACATCAGAGAGTCAACCTCTACTTGATATTGCTCTCTCTCTCTCTCTCCTGCATCTTGATACTTCTATATTTTACTCTGATGTACATACTCGTCATTTAACTTGTCATTGAACTTCATCATGATATTTCTGAACGATTGTGAATAAACACTTTGCATCGATGTAATGTACCGAAACTGTACATGAGCTCCTTCATTTCTGCTTCATAATAATATTCCAAATGTAACAACACCCGTTACATTACAGTAGTGTGATGAATAAAGAGCATTCTGCTTAAGGGATTATGTCGTTTTGAGTGAGACCTAACTTCTGTTTTCTAACATTTTACGTAAAATAAAGAAAAAACTAGTTTAGAAATATGAAAGAGCATATTAATAAGAGGAATTCAACATTTGCTTGAAGAAAATTGGTTTTGAAACGACTCAGATAACAAAAAAAGAGCAATCTTAGTAAAAGGTGGGACCCATCTTTTATTACAATCGCTTTGTTTTACTTTGTCATCGGATTTCTCAGCAATTTCATAACCGATTTTCAGCAAATAAACTTTGAAATCCTGGTCGAATGATACAGTTCTGTACTATTTTATAATTGGTTTCTTGGTATCTCGCAAAAAAGTTAAAAGCTCAATCCTCATTTCCACCAGTATTATATCCCTCTGAAGTTAGGCAGACCTCACGAATTCGATTTAAAAAAAAAGTATGATGTTCAAGTTGAGTTGTTGTTGTTCAAGTTGATTTTATTTCACTTCCAACAAACAAATAAGAAATACAAAGAAACACTCATATACACAGACGTCATGAAATCAGTACCACAATGCGATGAACAGAATAACATTGTAAGAAAAATATAGGTAAATTATCAACAGAGATACAAATATCTGTTACGTCACTGTGGTAAATGCATAAACGATATTGCTGGAAATGGAGGGGACTGCTAAAAAGCAGAGCTTGTAGAATGCAGTCCCCTCATCAAGAAAAAAGAATGCAAAAAATGCAAAAAATGCAAAAAAACAACAACAACAACAAATTTTCATAAGCGGTAGCAAAAAACAAAACAAAACAAAAACAAAAACAAAAAAACAGACAAGAGTAATACACAGATACAAGCACATTTACGGACGCACATTAACAAACACATGGCGGCTCTCTTGTAAGGAAAAAATTGAGGAGGATAGAAAGATATAGTAGTGAAGAAGGTAGTAAGTCCGAGGTGGACAAGGGGGGGGGGGGGGAGGAGGGGAGAGGAGAGGAAAAAGGTGGGTCATATCCAGGGCACTGGAGGCACAGAAGCACGGGCTCGCTGATGAAGAAAGAGTAGTGAGAATAACGAAGCAACAACAACTTTGAAAATCAAAAGTAAAAGAAAAAATGAATTATGCTGCGTACGAAGTGTTTAGATAATTCTTTAACTTTAAAGAAAATGTATGAAAACTTAAAGCTTCTTTTATGTTATTATTCAGAGAATTCTAGAATTTTGGTCCAGAAAAGGAGAATAAAGATTTTGCAAAAACCGTTCTAGTCAAAGGCAAATGATATTCATGGGATTGACGGGTTGGATATGCATGAACAGTTTCATTCTTTAAAAACATGGAATCAAACACAAGGGGGAGAGAATGGTTGGTGAGTTTATACATGAATTGTCCTAATTGCAAATGTTGGTATCATTCTCTAATGAACTACTTTCACCCAAAACAAACATTCAAATCACCAAACCAAATATAACGATCTAAAAAGAGTGTGGATCTGGAGTGGTAAGTATGCTAGTGAGCGAATGTGGGCGGAAGCTCAGACGTCAGTGATGAACAATGGTGTTCTGCTCCTTACGCGTAACCAGGACACCTGAAAAAGGCGATAGAGAGTTGCCTTTTGAGTCGCGACGATTGCCAACAGAGGTAAGTAAAAGGCCCGTACCTGCCGCAAGTCACAGACAGTAAGTTGACCCGCTTGAAGTACGTAAGCTGCCCGTGGATCTATTCTTGACGCGCCGGGGGGCGCGTGTCATCTGCCGGCATTCGGCATTCTACGAGCATAATACGGGTGTCTTACTGGCAAAGAACGGTGTCGAAACTGCCAATGTCCGTGTAGCTGGTCAGTTCTGCTGGCGTGGAGCGAGCTATTTTATTGTTATGAGCATATTGGTGCATGCCGAGGGTCAGTTACTGCCTTTCTACTGGTTAGTTGAGAGTCGGCAGCTGCCAAGATAATGACATTCTGTGGGACTTCTGTCATATCACATTTCCTTCAGAGGGATTCCTTCACCGAAATGTCATCCCTCACTCGCCACCCATGCGTCTGACACGCAAGTTACACGGAATGCGCGTAAATATAACATAAGTAGCACGGGTCCTGCAGGTAAGACGCATGCCAAACTCGCCCAAATCCTTGTCCGCCTGCAAAAATTGTCCTGCGTGCTGGAAAATCCCCACATGCAACAAGCCCGTCTAGCTTGCCCGTAAAGGTGTGACATAGTCATTAATCGTATTTTGTACTTATCCTTATTATTATTATTTTTTTAGTCGCTACCTTTAACCCAGAGTTGTGCATTTCCCAGGTAACAGCTTTTTACAGGCTTTTGCACATTCGTTTGCAGGATTTTTTTTTGTTCAATTGCGTACCGAGACTGTGTTGGATTTTCCTGCATAAAGATTGGTATAAGTATTTACTCTTCTTAATTATCACTTTGTAAAAATCCTCAGGACTGTCTCCCTCAGAAGTGAACGATGATGCTTGATATTATGGAGGAAATGTATCAATATATATAATTTACACTTCTTAACAGCAGCAATATGCACTTGTAGACTTACATATTTGTTAGGCACTTCCAATCGAAAAATCAAAATGCAGCTGTATAATCAGGAAAATAACAATGGGAACATGCTAGATTTAGACACAGCGATTCAGAAATGATTCAGTTCTAATGTTCTCTGGATCATCATATCAAAAGATTTTGAAATGATGATCTTACACTGCAAAAAGTCCGGTGTTAAATAGTGAACACCGAGCTGGTGTTAAATTTACGGTGCTCATTTATGGTGTTAAATTAACACCTACAGGTGTCATTTCCAAATTTTAAACTGTTTTTTGAAGAGTTTCTTAGTAACTGCACTTCTTGTTGATTTTTAATTTAAACAAGACGATCAAGAATTTTACATTAAAATACTAGATTTTTGAAAAAATGTGAAAATAAATTTACACCAAAGTAACACCAGCTGGTGTGGTCCCTTATTGAAGCTGGACGGGTGTTAAACCATTGATATTAACACCAGCAAATATCAAATCAACACCATGTGGTGTCATTTTTTAATTAACACCAGTACAGTGTCAAAATAACACCAGGTACAGTGTCAAATTAACACCACGAAGTGTCAGGTGAACACTTTTCAACACCATCACAGTGCATTTTTAACACCTGTGGGTGTGGTCCTTTATTGAAGTTTGATCGGTGTTAGATTTAACACCTGTGGTGTTAAATCTAACACCGATGTTTTTACAGTGTAGATTTAAGATCATCTCATAAAAGTAATCACTGATGTCAAACACCCTGCAATTAACGCGGTTTCGAGAACTGCCCAGACAATGAAAAGGAGTGAAATAAAATCTAGCCTGAAAATTAGCAAGAGAGAGGGAGAGAGAGAGTGAGAGAAAGAAATACAAATTGAAAAAGAGAAATATGTAGATGTACAGGGCGTTGTAGACAATATTTCTGCAAATGCGGCTTAGAAAGCACAAGAAAGATCATGAACCTGTTTGTAATTCAGCATCAAAAGTGCTGCCTTAATGCTACAGTCACACACGGCCGGGTCACAAAACGGATTTGATCCGGGTGAAAATGAGCTGGGTTAGTCCCGGAATGGAAGGTAATTTATGCTTCAGTCACACACGGCCGGATTACGAAACGGGTCCATAAGGAATTAAAACCGTATCGATCCGGTTCGAGCCGTAGAGACACGTATTGACCCGTATCAAACCGACCTTGGTGTATTAAAATCCGCTTTAAATCTTTTAACTGAATCCTTTTCGACCCTTATCGACCCGTGTCAACCCGCTTCGACCTGTACCGACCCGGATGTAAACCCTGTAATCATCCGTTGCATGAAGCCAATACAGTTTTACGCTGCGGGTTGCAGCGGGTCGAAGCGAGTCAACGCGGTTCGAACCGGGTCAATTCGGATATCATTATGGAATTAAAATCCGTGAGAAAATTTTGAACATGACCAAAATTTTTCCCCGCCTTATCGTAGCCCCCAGTATCCACCAGGAATTGACACGAGCTACGATGCGAGTCAATGTGGGTCTATAAGCCTCGAACCGGTTAAATACGGTTTTAATTCCTTATGGACTCGGTTCGAAATCCGGACGTGTGTGACAGTAGCATTATGCAACAAGGTGTGCAAAAAGGTGATTCCTGGCCCGCGCATCTGCATTGTGTGCATGATAAAACGGCGCACAGTGGGCCAGAATGAGCTCAAAGTGCGCCAAAATTATATCGCGTGGTTTCTTTTTACCCAAATTTGGTGTCTTAGGGTAATTAGGGGCGTAGAATTGATTGAACATAATTTCAAACTCATATGACGTCACTGTGATGCTGTTTTTTTCACTGGCTACCAAAAATCTGTCTGTAAATGACGAATAAAGCAATGCAAATCTTAGGCTGTTATTTTTTTCTTTAAAGATTAATTTATCTTTTCACCTTCACTGACACTGCTTATCTACTACCATTGAATACACGATGCTTACATGTCATAGAAAGTGTATAAACATTCGGGTTTCGTTAAAAGAATCGAATTTATGCTGAAAGTTCCATATTACACACGTACTGCAAAATGATACTGTTGTACGTGTAAACTAATTAGAATATAAGTTTATGACGTACGCTGTACGTTTGGGTGAATTTATTCACTTTATTCTATAGCAGGACATAAATGCGCGATATAAAATCAATCTCCGATATAGTTCTTATCTCTCTACAATCTATAACCTTAGGCCTATGCCATATCAATTCATACAAGCGCAAAAACCATTTTGTGAAGTCAGTAATCAGGAAAATGAAAGGTTATGACTTAGCAGCTAAGAATGAGTCTGCCGTGTATGAAAGTTTACTTGGAAAAGCTAGAATAATACGATTTTTTTTTCTAATGAAAAATTTATCGAAATCACAATCATATGAAATTATAAATTCATTCACGTTCCACAGTGATTTTTTTTCTCATCAGACGTCGGAAGCAAAGTTTTTTTGCTTCCGACAACCCACAAAGTGTATGGGATCACAGTCTGATGAATCCGACTTGTATTGGTCGCCTATCAGGTCAATGTCAGACATGTCAGGCATGATCCGATGAGGTAAGATCGTCCGATGAGGATCACGCGAGCATTTGTCTGACATTGACCTGCAATCGGATTCACAAACTGCGATACTATACACTTTGCTGAGCGGCCGGAAAGCAACAGTCTTTGCTTCCAACGAGCAGCCGATGAGAATAAAATCTCTGTGTTTTGGTGTTTAACGGTTTGTCTGCATATGTCAAGAGTAGCATCGAAGTACGTATTTAGGTGTCCATAAAATATGTATCGCAGTGGGAATAGCTATGTTTACAGTAGTGGCTATGACAATTATGGACAATATGGCTACATGGCCTTGGCTATGTGCAATTATGTACTCTTTTATCTTCGAAGGAGGGGTCTTTTAGGTGCCGGACTAGCCCTATACATGTATTTTATAACTCTGTTTGCCTCTTATTCAGTGTTATTCATGTTTCTGTGTCTTTAACGTGCGAGAAAAAAAAATAAATGAATAAAAAAATGCCGCCCTCATGCGGCCCCGTATGATATAACAGCATTCCTAAGCGGCTGCAACGTCCAAAATAGGCGTAATGTGTCGCGGAAAATCGGCTCTAACACAAAAAGTGGCAAAAGGTGGCAGCCAAATCTGGTATCAGCTTAAAGCTGAGACATCAGGGAATGTGGTGGTAATAGAATTTAGTTAGAAATCCGTGGCAATCTAAACTTTTCATTAGGATATATTAAAAAGACAAATAATTAGCCTCTTTTCCAGGATATTTAGCGTAAAATGTTCATGAACATTAAGTTTCTTTGCATCTTTATGGCATTTATAACGTAAAATGAACTCTAAGAAATATGTGGGAGAAATTACAGGTTGATATCTCAAAAAATACATGTTGAAATTATTTATTTATTAAAGAGGTTACAATTTGCTTTGAAACTCTTAAAATATTGTATTTTGCTACTTCAGGTAGGAAATATACCCCTTTAAAGTACATACCTGATTCAAATATTTTAATGATATATTCTTCAAAGCATTACCTCTCAAGAGCGCATGTCAAAAATTAAAAAAATCCCAAGTGCCCAAAGTGACTTTTGGCGCACTTTGTTATCTCTCTGGCCCACTGTGCGGCGGCGCGACGGCTTCAAACGTTTGTATACAGTGTGAATGGACATAAGAGATCAGTGACCCGAAGTGGGGGAAATGTGCCTCTCGCGGTATGGACGTTGGTGGTGCATGGATTGTGAAAGATCCAGAGCCTGATGATATGAAACTTTCCACAGCGCCATAATCAAGTATTACTCTCTGCGCACAGTGCTTTTTCTATATTTGGTTATGTTTCCTGTTATGGACAAGAATCACAGTGTATGCCTGACTGACAGTGAATAAGCAGATATGGATAAGCCTCCGCTACACGTCGTGCTGTTTCTTTTTATAATGTTGCAACTTAGAGATGGTGAGTTTCTTGAGGTTTAATACGTTTTCGCTTTTCTCATCTTTCCTACTTAACCACGTACATGATCACTTGATATAGTTTTCCTTTGTTTTTGTTTTTTTTTTGTTTGTTTGTTTGTTAGGTCTTTCTCCCTTTATAGATCAATACACCCAACTATTTCAACGAGAAAAAAAAGTCGAAGCCGTGTCGATTACTGCGCAGATAAAAAAGGAAAGAAATCAATAAAAGCAAACCAACAAAGGAAGGGATATAAGGCTGAAAGGGATTGGTATAGATTGACAAATGCAGAGCTAATTGGTCTTGCAATTCTGCAGAAATGCCATTTTCCTGTCTCCTGTTCGCTGCCACCGTATGGACTGAAACATATTTTTTCTTCTTTTCAATTGTCTCTGTACATAGTTGACACCATCGGAGCTTTCTCGGAGAAATGTACAGGAAATAAGAAACGTTTTCCTACAGAGGTAGCCTATGTTGGGAACAATGAGACCATCGCCTGTTTGGACGTTGATTCGGGATCTAGTAATTTTATCGTGTATCACATCAGACTAAAATTCAGTGACGGAGAAGTGGCCTCTTATCCACGTGTGCAAAGTAACGACAGCATTCAAAGAGGAAAATATGACATTATATCTGATCCGAACAAGCAGGCACAGTTTATCATTCGAAATGTGTCAAAGAATGACGAGGGAGAATACATTTGTGAAGTTTGGTCAAACACTGGAAGGAATTGTGCCCTGATTAATATAACAGTGCAAGGTAAGTTCACCTAAATAAAATTGGTATTGGCAGTGATTGGGAGACATATGCCTATAGCAACCTTAAACTTTAAGTATAAAACAAACTTTTGTTTTTCGCTGCAAAAACAGATGATGAGTGTTATGGTGATTATACAATGAAAGTCGAAATGATCTGTAAGAACAAGGATAGTAAGAACAAGTATACTAGCAAGGCAGTCCTAAATGACTTTTGGAAGAGTGGTGTTAAGAAAACTCTATCACATAGAGATACCTTGCTGACCAGAACCTAAGCCCGAGAGGTAGGTAGGTAGGTATTTATTTCCGTTAAAAACATATACAAAATATATACAGTTTAAAACGGCTGGAAAGCCCATATTCAGCGGTGCCGCCATGGCACCACTGGTCTTCCATGGGGTCCAGTTACATAGTAATCAAACAAGGCTTTACAATATGCAAAAAGGCAGAATGATACATAGAGATAAAATTGGAAAGAGATTGAGAGAAAAAAAAAAACCACAGGGCTCGAGGTAACAACATACATAACATTACATAGTCAAACATTACATAACAGAACAGAACAAAGTAACCCGGTGTTCCTATCACAGCAAACAAATACATTGCAACTGGGATTCATAAATTTGTATATATCCGTAAAAAAAAAATAAAATAAAAAATCTAAATTGAAGGCTGATCGAGCAGCAGGTGGTAGGTTATTATACATAAATGCCGCTCGATATATAAATTATCTTTTAAGAAATTCAGTATAAGGTTTGGGTAATTTAAGTTTGTTTCCGAAACGCAAAAAATAAGGATGAGAGAGATAATCAAAAGATTCAGACAGATATTCTGGGGTCATACCATGGAGTGTTCTAAACAAACATATCATCAGGTGTTTATTTCTTCTTTCTGCTAAAGTGTCCCATTTCATAGCATTGTGAATCTCCAGGTTCGAAACATGAGATTCCCGTTTTATCTGAAGTATTAACCGGCCAACCCTATTTTGTAATTTATGTAATCTATCAATATGCAGTTTACAAGCAGAGCCATAAACAATATCGCCATAATCAAAACGCGGTAAAATAACAGCATTATAAATTAACTTTAATATAGATTCATTCATGGCTCCTCTCAATCTACCCAAGTAGCTTATCATTTTTCCAATTTTTTCGACATATTGTCAATATGAATGTCCCATTTTATCTGTTCATCACAAATAACACCCAGATATTTAACATGATTAACCTGCTGAACCCTAATGTTAAATAAAATAACATTCAAATCACTTAGTGTGCGCTTATTGGGTTTAGGTGCTAGGGGATTTGACTCGAGTGCTGCTTGTGCTTTATAAAGCACTGCGTCTCACAAAAATAACATTATGGTATAAATGATTCAAACGCAGCAAAATGAAACAGGTTCATTAGATATACCTGTTTTCTTTTATTTTCTTCTCCTTCTTAAAATGTACCGCTGCTTCGACAACAATATCTTATATCTCAGATATGTCTGATATTCAGGAGAGCAAGAAAAAAAAATAGAAGAAAAGAATAACAACAGATGAAAACAAAAAATGACACAAAACAAATAAATATGGCAGCCAAAGTACTAGAGCTATATACATTGAATCGCGTTTGTCTTTGACATACAGTGCTGGCTTCGTCTTTGGTTTTGTTGTTGTTGTTTTTTTAAGTAGGCCGCAAAGATTTGGACAAGTAATAAAAATAACAATCTTTACCGACATTTGAGATACGAGGTCTTGTCGGAATAGCAGCGATACATGCACTTGCCATTTTGGGGTTAAAAAAGTGCGATACTGATGCTTGTATATAAATTCAGCCTTGTTTGAGTGTTAAACCACCACTACCTTGAGTAGACTACTTTTTGTCTTATCAAAATGTACTCTGTTCTTATTTTTTGCTTTCTATAAGATATGCCATGTCCTGGCATAAGAGAAACGGGCACCTAAATTTAAAGGAATGGTGTAGTTTTGGTTGAGATGAGGCTTTAGGAAACCAACGTTTTTTTATGATGTTTGTTTTTTTTTTGATAATGAGAAACCTCTTACGAAGAACGTTTAATTCTAAAATGAATTCAAAGTTTATTTGATGAAAATGGCTTGTGAAGTAGCTGAGATATCCTAAACAAGGAAATCCTAATAAAAGGAGGGACCCACCTTTGTATTGGATAGCTTTCTCTTCATTTGTTTTTGGAGACCTTCGCTATTTCAAAACCGATTTTCATGAAATGACCTTTGAATTCCTTGTAAAATTGCACTTAACATTCCATTCATAGATATGATAATAAATATAATTTACAAAGTGCTTAATACAACGTTTCTAAGCGCTAGGTGGTTTCTAAGTGCCCTTCGAGAAAAGTTGTTAAACGCTGAATCATCACCTTAATCAAAACTAAACTATTCCTTGAACATTGTGAAACCATAAACAGTGTTGCGTGTTGAGCATGGCTCTTTTAGAGACATCCTATTGTGCCTATTATCACCAATGTGTGTGATATTAGCTTATTGTTAATATCCTGCATTTTATTGCGACAGCAACTACGCACCAACTTCCACAATCGATGTAAGTCATAAGAAGTAACATGTATAACGTCAAAACAGCTTCATGTCCCCAATCGAAAAAAGAAATACGAGTTTAAGAGAGGGAAAACTTGAAAAGTAGGATATTGACACAGCAAACACTCCATGGGTGTACACACATGAACACACGACATTATAGACTGAATTATAGACATATACACTATATACATTTCGAAGTACATTTATTCAAAAATACTAAACACATTCCAACAACTAATTGCGAAACCAAATTTGCCTGTACGTTTGTGTGCAGCCTAGTGTGTAGTGTCTCGATGCAAAAAACATGCAACACATTTGAGCTTACTCGAAGCAGTACCCCCGACAAGCAGAATGATAAAGGAAAAAGAACCCATACGAGATCGACACAAAATTGCCAGATATTTAATGGTCAGGTGTGTGGAGAAACATAATATAGTGCACACATGCATATATACAAACAAAGACATAAGTGCACAAACATGCACACTCGCACACACACACACACACATAAACATAATATCTATATATATTATATATATGTGACTCTGCACCTCAAAACAAACAAAAAGTCGCCAGACATGAATTTTCAGTTAAGACCATTTTCTGAAAGAGCAGACTTTAAGCTTTAAAATGATGTATAAATCAAATCAAATGGACTCTCCTAAACTATCTAAATAGTGGAAAGAAAGCACATACTCAGGAAAAGTGTGAACTGAGAAAAGAGGCTCTGAAGTACCGTGTCTATTCAAGCGCTTAATCTTTACCAAACCGTGCTGGCTGTGCGATGAATGGGACAAAAAAACAGGAAGTAAACTACCAGAGTAACAACAATGAAGGGATTATTAGATTAAACTGAAATTAAGCATGCCTCATTAACACATTCTGACCATAATTAATGCCAACTTTCAAAGCAGTAGCACTATCCTTTAAAAAGTTATTAGAGTTGAAAGTGAAGAGTGTGGACAAGGTTTTTCAGAAATGAAAAAGTGATTCTAAAGACACACCTAATCACACTATTCTACCAAAAATGTTCGAGATAAACTGCTAAAAAAACACACTTTCCTGCCCGTTTTATGATACCAAATTTTAGCATAATGTAAAAGAAGACCAGCTCTTTCAGAAAATATGAAAAAGTCAAGTTCGGCTAGGTTGACCCATTTCACTTATTTCAGTCCTCACGCAAAATCAGTGTGTGCGACTTTATGTTCGTTTTGAGGTGCACGGTCACATATTATATATATGTATATATATATATATATATATATATATATATATATATATATGTATATATATATATTTATTTATTTATTTATTTATTTATTTATTTATTCATTTATTTACTGGTGAGAATTTTTCACACCTTGTGGCACTCTTTCCATTAGAACACACCAGGATGATTTAAGAAACCAGTTTCTTTCATGTCATCTCAAAGCCTGGTAAACGTCCTTTCAGGAAATATAAGGGTTGGTTTACTTTTGACTGACATTAAGCATTTGACGAGGACACCAAACGTAACAATACGGTAAAAAAAATGCTATTTTCACAACAATTTCATTTTTTTTTCAAACCAATAATGTGACTTTTTAAAGGTTCGTTTCATCTTTTATCTGACCGTGTTCTGGATCAGACATATCTTAGGTATGCACCATAAAATTATAAGAAGTCTATGAAGACGTACCAAATTACAGAGAACAGTTGAAATATCAAAGTCCTAAACAGACGAACGTCTGTGACGCTTCTGTCTCTATCGCTGCTGCAAATTCTACATTGTTGTCCCAACTGTAATGTTTACGAAAATTTGGTGATCCACCTAATGTACATGTCTTGCAAAAATTGTTCATGGGGTATAACATTCTTTTATGCAAGATCATACTCGGTTTTTGTAACGGACGTGCGTCCACTATTTGCTAATAAAGATAGTAGCCCATTAAACGTTATTGGCGATACTGTTCTGAGTTGTAATCAACTAAGATCTAGCCACATGGTAATATACATGTTTTGAATTTCTGTCCATGCCTTGTCAAATGCGAACCGAAATTACATCTTTGGACGAACCTCCGAGAAAAAAAAATGCACGTCCGTGATGGGGCACCATCTTGCTTTGATGGTGCTGGTGCATCTTACCTTTGACTCTCCAGCCGAGGAGCTGCGTGCCATGTTTGGAGCGAACTGGAGCTTGTCTGCAGTTTTTGGACCATACGATTCACCGAAAACCAAGCAAATAGTGCATGTTTTCTCTGAAAATCCACCCTCCTACCCCCTCTTTAAAGATAATATGTGTGGCGCTCCGACAAAATGAGTCATAAGTCGCACGGGGAGTTTTCCCGTAATGAGCCGAAAATGAAGGGGAAGCACTGCTCGGGTCGAAATTTTTTTATGACGGATTTTGATTCCTTTATGTTTTATCTGTTTGTACAGAAAATTTCAGCGTGTAAAAATGAGTACAAGTGTCCCAAATCACAGTTTTTTTGAGACAATTTTTTTCGGTTACATTTTTTTCGAACGCTCGCCTTTGCGTTGCGTTTCGCACCTATTGTTCTTGCCAGATCGAGACTCCGCCTCCGTTGCTAGGGTGTATGCTAATGAGGCATTGCTCTTGACCCCATTGAAGACAAATCAAAGCATGGTGCGTGCGTCGGCGTCGGCGGCCAAGCGGCGAGGGCTATAGAATTACGCAATAATAGTGAGCTGACCAAGGCTATTGATTGCATGACCAGCGAGTTTCGTTTGATACATTCTCTCCATTATTTTCATGAAGTGGTGATTGACATGACGCACAAATCGCACTGAAAAAATTAATTCCAACGAACGATCACGCAAAATTTATGATACTTTATCTATGAGCTAATACAATGATCACATATCGAACTTGAAACCCTTTTTATACGTGTGTGTACTTTTACAACGGTTATTAATTGGCCTCATTAATGAATTTATTCAAATAATCATAACTTTCGTTCCCTGGTAAGTGACTTGCTGTTTAAAATTCATCTTTGGAGATATAGTAGGGCCTAAGTTGTCAATTATGTTCGTTTTTATAAAGTCGACAATTTGTGTGATAATTCGCCAAATGTATGTAATGCGTACTATTATTTCCCTGGTTAATAAAACTTATTGCCTTATTTCTTATGATGGTTTGGGCCGTGACGGCATGGAGAGAAATCGGAGGACAAACGTCATTATTAATGCCCAGATAGCTCGTGTTCCCTTTGGAGGATATTCTGACTCTTGTCATCTGTGTATTTTTTAGAAGTAGGACCTATTTGAGAAAGGGTCAGAAAGCTGTGTCGCTACTCAAAAGTGTGCTTCTTCATTTTGTTTTGTTTTTTAATCAGAATGTTTGTAATGATAGCTGTTTGCCGTGTATTGCGTGTAGCTGACATGTGAGAGGTCAAGTCTGCAAAGAATTAGGTTGGCTAACAGCTTTGCCAAGTAGCAGCACTAATTGCCCATTGAATTGCGTATTCTGAGGAATTTCGAATGAAAGAAGTCGGACGACAATGTTCACGCCTTGTATCCGAGTAAACCCCGCATCAACGAAGCCTTAAACAATGAAAGGTAAACTTCCTGCTATCAAGGGGTGGATAATCATGCAACCAGTATTCTTTCTTCGCCATTGATAGCAGAATCAGTGACGGAATGGAGCAACAGTGTTGGAGGATCGGCATTATGTCTGCTGATTTTTAAAGGAATTTTTCAGTCTCCTTTTGTGTTCAGAACCACAGTCAGGGACGCTAACTTATTCTATCTCCTACAAGCTATCGTTACCATCTTAAAACGTGAATTTTATGAAAGGTTAAAAGTGATCACGGAATCAGTTCTTCCGCGTGACACATGCAGGCTTGTATAATAGCATACCAAGCTTAAATCGTTTACCTGTATAGAAAGGGCGGGGATACACACTTATCGCAATCATCCGGATTTGAGAGTGATACACTCTACTACTTTTCTTCATCTTTCCCCTGACAAAGACCATGGTAATTCAAAACAAACAAACAAACAAACAAACAAGCAGTTGATTTATATCAGAACGTATAGTTTTTGTGTTTCATGTATGTATAGTTCATCTCTTGATGTATAGTAGGCATTTGTTGTCGTTTTTACAGCGTTTCCTAATGAATGCCTATAGCGAAAACCCAACAAAACTTCTATCAAGGAGGGAAGGGAACTCAAATTTAAATATCACATAGTTTACAGAAATCAGACATGTAAATAAGGCAATCATATACATCTGCACGGCCGATTGTAATCTCTTACTTTGATTATCAAACATGATCGCCTGCATTTACGTGCTTTTTTTCTAATTTCTTGAACTTTGCCTCATTTTCTCTTTTTTTTTTAAACGATTGCTCGAAACATTTAAAAATCGTAACACAGTCTGCTCTCCCACAACATAATATTCCATTTGATTTGTCATTTATTGTTGGTCGGGTGACGCCAAATGTTGGAATCTCGAGCGATATTACATAGCATTTTGTTTGTTGGTTTTCGTCTCATCGCTCAAAAGAATTTTGACTACGATTACAAGACATAACTGATGGTTTACAGAAGTGATCATCAATTCAGTAAGGATTAGTCAAGTCATGAATTCACTTTACCCATCATGTCTAATCGAACTACGACATTGTTTGGGTAACCGCGCCTTTTTATTCTCCTAGTTCAAACTAATTTTTGACATAATCAAAACAAATAGATCTTTATATAATTTCTCAGAATACTCAAAAGACGGCCTAAGTCAAAACTTTCTACAAAGATTGCCTATACGGCAATCTTTACTAGCCTAAACAAGTTTTCTACAATGTAGAGCTATCAGTTCCCCCTATGACAATTACTTCGATCGCGTTTTGAACTTGTATCGAACTACTTTCAAAACAGCTATTACCTTTGTAGTACGATTAGTAAACCAGTCTTTTGAATTCATAACCAACATTAGTAATCGTAACAATACAGTAACATAGTAATGCATGTCAATAAAAGTTGGAAAATGTAAATGCTATAATAGTAGCGCAAAATAAATGAGTAGCAATTATCTTCATACATTCTAATTCCTAGTGATGTCGCTACGAAAATGACACATGGTTTGGTTCAAGCGAATAAAAATAAAAAGGAATGGGATATACTTCTAATGATAGTACCACGCCGTACAGTGCATTTCACTGTATTTTGTAACATTTGGTTACGTTTCTGTGCGCTTTACGTACGGAAAATAAAAGGCAGATTGGTGCTATTAACATGCTAACACGCAACGCATTCAAAATGTTTTTTGAAATACACCGTATACAATATTATAATGTTTTAGTATACGGTTTGAAACTTTGAATTTGCGAGTCCTTTATGAAATTATAAGCAGGGTTATTACATTATCAAGCAAAAATTAAAATATTTAGGGATTCGGATTTGCGCAGAAGACTAACAGTGCTATATATGGCGATCGGTACGTCGCAACAGAGACAATCTTCTTCAATAGATATACAATGTAATTCTGTTTTCATGAATTATTGAAAGAGAAACGAAAAGAAGTCAACTTTTTAACTTCAATTAGCTTTCTCACCAATTGAACTTGATTTGATCTGCCATGCATGATATCGCTGTGTGCTCTATTAATTATATTAAGTTATTTAATCGGCGTGCTTGTTTTTTATGCAGAATATCACAGGTAAGTTTAATTCATTGAAGTTCATAATGTTTGTACATATATGGCGTGTTGGTTGTTTTGTATTTTCATTTTTATAATATATCACATGTCCATTATCTGATTCTGACCACGAAAATATGGCGACTGTTTAAATGCGGAGCATGTACTGGAAAACTGTAATGTCTCCTGCCAGTATAGACAAACTAATTTCTAGTCTATCCCCGCTTAAAATTGAAATGAAAAAAAAAAAAAACGAAGTTCGACTTTCAGTAGATTTCAACCGTTTTGTATAGTGCCTGATTCATGTAATGGACACAATTCTTTAGCACATAAGCAATCACACAACTTTCGTGAATAGATGTGTCTTAATGATTGCATCTCATGGAAGAAAACTCGTCTCCTTGCCTGAATTTTAGCTTCTTCCTGTTCAAGCTTGCGTGAAAGAAATAGTTGAACATCAATCGCAATCATTAAGAGAGGCACATCCTTAAAAATAAGCACAGGAGTACTGAGACACACTACGAAATAAAAACGGGTCTTTTATCACTATTGACAACGCATGACATTGAAATGCTTTTTTTTTTCACTGGGGGAGGGGGAGGGTAATACAATTGATTATTCTGAAGGTTCGTTTATCACACAATGGAATATGGTTCGCTATTAGCTTAGGTTCGTTAACAAGAAAATTAAATGCGGTTCCTTTCCGGTAGTTCCTTTACCCGAAAGTAATCAAGCAATCATTTTTTTTTTTCTGATAAGGTTTGTGAATTCAAAACGAAGTGAAGAAGGCCTAAGTATTAATTCCGAATATTTTTCGGTATTATCATTTATGATCCACTTCTCAAACGCAGAAAGATTGTAACTGCACATGTGATGTATAAAAAAATAAGTCAGCTTAAGCTACAAGTTAATTGTTTTTTATATGCTATGCTATTAGAAAAGTGACTGAGAATAAGAAGTATATTTATGATACAATCATTGTAAACCCAACGTGAAGCTATCAAGCCTACATCAACCTTTGCTTCTGATACGTATAATATGTGCAGCATTGGCAAGCGTGATAAGCGATAATTACTGTGCACGCAACCCCTATAAAGGAAATGTTCCTTTAATATGGCGGGAATTCATAATGTTACGGCTATATACAGCTGCAGCAGAACAGACGCGAAAGCAGTTTTTGATGCTCTGCAACATTACGACCATGTGCGTAATTTGAGGGCTTTAAGTACACGCAAAGAACACGATCTCAAAAGACGACTATCGTTAATCAACTTCATTGACTTTTTCTACCGATGCTGTCTTTTGAACCCCCGCCTAGAATAGGTTCTCAGGTTCTATTTAATAGGCATTGGTATATACTTGCTAAACGCATCCTCTTTAGTTTCCATTGACAACAACATGGGAGGAGAATGGAAGGGATGAACGCCCTCGCTAAAAGACGCTTCTCATAAGACGCATTGCGTGCCCGCCTACAATAGGTTCTCAGGTTCTATTTAGGTATTGGTACTTGCTAAACGCATCCTCTTTAGTTTCCATTGACAACAACATGGGAGGAGAATGGAAGCGATCAACGCCCTCGCTAAAAGATGCTTCTCGTAAGACGCATTGCATGCCTTCTTTTCTTTCCACTGTTTCCTATTGTTTGTGAGTTAAAAACTTGCGGCAAACCACAACGCAGCCGACACACAACGCGTACCGACTCATTCATGCGGCGGCAGCGGCACGGACACAAACGCGCCGAAGTTTACATTCGGGCTGCCGTATTGGTCAGAAACGTTAATGATAGACCTATCCTGCGATTGGTTGATTATCTTACATACCCAAGCTATCGCCTTATACGGTAGTGCGTGCGATGGAGCATAAACGCCGTCGCTAAGCAGGACAGTTGTATTGTTTCGTCCCGTGAAAGAAACAGGTTGTGAGCTTGAACATAGCCTGAACTTTGAGAGCGATTTTCTCCGTTATTTAGAAAATCAACTGACATAACAAACGTGGTTAATATTCATTTTTATGATCTATAGGGATGTCGAAATGAGTTGTATTACATATCAGTGTAAAGCATAGAGGTTGTAGAATTCACTTATAGGCATAACTACGATTTCATTTTTTGCGACTTTTGACTCATTCCGACGGAGCGCCACACATATATGTTTAAAGGGTGTCAAATTTCTAATAATTTTGCACTGAAAATACCTTTTAACAATTTTGAAAGAGTTCGGAAGGCTCCGTACTCTCTATCGATTAGTTATCCGGCTTGGAACATGACCCCATTGGTAGAACGAACATCTGTGACAATTTCAGCAAACGTCCATGACAGAAACAATCCGACCGATAGGGATAATTTGTATCGAAAGTGTCCTTTATTTTTTCAAACTTTCAGCTCGAATAGCGCAAAAATAAAATTTTACAAAAGAAACAATGAGCTTAGAGCAGTATGATTTCAGAATTTCTGAGACGGTATGTGTTCACGATGAACAAAAAGCTCAAAATTTACTTGCAATTTTACGCTTGTATTCCCTCAAATTATATATGAAATATATATACGGCTAGATACTGAAAAAAAAGTTATAGGAAACTGGAAGTTTTGGTTATCTGTAATATCTGTGCATTCAAATTTCATTCTGATGAGGTTTTGAAGACAATCTACACTGTTATATGTCCTGAAATTTCGCTCACGGACGTTCGGTCCGAGAAAAGAAATATCTTATAATTACAATTATATCCTTGTACGATAAGTTAATTTTACTTGAAAATATTGCTAAATTATTCAGCTTCTCATACCCGAAAGTGAATAACGTTCAGCATTCAATTCATTTACCTGTAAAACGTTTTGTTCACGGATGCATCTTGATAGAAGAAGTCCATGGATTACAAAGCAGGAGATAGAGGAACAGTGCCACTTTTAGTTACATATGCTCCCCATCTATATCTTTTGTGTAAGGTATCTGCCTTCTCAAACAGAACACATCCATTTTTGGTCTCCATCGCGGATGTTCTTTGTAACTGCCATATATTTCATATTTTTATTCACTCTTATTTTTACCTTCATAACGATTTTCTCTCATTCCTAATGTCACCTGAACATTATGCCACCAAAAAGAAACAAAAAATCAAATCCAAAAAGTGTTACGTAATCACATTCGGAATATATTGAAAGGAAAAGAATGAAATGAAGGAAGAAGTTTGTTGTGGGCATGTGGCAAGAAGAAGCGTGAAAGTTCAGAAATAACGTGGAACGAGTTGTGTGAAAATGAGAAGAAACGGAGAAGCGATCGAGCTCCAACACGTATAGAAAAAAAAATCTGCCAGTGGACTCCTGTTATGCCAATTTAATTTCGTCATAAGAGAGCAAAATAAATGCAGTGAACAACTATTGCATGATGAATACACGCAAACCCTGCGTTTATCATAACATGGTGTTTTTTTTTAAACTCATCAATGAAAAGCGATGTTAATTTGCAATATTCTATCTCATATATCTTTATTTAATTTTTAAGAGACAGATAGACCGTCAAGTCTGTGCTTTTGTGCCTACTTGGAAAACATATGTTAAAAAGTGATCATTTAGTAATAGGTTTAAGGTCGCAATTTGATACGTCTGCGGTTCCAAAGATTCCTTTCTCCGAATGTCCGTTATTCCATAGATTCATTATTCCAAAGGTTCGTTATTTCGAAAATGAAAAAGAAGAAGGTTCGTAATAAATTCAGGAGGCTCCTTGTTCCAAAGGTTCTTATTCTGAAAGTTTGTGTTTCCGAACAATGAATATTAAGGTTGACTATTCTGAAGCTCCATCCCTCTAAAAGTGGAAGGCGCCGGATATTCGTTTTGGTGAAAACGAAAATGAGGTTTTTAAATCTTTGGCTGTTCATTTGTTTCTCCACATTTGGATAAACGAACCTTATTTCATGTTCCAATTGACAAATCTTTCGATTACTCTTCGAAGGTTCCTATCATTTGCCGAATAACGAAGCTTCATGAATACAAACCTTAGTTAATTTTCTAATTGACAAACCATATGAATAACAAGCCTCCGAAATAACGCGCCAACAAAATATTCTTTTATGGAACCACATTGTATAACATCGAAGTAAAAAAATAAAAAATAAAAAATAAAATCTGTCTATGTTATATTGACGTAGTGTGTTTTGTCATGACGAAATTTGGGAGTAACGTACCTTACATCATTTCTGACTAATATAATAATACAAATTCTCCTTGGTGACAGTGTGTGAGAAGCAAACGCAAAGGGATTTTTGCTTAAACACACTGGAACGTGGAGGGCTCGATAACGGAGCACATTTATTTCTGTTTTTTCTTTATCAATTTTTTGCCATTTTCAGCTGTGATCATGTTCGAGTGTAGCGAATTTTCCCTGGTAGACTTTAGATAACAAATTTAGGACCTGAATCTTTACTTCATGATTACGACATTTTGATAACTATATTCGTAGTCAATAACGTGCACTGTATCGCGATTAGGCCTACATGGAAATGTTACTTTTGTGTGAAATCAGTCAACTCTCAATGCGATCTTGTTTTATGTCGGGTTTTTTTTTTTCATACGGACTTAGATTATATAACCGATCTTCAGTCTGGTAAGACATCAGGGTTTATAATAGAGCATGTTGTCAAAAACACCATCCATTTTATTTGTGTGATGGTAATAGAAAGAAATATTTTTTCCAGTTTCCACAGGTTACCAATGACCTGCTTACTACTGATGTCAAGAAATGACATTTTACTTAACTTTTTTACATGGTAGCCGTATAAATTGCCGATTTAATTGATTTTCTTGATGGAACATACTAGCGACAAGGCGTAGTGTTTTATCAGATGTTTATACGTCACTGAGATTACATGTACGTTCGTACGTCTATCTATGCGAGCGATGGAAAAAAGTGCTCTTTGATTGCTCAGTATAAAAAGAGAAACAAGGATTTACTATTGAGATTTGATGATTTTTTTTTCAGAGGAGGAGCAGAGGAGAAAGAGTTTATTCTTCACATTTTTTTAAAGTATGTATATATGTCATTTTCTAATCCAGTATAGTGCATCATAGAGCGTGCACTATTGGTATAATATTGTACATCAGGGCTGGACGCTAATTATTTGTTTTCTGTCTTTCTTGAAGTGGCGAAGTAAATGTTACAATCCATTTTGAATTTAGTTGCCCGACCGGAACACCAAAAGACAAATATGTCACCCTGCATCACAAAACCAACAAAAAAGTCGTCAGACATGGATTTTGAGTTAAGGGCAGATTCTGAATGAGCAGACTCTAAGCTTTAAAATGACGTATAACTCAATTCAAATGGACTATCCTAACCTAATCTAAATACTGGAAAGAAAACACACACTCTGGAAAGCGTGAACTGAGAAAAGAGGCTCTGAAGTACAGGGTCTATTCAATCTTATTTTTTCCAAGCCACGCTGGTTGTGCGATGAACGGGAAAAAAACCAAGATGTAACGACCGGAGCAGTAACAATGAAGGAATTATCAAATTAAGCTGAAATAAGGCATGCTTTATTGACACATTCTGTTCATGACCAGTGCCAATTTTCAAAGTAGTAGCATCATCGTTTCTAAAGTTATTAGAGGTGAAAGTGTTCAAAGAGTGTTTACAGGGTTTTTAAAAATGAAAAGGCGATTCTATTAGACACATCTAATCACACTATTCTACCAAAAGAAAAAGTGTTTGAGAAAAAAACTGCTAAAAACACTTTCCTGTTTGTTTTATGATCCCCAATATTACATAATGTAGAAAAACACTTGTTCTTTCCGAAAATATAAGAAAAACTCAAGATTGGCAAGGTTGACCCATTTCACCTATTTTCAGTCCTCACACAAAATCACTGTGTGCGACTTTTTGTTCGTTTTGTGATGCACGGTCACACACCAATTTTCAGTGGCCCCGGGCCACCTAAAATGTCGAGCCCTTTGTATATTATGTTACCGTGCGTCACAAAACCAACAAAAAGTCGCACGCACTGATTTTGTGTAATGATAAAAAAAAAGAAAAAAAGGGTGAAATTGGTCAACCTAACCAGTCTCGGATTTTCCATATATTCTGAAAGAGGAAGCCTTCTTTCATTAACGCTAAAGTTTGGGATCATAACAAGGACAGGGATATTGTGTTTAGCAGTTTTTCCCGAACACTTTTTTTTTTTTTAAGCACAGTGTCGTTAGGAGTGTCTTATAGGCCCGAATTTGCGAAGGCGGCAACATTTTGTAACTAAGTGAACATTTCGTCGACGAAATGATAATTTCGTTAACGAAACAGCCATTTCGTCGGTGGTTTCACGAACCGACGCTATTTCGATTTTGGTCAAAATTTTCAAAATCGAGATATTGGTACCAAATGAAAGTGCTTTCAAAACTCTACCAAATCCCAAAATTTCAGATCACAAAATTAATTATTCTTAATTTTATCAAAGAAAGGAAAAAATGACGGTACCCGAAATATCGAGAAATTGAGAAAAAGGGGTTTCACGAACCGACGCAATAAAGATACGCCGGTTCGTAAAACCCGAATTGCTAGGGTGAAGAGCAATGCGGGTTTTACGAACCGTCGCAGTTGCATTATTTTGAGCTTTGTTCAACTTACTGGTCTAGAATTAGGTTTTTGCCCTAATCCAGATTTCAGAGTGAGAACCAAACCTTCTGAAAGATGAATGACGGCCTAAGCCAGCCCACTGTCCACGAGTGAAGTGAATGGTAAGCTATAATCCTATTAAAATCATGCTCAAAATAACAGTTTCAGTTGGACTACCATAACCATTAATTGCGGTAGAGTGTAGTCCCATGTATTCAATCGCGTGATGCTTAAGAAGCCTAGTCTGTAAACGCCATCCAATTTCAAATTGGATCCCAAATCATATTATTTATAGTTTCTTTTCAACTTATGTCGTTACTTCTGAGACTACTGAGTATTGTAGTCGTAATGTCTGTGTGCAAGACATACAAGATGTCAAAGTCTCGAAGACACTCATGGCTAAGCCTTGACTTGTTGAGGTGAAAATGAAATCATGAGATTGACAAAGTAAGTAGGCCTACTAAACTTTAAAAAAAAGTAAAAGGTCTAAAAGTAAAACTCAAAGGAAGAGTAGAGAATAAAGTTAGACATGTTAGACTTTAACTTTCAAGTCTAACTATTAAGTCAAAGGTAAGACTTTACTTGTAATACCAGTTACTAGGGCGTTAAAACTAAGATCAGCTGAAGTCTAAGACCAAGTCAAATTAACACAGTTAGAGTCTATAGTCTAGCTCTAGATCTATACATCTAGACTAGTGGTAAGAGTAGGTAGAGTCCACCCATTCCCCCCCCCCCCCCAATTTTTACTGGTCCATTCCTGAAAAAGTTACTGGTCAGTGTCCAACAGTGATTTTTCCTGGTCAGGGACCGTCGGACCAGTGCCAGTGTGCAGCGTTGGTGTAAATGTCATCTTTGACAGTATGTGGTCTAGTGATACTACCTAAACACTACGAGTACTCTACAGGTTAGGTGGCTTTCCTGTACAGTGCAGTGTTATAGTATACTTGTGAATTCAGCCCTAGTACCGTACTGTGTGTAGATATGTCTAATGTTAGTTCGAGTGAAGTACCTAAGCATAGCGGTGGGGCTTTTTTCCCCTAAAACTTGTCAATGCGGCCCAACCAAATGGCTTTTACATATTTACGCGTGATTGATAGTGATACAGTGGCGCTGTCGATTTCCACAGCAGCCATACATAATCTCTTGTCCTTTCTTCTTTCCTTTTTTTCCCTTTGTTCTTTCACCCTATTTATTCCTGATATAACCAGGACTCTTGAGTCCTGGTAAACCTAACCTAACCGAGTAACCGTTAACGTTTGGTAGGCCTAACATAACAGTAACATTGACTTAGCCCTGTATTGACTTTGTCTTTGGCCTACTTACTGAGATGGCGAGTCTAACTCTTTAATGTTAGTCTAAACGTAGTTGTTAGATCTGTCTGTGTCAGTGTCACCGGTTATGGTGCCATCTCTAACGTGTTTAACAAGTTGATGTTAGTTATCTATGTCAACTTACTGATTTAGTAACAGTGGTACTGTCATCTTGTTGGACATCGCCGAAATATCATCCGTGACGTGTTAATTTCGTGTCACGAAGACAAAAGTTGCCAAGATCTAATAGTATTAGATGTCTAGATCTAGATGTGGTCTAGATCTAAGTAATATAAGTGAAAGGTCTAGACTTCACTTAGTCTATAATTAGACCAGACATTCATGAGGCAAAGGCCTATTTAGTAGATCTATTCTTATTCTATTTTAACGTCAATTCCTGCTAACTCGCCACGTGTTATTCCTAAGGCCAAGGACTTCCGGGTTAGTGATTTTTTTTTTCCATAAATACCAAACAGCAGACGTGTTTTATTTGCATTCTTGCACAGACTTCATGAAAATATGTGCAGTATCAAAGAAATATGATGCACATGACAATGCCACTGTTTTATAGGTGAATGGTTAATTCATTTAAAAGCTAAATGATAATGTAGAGTCTAGGTCTAATTAAGATGTTACAGTCTCTGATAAGAAACAGGTTTGATTGTCGTAGACTGTTTCCCAAATGGTGTAGTAATATTCAGCTATTTCAATGCAATGCCTTGCTTACAAGTACATGTAGATTTATATTCATGTGAATGATACATTGTAATTCAATTTCTACATGAGACTTACTAAGTGCTAAACATAATATCTTGCATCATTAAAATGTGTAAATGACGAGACAATTTGAATATGCATCAAAGACGAACAGCAGTATTTTTTGACATTCTTTGATCCTGCATAGGCCTACCATTTTGTTTTATGTTTAATATAAATAGAGCAAAATAATTTAAACTTCAGTTTTCTTGGCTGATTTTTTTTTTCTCAAAATTAAAGTTGTATCTTGTACCATGATGTTTGATTTTAATCAAAAGTTCTTGATTTCTTTCTTTTCTTTCAGATGACTGATGCCATGCAGTAGCGAAGAGCTGGACTGTTTCAGAGAAGAAAACAAAAGTACAGCATCGTGCTTATCATCAAGGAATGTGAATACAATGGCTTAGGAAAGAAGACAATCTACAGATAGGATAGAGGGGAGAAATTGGGATGAAGGGCAACAACATAAGGACGGTATATCTACAGTAAAATGTAATTGTAAAGTGGAAACATGAACGGAGATTCTAAGATTGAAGGTGAAAACAATGCATTCCATTCCGTGATGTCGTAATTACAATTTTGCTACACTTTAATAACACACCAGAGAGACATTTATATCAAGGCAAGCTTCATGTGGATATGGAATGTTAGATTGTGTTCAATGGTAATGTATTGGTATGTATTTCATGATAATAAATCTTGAAGGTTTTATGTGGTAATCATAACCTTGTGATACATCTTGATAGATTTCTAAGTGCACATCTGGATTACTAGACCAGCGTCATAACCACTAGACCACCGGAGTGCCCTAGCACTACCTTTACACATGAATAATTAAATATAGAAGGGCTTGGGGCGCTTCGAAGTTTACTGCTGTTATTAAATATGTACATGTCATTTGCAACTCAACTAAAGATGATTAAACACACTGAAATTCTTACTTTGAATAATATTCATAATCTGTTTTTCTTTTTTCTTTAATAGCTTGGGATGTACACTTTATACACTGTATCGGTTTACATTTCGCCTACTACAGTATATGGAAGTCTTTACTTCGAGACGTTTGTTTTTAACAAAAAAAAAATTAAGAGTCCTTTAAAGGTGCTGTATAACAGTGGCGTTTTTTGTTTTTTGTTGTTTTTTTTTAGTGGGGGGGGGGGGGGGGAGTGGAGTCAAATTAGCCTTGTCCCCTCTCCACCGTCTTTTTTTTTTTCCTTTAGCTGCATTTTTTTAGTCATCACATGAAAATTCGTCTGCATCCACCCCGTAGTTTTGCTGATGACCTTTCTTTTTAATTATTTCAGCCACACACAATTTTGGCCGAATTTCCCCACCCCTCTTGTGAATTTGCTAGTACAATGTACTAAAACACATTCTCAGAATGTGTTTATAGAGCTTGTGGATTAAGGATTCACGGGGGGGGGGGGGTCGGCCAAAATTTCTCTTTTCTCATATGTAACAAGCCTACGGGGCGAAAGGCTGATATTATGGGCTTTCTACACACATTTTTAGATGCTAATTATTGGTCAACATGAGCACGATCATTTATGTTGTGATTAATTTGTTTCCTTTTCATATAGGTATGACTTCTATTAGAGACTTAATTGGCTTGGCACTCCTTACATCGACCTATTTTAGACACCCATTTCCTTCTCTCTCTCTCTTGCTTTTTCTCTACTGTCCTGTGAATAGTGTAACTACATGTACATGCAGTACCTCTTCTCTTTTGTATGATATACATCAAGTTTCCATCTGAGCATATGGGTGTTGCAGCACTCTCAAGCTTCATGCATATTCAGCAACATCTTTGTGTGTTCATATACATAGTTATGCTTGATATATTAATTTGAAAATGTTATTCTTTCTCTTGTATATGTTCCATCCGCACTCCATAGATGTAAATGTACATTGTAAGATTTGGTGTGCATGTTCGAACTGTGTTCCTCTTTTTGTGAACACACAAGAACTGATATAATAATGAACTTGAATTACACATATTCTTGAATCTTGATTCCATCTCCATTTGCCATTAGATATTTATTGAGTTATGGAGCTCTTCCACAATTGTTATCCTTCCCATTGTCATTTACTCATCTCTGAATAATTCAAATTTGATATTTTATTGAGGACCTATGTTTCTTCGATTTCATAATGTACCTCTTCAATATATTGCTGCGAAAGGCATAATAAAACATGACCATTATTACATATTTAAAATGAAGCTTGAAATTCTGATAGTGTTGATATTTATGTGTTTTTAGGAGTTTATCAGTTTCGAAGAGTGCATGCAGGATGAGTTTTATGTTTTTATATGATCAAGTGCAGCTATCATAAAATCTGTTGAGCAGAAAAGAGAAAGATGGAAAATTAGGAATTATGAATGAATTCGCATGCAAGCCAAATGACAATAATGACACCGATAAAAATTGTGACAAAGTAAAAGTCAAAAATATGTGGAATAAAAAGAAATAAAGAAATTAATAGATTATTTCAGAGAAAGAAATAACAGAGTGCATGAGTATGAAAGATGAGTAAATGCAAGTAATTATTACTGACTGGCACGTCTTTTTCCCAATATTTAGCAGTATCCTTCATCTTAGAACCAATATTCATAATTATTATGAAAGAAGTGAACTGAATTTGAATCAAAAATAATTTGAAAAAAAATTAAAAACTAAGTTAAAAAAGTATAAAAAAACAGTAAAAAGTAAAAAATATGAAACACAGTATACCGAGTACATGTATTACCAAATGATAGATGTACACATGCAAAAGTGTTAAATAATATATCCACAAAAAAGGGGGGGGGGGCAAAAAAAAATCTTTGGAACGATCAACGACAGCTCTCAATAACAATACTAAATGAAGATGAAAACAATGACAACACGCTTTTTAGAACAATTAAGAGAAACTGGCTTGTATTATCATCTTAATTATCACTAAATGTATTATAATCATCACAAAAATCATTACATGACAATTAATTTCAATTAATAAGGTTATTGTTGATAAGCAGGTAGAGCCCTAATAGTATTTGTATGTAAACACATACGAAAATGAAATAGCGACGGTTCGTAAATACACGCGTATTGCACGTTACTTATTGTACAGGCCCTGCAGCGCGGGTCTCACGAACCGGCGTAATACAACTTACGTCGGTTCGTGAGACCCGCGCTTAAGTACATAACCTATGGCGCGCGCAAGAAATATGGATTTACGAACCAACGCAGTGAGTTTGAAGACAGAAATATCGTATTTTTTTTTTTTTTGAATTCACACTGGAATTACACTATGGATAGGAAGAACAACTTCCACTCTCATCACCCTGTCAAAATTTTCACACACAAGACAGGAAAAGTCATTGAAAACGTTGTCTAAAACTTGTGAGATCTTTAAACGCGATTTTCTCAGAATTGCATTTTCGCTCAAATCGTCGGTTCGTGAAACCACCGACGATTTTGTCGACGAAATGACCAATTTCGTAACGAAATAGATTATTCCGTGCGGCACTTGGTATTCATGGTTTTTGTCCATGGTTTAAACCATGGTTTCATTTGTACCACCTTTGTGAATTCAGGCCATAGAGTCTCCTTTCATTTCTGAAAAACCCTAAGCACTTTCAACTCTAATAACTATACTCGTAGAAAGGATGATGTACTGATTTGAAATTTGGCATTACTTATATGTTAAAGATTAGCAGTGAAATATAATCTAGGGAAGAAAAGAAACTGTTTTTTTTTCCGAATTGGCTACAAAATAGACTGAGTTCGAACGTGAAGACTATTATGGCACCTTCAATCCTGCAACCCCGGTCGCGGCGGCTATCAATTGATATGCATACAGTTATTAAGCACTGAGTGGTAATTTACTTCTTTTTCTCATCTGTGCGAGTCAAAATACATGAAAACAATGCTATCCCGCAGGAAAAACGTAGTACCTGGATTTTCGTAGACCGGGATATTTATCATTTCATGTTTTCACCAAAGCCCCTGGAAAATAATGATCTTTTATATTTTATATTTTTGGTGTACTTAAAACCTATAAGTGTCTATTTTCTGGCATACATATACGAAATTCACTTCTTTACCCTTTTTTCTTAAGCTTTGATAAAAGTGAAGACTCCTTCGTGAAATTCTACAGTCTCTGGCCAGTTTCGCCAAGGAAAAACAAACAAAAGAAAACAGTATCTGCACTGAAATAAGACTGGTGATTTTGTGTTTGTATTACTGATAAAACCGAGCACATATGCTTTTGTTGTTAGTTACCGAGATGAAGCAAAGCCCGGCAGGTATCCCAATGCCCGTCCGGTGTAGCAGCTTAATGCGCCCTCAGTGCTGCGAGCCCTTGCCGGGTCGGCATTCCTAAAACAATTTTACAAAATCTCAAGGCCGTGTCACACCTTTCCGGGCAAGCCTTGCGTGAGACTTGCGAAGAAAATGTTTTGTCATCGCAGATTCATTCTTTTTTTTTTTCGAATTCAAATTCAAATGCATTTATTAGGAATTTTCTGCATCGAATTATATTACAAGTAAAAATACAGTCATTTTTTTTACAAGTCAAAATGACATACAGTGTCTACATCCGAATGTAAAACTGAGACAGATAGGCCTGCGTGTACAGATTTAAGAAAAGAATAAGAGAACAATACGTGTCATGTCAATTGAGAACCACTCGGAATAAAGGGAATCAAATGATCAAACTGTATTATGGCACAGGTATTAGGAGTGTGAATGTCGTCAAATAAGCATATAGCAGCTTGAAGATACGACAGCTTTGAAAGAAAAGAAAAAAAAGAAAATGGGCAAAACATACATCTTGTATACTTATCGAAAAGAAAAGAACAAGTAAGAAAAAAAAAAACAGTGAAATTCTGGCATCACATTGCAACAACAAAAATTGTATAGACACTATACATACAGAAAATGAGGTGAGTGTGGTGAGTGCTGGTGCAAGTGGAAGAGCCCAGCCAAGGTGCCAGCAGGCGCGCGATAAAAAAGTTCCTTTTTTTATTTTTTAAATATGTTTATTGAATAGTTTGTTGTAAGGAGACTGGGGGGGGGGGGGAGGGGGTATCAAAACATTAAAATTAATCCATTAATTTTTGGATACAAAGATCAGATATCAGCTCATGGCCATAACTTGATATACAGACTGTAATGTACTTTTTCATGTTTGCTTTAAAAGAAAAACAAATTGTGTGCGTGCTTTAATTTGTTCATGAAGAGAACTCCATATATCCGGTTTATGTTGTCGGATAGTTCTATGAGCGACAAGTACCTTCGGGTCATTTAGGTGAATGTCATTGCAATGGCAAGTAGGAGAGGAGTGTACTTTGCAATTTTAGATGAAGGTATCATGGTAAAAAGGTAGTTAATTGTTGATGTATTTGAACCTAAAAATAGCGGATTGATCAATATGAAAATCATTTACATTTGATATTTTCTGTCGTTTAAATACAGGATAGGTGTGGGCTTAAAAAAAGGTGAACGTGTACAAATTCGGACGGCTTTTTTCTGCAAATGAAATAATAAATCAATTTTGGATTTATTACAGTTACCCCATACGATATTATAATAATTGATATGTGGTAGAACAAGAGAATTGTACAAGATTGGAAGAACGTTCTTTGTCAAATTTGGTTTCAGCCTATAAAGTATACCAATCGATTTCGAAATCGAAATTCATATTCTATAAATTTGTTCATTCCAATTCAAAGTTGAATCTAGAATAACACCTAAGAACTTGGTGGATTTCTTTTTACTAAGTACACTGTAAATAAAAATATAGATTTTGTGATTGCCACGGGATTGAGGGCTTTTAAATGCATAATACAGGTTTTTATTAGCTTTCATTGACAACTTATTGCACTTGAACCGTGCAGAAGAATATAGCTCTGACAATTCGGTATTCAGATTGGTAATAAGAGTATTTACACAATTGTTTGAATATAATGTATTTGTGTCGTCTACAAATAATATGAAATGAAGAAAATGTGATGAATTAATAATATCATTTATATAATATATATTATATATTTAAACAAAAAATAGGTCCGAGGATGGAACCCTGGGGCACGCCACAGGTAATATCGGAGTAAGAAGAAGTTTTAGACTAAAACAAAATAAATTGTTAACGATTTAAAAGATCACTTTTATACCAAAAGAACTGTGCCTCTTATACATAATTTTGATAATTTCTGAATTAAAATTTAATGATCTATTGTAACAAAAGCTTTGTTTGAATTATGTATTCATTGTTAGACAAAGAGTTAATAATCTCATCACACGATCGTATTGACTCACTTGAGAGTCCTTCCTAAAACCACATTGAATCGAATTAAGAAAATTATTATCAATAAGAAATTTATATAAACGATAATAATTTAACTTTTAAAGAATTTTAGCTAAAGCGGGAAGCAATGAATTGTGGCAATACATATATATATATATACATGTATATATGTGACCATGCACCTCAAAACGAACATAAAGTCGCACACACTGATTTTGCGTGAGGACTGAAAATAAGTGAAATGGGTCAACCCAGCCGAACTTGACTGTTTTATATTTTCTGAAAGAGCGGGTCTTCTTTTACATTATGCTAAAATTTGGTACCATAAAACGGGCAGGAAAGTGTAAGTTTTTAGCAGTTTATCTCAAACATTTTTGGTAGAATAGTGTGATTAGGTGTGTCTTCAGAATCCCTTTTTCATTTCTGACAAACCATGTCCACACTCTTCACTTTCAACTCTAATAACTTTTGAAAGGATAGTGCTACTGCTTTGAAAGTTGGCATTAATCATGAACAGAATGTGTTAATGAGGCATGCTTGATTTCAGTTTAATCTGGTAATCCCTTCATTGTTGTTACTCTGGTGGTTTACTTCTGTTTTTTGTCCCATTCATCGCACAGCCAGCACGGTTTCGTAACGATTAAGCGCTTGAATAGACACTGTACTTCAGAGCCTCTTTTCTCAGTTCACACTTTTCCTGAGTTTGTGCTTTCTTTCCAATATTTAGATAGGTTAGGAAAGTCCATTTGACTAGAGTTATACATCATTTTAAAGCTTAAAGTCTGCTCTTTCAGAATATGCTCTTAACTAGAAATTCATGTCTGGCGACTTTTTGTTTGTTTTGAGGTGCAGGGTCACATATATATATTTTTTACACAGGATTTACTAGGTTCACAAGATTGCACAATTATCAAAATCTCATTTTTATTGGTTGGAGTAAAAAATAGAGATGATTCGAAATGTTCAAAAGTATAATCTGTGAAACAGCCAGAATTAGAATAAATTGATAATAAATTAATAATAACAGCTAATTTAGGACCAATATTAGTGAAATAATTGTTGAAAACACAAACAATTTCGGATGGGTCCTTTACTTCAATTTCATCTTTATTGATAAAAGCAGGGCAATGTTTCGTTTTTTAACAAGATCGTTTATTGTTTGGCAAATATTATTCAAATTCCCTTTATTTTTCAAATAAGTTAGAATAATAAATTTTACGTGATAATCAAATTAAAGAAGTTAACTTATTCCGATACTTTAACATTTTGCTTATCAATCAAAGTGGGTTTTTGAAGAGATAACGCATACAACAGTTGTACTGATTGCGGGTATATAGAGCGCATTATGCCCTGGTAATCCACGGCATTTTCTTTTTTCTTTTGCTTTGATTTGCAACAACAATAGAAATGCTGTAATTATAATAAAACATAAACTTATTCATAAAATTATTATAACTTTTGTTGACTTCCAATTCAGAATAAACTTCCAACCATTCCTCAACAGTAAATCTATACTAAATCTATACTAAGTTAAAGGGGATGGCTAGTAACTGATCAGTGGTAATCAGTGGGAATGCTGGGGGATGATTGTTCCAATCCTTGTTGGATTCATTTAAGAGAACATTATACATCTATTGTTGTGTGAAAATTATTTGCTTCAGAATGGTCTCATATTCAAGTAATGTGCAGTTTAATGTTTCCAGGATAGCATGCCTGTACATTGACGGGTCATAATAAAACTGCACATTACTTGAATATGAGATCGTTCTGAAGAAGATGATTTCCACACAAGAGATATGTAATGTACTTTTAAATGAATCCCACAAGAATTGGAACAATCATCAACCAGCATTCTCACTAATTCCCACTGATAAGTTACTAGCCATCCCCTTTAAACTATATGTGATCGGCGACAACGGTTTCAGGCAAAAGTCGGGCATTTTGAAAATTCATTTTTTCACTGAATCACATTGCCCATTTCCTAAGCTTTGCATTAATATAAAACACTTGTATTCTTCGGCACCATAAGTAGGCATGGAAAGCGAAATAAAATACACTTTTTAAGTTGTTAGCCTGACAAAATTGCGAGAAAACAGGCTTTGAAGATTGCCCTCTTTCTCAAAGACAATGTCCGAGCGGCGATGCGAGGTGAGAATTACCCATCCGTACGATGGTGCCAATCGATGTTAAGCTCCGCCTCTAGCAACCACATCGCCTTCTGATTGGCTCACTGAGAGAGTCAAATTTCCCGGGTACCCTTCCTAGGAGCTCAGCGTATGGAGCCGAAAAACAATGCGGTTCCCTCGGGTTTGTTTCTGTCAAGATGGCGGATACGATAATTGCACGCATAGTGCACATGTGTATTGTACGCGCATTACGCAACGGCATCCACACGTCATGACCATGTGCATGTAACAGGAGCGGGTGGCGAATCCACACATTTCAAAAATCGCGTTTTCATTGTTGTTGATTTGACTTTATCATTGGCGACCCTTTTGAAGGCAGAAAAATGCCAGTGCTGGCAAGGGTCTCACTTCCTGTTTGTTTTGTTTTTACAAGCCGTGCATATGTTGCCTTGTTCGGAGGTGTCCATTATATTAAAACAAACAAACACGACTCGTTAGTTTGGTGCAATCTTGATGTGTAGTATTTGAATATAACTGGATACATGTGACCTCTCCTTTCCTCTCATCTACCTTCCCTTGAGTCAGTCTTCTGTCATAATTGTTACTACATGTACAAGTAGACTATTTTTTTTCTTTTCACACGATTATGTCGTGCTACATGATTTTTGTTTCACTTCCGTCGAACATTGCGGTAGAATAGTTTGGATAGAAAGCCAAACGAAGAGCACGCACTACAAAGAGAACGTATAAACCACTATAGCTAGAATAATGAAGCATGTAATCATGCACGCGTGGACAAAGCACTCCCGAAACGCTGCAACTGGTGTCTCCGAAAGCCAAATTAAGTAAATGTGTGCGACGCACCAGCCAATCGCATGCGCGATCCTGCGCCCTAGCAACACTGGGGATATTGGCGCGGCGTTCGAAAGAAGCTCGAAACTGACGAGTGCGATCCAACATAGGGTGCTTAAGATTCCATTTTCGACAGGAAAAACGTAGTCTTATGCTTTGAAATTTAGTGTAGATGTAGGAAACATATCAAAGATTCGATTTCTGCAAAAAAAAAAAAAACCAAATCGACAAAAATAATGGTAAAGATCTTTGTACCCCGCCTAGGAGGGAATTTGCTCTTGCGACTTTTGCCTGAAACCGTTGTCGCGAGTCACATATTTTCTTTAGACTCTTTACGATATGATTTGGGGGCATTCTGCGGTATCGATCCTAACTATAAAAAAAGATTAAAAAAAAACTGCTCGCAGATTACAACTGGAAATGTCGCTATGGCGACTGGTATGCCTCCGCCATAATGCATGATTCTCCTAATAGGTATAGATAGCACATGTGGACAATGTGTGATTACATTTTCACAAAATTAGCAAAAAATTAAAATGACAAGTTTGTCACAAATGTGTTGAATGTTCAAGTTTAATTGGATGAATAGGAGAGCATGTATTTGGGGATTTAAGGACATTAACTTGACTTGGACCCATTCATAGATTAATGCATTGAGTAATTTTCAAGGTACCGATATGGAGAAAAAGTGCAATTTCTGTACTGAATCGTAAATTGTTACCGTTTTCATCTGGCCTTTTACCCTAAAATTCATAAGACAATCACTTTCAGGTAGAACATACATAAATATGTAGTAAGTTTCAAGATAACTTGAGCCACTTCCGAGATATGGAGGAAAATGTTGGTTCAGCACTTTCATTTGTGACCCGCTACAACAAAATGATCCTAAAGTCGAGCGAGGTCGATTATTTGAAAATTGCATGCTATAATCCCCTAATCTTTCTGCTGTAAATTGATAATTATTATATAACACATTTTATAGAAATAATCGGCTGCGGAGATATCGACGTTTAAAAGAGAGCATGTCGAGACGTCTGGGAAATCACTGTTTCGAGAAAAGCGCCATTAAAGTCTTCCTTTCGGACGCAGTCGCGATCAAGGGACACGCAAGTCAGTTTTCACCTCTGGACAATTATAGAAGGTAAGCCCTAGCAACCCCCGAAGAGTTCATTCAAGCACATCAGCGTCGGCGGTCTCCTCACCAACCAATCAGTGACCAGGATGTGAGAAGCGGCTGATCATAGCGCACCCCGCCCGCACGCACCAGTCGACTGGGCAGTGTGCGAGCTTCACGCTTCGGTTAGCAGCAAGCACCAAACTGACCAATGAGATCACTCTGGTCGTTGTTAGGGGCGGAACCTAACTGTGGCGCTCAATCCAAATTTTCGAACCAGTTTCTGCTTCGTTGAAACGCCAAAAAACATGGCTCAGAAAAACGCTATTTTTTATCTTTCCTTTGATCATTTTGCTTCAAAATTTCGACAGATGATAGAAGACATGTTAGACTCAAATAATATATCAAAATCAGAAAATCGTAAGTTTTTACCAATTTTAATGCTCTTACTTCAAACTCGATTTTCACGGCTTCGACCGTGCGCGACTTTAGAACCTTTTTGTTGTAGCGGGTCACATTTGATCTTTGACCTTTTGACCTTTGAGGCAAAAAAAGAACATGAGGGAAATAGTGAAATTTTGAAGTGTTGCACTTGACCTTTGACCCCTGACCTTTGACCCCATGAACCCTACATTCTCTAGATAATCACTGCCAGTCAGTACATGTATATACTATGTTCCATGAAGATACCTTGAACAATTTTCCAAGGTACGGAGAAAAGAAAAGAAGTTTTAATGTTTTTACTTGACCTTCTCACCTTTCACCTTTGACCTCATGACCCAAACTTTCACCAGAGAATCTTAATTGGTTAATACATGTATACACTAAGTTTCAAGAAAATATCTTCAGGCATTGCATAGATATGGTGGAAATGGTGAAATTTTATGTATTTGACCTTGACCTTTTGAACTTTGACCTTGAACATGTGCACCCAAAGGTTGATAGGCACATTTTCACCCCCCAATACACATACATGCCAAGTTTTATTAGGATAGATGTAAATTATTCTCATTCATCCAGTCGAAGTACAAGATCAAAGATAAGTTGAATCAAGAAACTGGAAATAAACTCACTGTTGCGACGTTTCGCCAATTATCAATTGGCTTCTTCGGGCGAATGAAGCTCCCGATGATGGAATGGCTCTTAAATAGTGCGAGATTGTGCAGAGTGCACTGGACCTTGTCCAGCGCGCGAAAGACGGCTTGGGATTTTGCGAACGGCCCGAACAGACCTACACTTAACAAGAGAGGAGGTCTCCGCTTCAATTTATCGCACGCGTGGGACCGGGCCGTTCGCAAAATCCCAAGCCGTCTTTCGCGCGCTGGACAAGGTCCAGTGCGCTCTGCACAATCTCGCACTATTTAAGGGCCATTCCATCATCGGGAGCTTCATTCGCGCGAAGAAGCCAATTGATAATTGGCGAAACGTCGCAACAGTGAGTTTATTTCCAGTTTCTTGATTCAACTTATCTTTGATCTTTTATTAGGATACCTCAACAGGTTTTGATAGTTACCTTGTCCACAAAATTCATTACGGACGGACGGAAGGACGGACGGACGGACTACACGAAAACATAATGCCTCCGGCACCACTTCTTGGCGGAGGCATTAAAATTGGTAGATGATCGGGAATATCTGAATAAATGGTAGGAACTAATAGATTTTTTTTTTATATATGTGACTCTGCACCTCAAAACATATAAAAAGTCGCCAGACATGAATGTCTAGTTAAGGCCATAATAATTCTGAAAGAGCAGACTTTAAGCTTTAAAATGATGTATAACTGAAATCAGATGGACTCTCTTAACCTATCTAGATATTGGAAAGAAAGCACAAACTCAGGAAAAGTGTGAACTGAGAAAAGAGGCTCTGAAGTACAGTGTCTATTCAAGCGCTTAATCTTTACCAAACCGTGCTGGCTGTGCGATGAATGGGCCAAAAAACAGGAAGTAAACCACCAAAGTAACAACAATGAAGGGATTATCAGATTAAACTGAAATTAAGCATGCCTCATTAACACATTCCGTCCATAATTAATGCCAACTTTCAAAGGAGTAGCACTATCTTTTCAAAAGTTATTAGAGTTGAAAATGAAGAGTGTGGACAAGGTTTTTTTCAGAAATGAAAAATGGATTCTAAAGACACACCTAAGCACACTATTCTACCAAAAATGTTCGAGATAAACTGCTAAAAAACACACATTCCTGCCCGTTTTATGATACCAAATTTTAGCATAATGTAAAAGAAGACCCGCTGTTTCAGAAAATATGAAAAAGTCAAGTTCAGCTAGGTTGACTGTGACGGAGAACCGTGATGTACCTTGGTGAAACCAGGGTGGGGTGGAATAAAAGTGTCCATTCGGGACATGAGAGTTGGAGTTGGCAAACATGGCGTGAACAGCTGTAGTCATTCGGTGCTGATCCAAGAATGTTTTGTCGGTGTATGACAGGTGTTATGTCGGTGCTGACGGGTGTTCTGTTGGTGCATGACATGTGGGGAACATGTCCGGGAAATGAACATTCTAACAAGCTGTCGTTTTTGGGTAGTATTTCGGTGTTTGGTACATCGTTGTAGTGATTGATGCCCGTTGGAGGTATGTGTATAGTGTTCGCACTCATGTGAGATGTGTACACAGGGTAGCGAACGTACCAGCGTCGTTCGTTCGTAGCGGTATTGTACTGCGTGACATTGCATGGTATGTGTAATGGGGCTGTGAGCTGCGTTAGCAGTGGTTGTGAAAGGAAGTGCGATTCGCGAAGCGATGCGATGAGTATGTTTTGCGCACTTGTACTGGTCTTCTCGCTAGCTGAATACCAGGGTTGCAGCATTGATTGCTGGAAAGGAAGGGTACGTATTATCGTTTCCTTTATGTAATTTTATCAGATTAGTGTGTCACTTTCTGGTTATTTGGATTAGCATCGTTAGATGTGGCTTTACGAGGAAATTGGCCTCGAGATATACGAGTGTTTGTCAGGTCTGAATTGCTTAGACTGTTCTCGTAGTTCGGTACGCAGTGGAGTGTACTGTAGGAAGTTGCGTTAGCGACGTAGTCTTGAAATCTAGTCGGAAAGCTAGATGTGAATAATCATGGCAGCCAAGTTCGATGCTGCAGAGTTTGTGAAAGACGTCACTCTTGGTAGATTGAGAGGGTTAGTGAAAGCCCAATTGATTGAGGTTGCAATGTAGATGCTGATATCAGAGAGTGTAGTCGAAAGAAAGAAATCTTTGCAGTTCTGGTGAAGAAGCTTGAACTGGGTGGTGTAGAATATGAACACACATACCAGAGTAAGAGTACAGATGAGATTGAGAGTGCTGGTAGAAAAACTGCTCCAAGTACTACTACAACTATTACTAGACCTAGTGAGATGAGGGTAGATTCCACATAACAAGAATTGGCTAGATTGGAGTTAGAAAAAGAAAAAATGAAGGCAGAAAATCTGAGACTCGAACAAGAGTTAATGCAACGTCAAATTGAGTGGACCCAGGTCCAGGCCAGTACGTTAGCGTCCCAGGGGATAGGCCTATAATGTTACTATGTCGAGACCAAAGACGCCAGATATTGCAAAAATGGCAAACACAGTCCCCCGCTTTGATGAAGAGGATGTAGACTCTTTCTTTTTCTCCTTTGAGAGAATAGCCAGGAATTTGGAGTGGGAGAAGAAATATTGGTCCATGATAGTACAACAAAAGCTCACAGGCAAGGCACATTCAGTAGTGTCTGCTCTCTCGGATGAGGAGGCAAATAACTATGACACAGTTAAGGAAGCCGTCCTTCTTGCCTATCAGTTAGTCCCAGAAGCCTACAGGCAAAAGTTTCGAGGATATAGGAGAGGTTTGAGACAGACCTACGTAGAGTTTCAGAGAGAAAAATGAATTATGTTTGATCGATGGGTTCGATCTATGAAAGTAGATCTCACTTATGACAATTGGAGAGAGATAGGGTTGATGGAGGAGTTCAAGAAATCGACACCTCCAGATTTGAGAACATAATATGTTCTCAAATCTGGAGGTTCTCAAATCTGGAGATGTCGATTTCTTGAACTCCTCCATCAACCCTATCTCTCTCAAATTGTCATAAGTGAGATCTACTTTCATAGATCGAACCCATCGATCAAACATAATTTATTTTTCTCTCTGAAACTCTACGTAGGTCTGTCTCGAACCTCTCCTATATCCTCGAAACTTTTGATCTTCCAAATATTATTTGGAAGATCGAAGAGTACATGATGTAAAGAGTGCAGCAGTCACCGCTGACCAGTACGAGTTGACACATAAAGTGAAAACAAAAAGTCCTGAGGGAAAGGGGAAGTTTGATCAGTTGAGAAATCTTGACACTCAAAAGTGGCACGGTAGTCAAAGTGAACGCAGGGATAAAGTAAAGACTGAATCACAGAAAGAGCGACCAAAATCGCCACGGCCTCAATACAAAGAAGTGAGATACTTTTTCTGTGGGAAAACAGGTCACATTAAGTCCGCATGTAGGCGATTGCTGGAACAAAATGAAGCAAAAGAAAAACAAAAGCAAAGAGCAACACATGGTTTAGTCCATGCAGACACACGTCCACAGAACAGTTCAGATGCTGAAACAAAAGAGAAACAGTACCAGACGGCCACCAATGGTTTTAAGTCGAGTGTAAGTGATGAACAGCGTCATCCAAATGTGAAAAGCAGTGTCTCAAAAATGACAGATACATGTTCAAGTTGTCGTGTGGATGAAAAGTACAAGGACTTCATTTCCAAGGGTACAGTAACCATTGCTGAATTTAGAGTACCGGTTGTCATCCTTCGTGATACTGGAGCTACACAGTCCCTCATGGTAAGAGATGTGAAGAGTATGCCCATAGACTGTAACACGGGTAGGAAAGTACTGATACATGATGTCAATGGAGGAACTCAGGCGGTCCCTCTTTTCCGAGTGAATTTGGATAGTGGACTGATTTCAGGGGAAGTGATTGTGGGAATTGTTCCCTTTCTCCCTATGGAAGGAGTTTCCTATTTGCTTGGTAATGACCTTGCAGGAGGTCGAGTGAGTGTCCTTCCGGTTGTTTCTGAAGTCCCAGTGTACGAGCAAGATATTGAAAAACTTGTCGATAAATTTCCAGAAGTATTTCCAACATGTGCTATCACGTTTCGAGCAAGTGAAGCAGAGCGTGAGAGAAAGGAGTCTGAAAGTGAAATTTCTCTTGATGACTCATTCTTTGGAAGGGTGACTAGTGAAGATGAAAGAGGACAAAGTTGGGAAGAAGGTGTGTTCAGTCAGCCAGCTTTAATCAAAGCACAGATGGAAGATGAGGAGTTGTTGAAGTTGAGAGAGGGTGCATTGACTGTAGATGAGGCGAAGGGAGTGCCCGAATGTTTCTATGTAAAGTCTGGTGTTTTGTTGAGGAAATGGCGTCCTCCAGATCGTCCCGCAGATGAGGACTGGACGGTTGTCGATCAGATAGTTGTTCCTCCGCCGTACCGAAAGGAAATTCTACGTCTTGCACATGAAATTCCAATGGCCGGACACATGGGTGTCAAGAAGACTTTGTGTAGAATCAGAACTCACTTCTTCTAGCCCAAGATGAGAAAGGACGTGTCTGAATTTTGTCGAACGTGTTATGAATGTCAAGTGGTAAGAAAACCACAACATGCGGTTCGACCTGCGCCGTTGATTCCTATTCTGGCTTTTGAGGAGCCATTTAGCCGTGTGATGGCAGCTTGCGTTGGTCCATTGCCGAAGTCCAAGTCGGGATGTCAGTATTTATTGACTGTGATGGATGTTTCCACGAAATACGCAGAAGCATTTCCGTTGAGGAGCATAACTGCTAAGTCAGTTCTGGATGCCTTGTTGACTTTCTTTACAAGGTATGGGCTACCAAAAGAAATACAGTCGGATCAAGTTAGCAATTTCATGTCTCGTGTCTTTCAGGAGTTGATGTACCTGCTTGGAATTCAACAGATCAAGTCGTCTGCATATCACCCGCAATCTCAGGGGGCCTTAGAAAGTTACCATCAGACGCTAAAGACGATGCTGAAGGTCTACTGTCAGGATAATCCCAGGGACTGGGATAAAGGTATCCCTTTTCTTCTCTTCGCTGCTCGTGAAGTGCCTAATGAATCCACTGGATTCCCCCCCTTTGAGTTGGTGTTTGGGCAGGAGCCAAGAGGGCCCCTGAAAGTTGTGAAGGAGCAGCTGTTGTCTGATGAGAAAGACAAAGATTCCAATGCCTTAGACTACATCTCCATGTTCAGAGAGCGTCTTGTGAGAGCGAATGAAGTGGCGAGAGAACACTTGAAGTCTTCGCAACAGGCAATGAAGGAACGCTTTGACCGAAAGGCAAAGAGTCGTGTGTTTGAGGTGGGAGACAAAGTCTTGGTACTACTTCCATTACCAGAAGATGCATTGAAGGCTAAATTCAGTGGTCCCTATGTAGTAGAGAGGAAGCTTGGGAAGGAGACGTATGTGGTGAGCATGCCTGACCGTAGAAAAACCAAGAGGGTGTGTCACGTTAATATGTTGAAGAGGTACCATGAACGTGTAGAAGACGTAGGTGCAGTTGTGAGTGAGAGTGTCCTACACAGTGCTGAGAAAAGTGCAGAAGAGTTTGAATCTGATGCTCCAGATTCTCAGAGTGTGAGTTTCAAGTCGGGAATGATTCCGCGAGTAGAGAACTCAAAGGCACTAGGAAATCCAGAGTTACTGCTCAATCATTTGTCTGATTCGGAGAGGCAAGATGTTGTTGACATCTTCCAGGAATTTCCGGAGGTTTGCAGTGATAAATTGGGCTGTGCGAAAGATACTGTTCATACAGTAGATGTGGGTGAAAATGCACCCATAAAGCAGCATCCATATCGGATTCATCCTGCTAAGAGAGAACAGGTGGATAGGGAGATAGATTTCATGCTTGCAATAAGGGAATCATAGAGCCTGGTAACTCAAACTGGAGTTCCCCAGTAGTGCTAGTCCCAAAGGCAAACGGAACGTTCAGGTTTTGTATCGATTACAGGAAGGTCAATACCATAACCAAGACTGTTTCGTTTCCGCTTCCTTTGATTGAGGAATGTATTGATCGGGTAGGAAGTGCTGAGTATGTCAGTAAATTGGATTTGATGAAAGGTATTGGCAGGTGCCATTAGTCAAAGATGCAAGAGAGATCTCGGCGTTTGTCACGCCCTCCGGGTTATACCAGTGTCGTGTCATGCCCTTCGGGATGAAAAATTCCCCCGCAACTTTTCAACGGATGATGAATCGAGTTATTGCTGGTCATGATAACTGTGTTGTCTATATATACGATGTGTTTGTTTTCAGCAATACGTGGGAGGAGCATGTTGCTCATCTTCGAGAGCTGTTCCAGAGGTTGTCACATGCAGGACTCGTGGTGAATCTGGCCAAATGCGAGTTCGGGAAAGCTTGTGTGACTTACCTAGGTCACAAGGTAGGCCGAGGTAGCGTCGCACCACGAGATGCTAAGGTCCGAGCCATCGTGGACTTCCCAGTGCCGTCATCGAAACGGGAGCTTCAGTGCTTTTTGGGAATGTGCGGATTCTACCGGAGATTCGTCCCAAATTTCAGTCACTTGGTGGTGCCCTTGACGGATCTGTTGAAAAAGGGTACAACGTTCCAGTGGTCGGCGAGCTGCCAGGATGCGTTCCAGAAGCTGAAGCCCGTCCTCATGAACGATCCCGTGCTCATCGCACCAAACTTCGAGAGGAGCTTCCAATTGGCTACGGATGCTAGCGACCGAGGAGTAGGAGCCGTGCTACTTCAGGATGACGACAACGGATACAGCAAACCCGTGTGTTTCTTCTCAAAAAAACTGAATCGCCATCAGCAAAAGTATTCAACTGTGGAGAAGGAATGCCTCAGTGTCGTTCTAGCCGTGCAACATTTCGAAGCGTATTTGGACGGTGGAAGAGACATCGTGGTGTACACTGACCATAAACCATTGACATTCTTAGAACGCTTCAATCACAAGATTCAGCGTCTCTTCCGTTGGAGTTTGATTCTCCAGCCGTACCCACTGAGAATTGTACACATAGCAGGAAAGGACAACAAATTAGCAGACGCTTTGTCGCGAGTTTGAAACTGTGCACGCACTGATAATGTTGCCGAACGATAACAATCTCAAATCTACAGGGAAACCTACATCAAGCTGAACATTTCAAACAGTATTTCAAACCTGTATATGTATTTCGTTACAGAGTGACAGCGTCACATTTGTGTGTAGATTATGATCTCGATATTTTCCAGAGTTTGCATATATATTACAACATCTTATCGCGTGACAGTACATATGTGTGAAGGGACAAAAAGAAATGTCCGATGTTCAAAATTTTGTTGTTGTTTTGGCTAACGTATGACGCAGAGTTGACATAAGTATACGATGTATTAGCAAGTACAATGAGTAGATATACACATGTGTTGACGTGTTTAAATACGATTTTGTTATAATCAAGAAATGTGTGCTGTTACCACATTCAGTGAAACTCCAGTGAAAGTTTGTGTTGGAAAAACAGACATATCTGTGCAACAGTCAGAGCAATTTCAGGAAGAAAGTGTATGTTTGCTTTCCACATCTAAAGATGAAGTGTATGTGTTACCAAATATATATATATATATATATATATATATATATATATAGATATATATATATATATATATATATATATATATATTATTCATGCCTGAAGTTTATTGTATAAATATGTGAGGATATAATTACAGTCGAGACTTCGAGAAAGCACAGTCTCAGTCAAAATATTGATACTACTGGAGAAATGATTGATTACATTTGGTGTAATTTTTCCAGAATATGTGCACTCGTATGTGCACCCGTTGAAAACAGTTTCACATGTGTATTACTGTAGATTTGTGTATTTACATGTTTTGTAGGGGGCTTGTCAAGTTTTCATATATTGTTCTAAAAGTGGACAATTGATGCCGGAGTTAACTGATTCTGATATGGCTCAAAATCAGTAATTATAAGTGAAGTAAGCCTTACAATGAAGGTGTTTATAGTCGAAAAGTTACATTCATAACTTTCCTCTTGTTGGGGGAGGTGTGACGGAGAACCGTGATGTGCCTTGGTGAAACCAGGGTGGGGTGGAATAAAAGTGTCCATTCGGGACATGAGAGCTGGAGTTGGCAAACATGGCGTTAACAGCTGCAGTCATTCGGTGCTGATCCAAGAATGTTTTGTCGGTGTATGACAGATGTTATGTCGGTGCTGACAGATGTTATGTCGGTGCTGACGGGTGTTCTGTTGGTGCATGACATGACCCATTTCACTTATTTTCAGCCCTCACGCAAAATCAGTGTGTGCGACTTTATGTTCGTTTTGAGGTGGACGGTCACATGTATACATTGGAAAATATATTATCTTTCAAAGAGCACGTATTTAAAATTCTCGTTGGTTGATTAATATGGGGATAAAATCGATTAGACTGAAGAATATTTGTGACAGTGCACCTCAAAACAAACAAAAAGTTCAGATCATATTCTGAAAGAGCAGACCTTAAGCTTTAAAATGAGGTACATGTATAACTCAAATCAAATGGACTCTCCTAACCTATCTAAATATTGGAAAGAAAGCACAAACTCAGGAAAAGTGTGGACCGAGAAAAGAGGCTTTGAAGTACAGTGTCTATTCAAGCGCTTAATCTTTACCAAACCGTGCTGGCTGTGCAATGAATGGGACAAAAAACAGGAAGTAAACCACCAGAGTAACAACAATGAAGGGATTATCAGATTAAACTGAAATTAAGCATGCCTCATTAACACATTCTGTCCATAATTAATGCCAACTTTCAAAGCAGTAGCTCCATCCTTTCAAAAGTTATTAGAGTTGAAAGTGAAGAGTGTGGACAAGGTTTTTCAGAAACGAAAAAGGGATTCTAAAGACACACCTAATCACACTATTCTACCAAAAATGTTCGAGATAAACTGCTAAAAAAAAACACACTTTCCTGCCCGTTTTATGATACCAAATTTTAGCATGATGTAAAAGAAGACCCGCTCTTTCAGAAAATATGAAAAAGTCAAGTTCGGCCAGGTTTACCCATTTCACTTATTTTCAGACCTCACGCAAAATCAGTGTGTGCGACTTTATGTTCGTTTTGAGTGGCACGGTCACATTTACAAAAATCAACATTATACTGGGTTAAAGTTAATAAATCAACATTTGAATCACCCGTTGAAGAATTATTCTTATTTTCTTGCAATTTTTTTAATGTTGTGTCATATCAACATTTTCTACAAACATCTCCATATCAATACTAGTGGGTTTATTGATGATACCCACTATTACATTTTTACCTTTATCATTAAGAATTTCAGTATACAAAAACATTGCTTCTAATATTGTATCTAAACTGAGTGTCGATAAACATTCCTATTCCTCCTCGGATCCTTTACGATGTGTGCAATCGGTGTAAATAAAACTATAATTTGGAAGATGAAAAATGGGCGGAGAATTTGAATGCAACCACGTCTCGGTTATAACCATAACTAAAAAAAGGAAAGTCATTCATCGAGGTGATAAGTAATTCCAAAGCATCAACATTTTTACTCAGACTTGTAATATGAAAAGCACTGACATTTTTGTCAGATTGTCGGAGGGAGAATGAGTACACTCAGGATTTGAACCAAATGACATCTTGAAATCAGCGGGTAAGAAGTACTTGCAATCATCATCAATGATATAATGATCAGATAATCAGTCTCAACATGTACCATAATCTATATCGAAATAAATCTGGATAGAAAAAAGAGGCGTACCTACGGGAGACCCTGCTGTGGGCGAGTGAAATTGTGCAAAGTGAGACTTAAGATGCCAGTTATATTTACCGAAGATAAGTGGTTGTTTTTGCTGCTTGATATTTTGGTTAAGCAGTGGCGGTTCCAATGGGGCGCAGCGGCACTCCCTCTTTTTTTTTTCGGGGGGGGGGGGAGGTAGGGGATGAAAAGAAATTAAAAAAAAAGAATGAAAGGAGGAGCGCGTGCTCCACCCCTTTACTTTTTGCATCAGGAAATTGCGCTGAAACATTTTTTTTTAACTTGTCTTAAGCACAAATATTCCCCCCCCCCTTTATTTCTGGGAATCCCTGGATCCGCCACTGTAACGCTGTTTGAACTGCATAATATTATCTTGCCTTGCGTTTCTTGTCAAAGGCGTGTTCGCCGTATGAAACGAGCATGCTTCCGTACTAGCGAATTTATCATTTCCCATCACGCGATATTTCTCGTTTTGTACGTAATATAGGCGACGTGTTGCCGGCTAAGTAATCGCATCGTACCAGTATGTCATACAATTCGTGCAAGAACTAATCTCTTAACAACAGAGATCGGCACTAGCTTTGTTCGTGTTTTTGTTTTTGTTTGTTTCTGTTTTTGCTTTGGCTTTGCATTTTTTTTTTTATCTTCTCAAGGTGTCATCCATTCTCCATTCCGCAAGCAACGATGATCGCCATAGAAAGTGTAGTGTAATCTTGTCAATACAAACCTCATTCGAAATCTGCATTGTTTTTAGAGTTTTCAGTTACCCTCTTCTCACAATAAACAATATGCCTTCCGTACATTTAGGTATTTCTAAATAATTTTCTGAGGGAAGGCACTTTGCTCTGAAAGGGGGGGGGGGTGGTCCAGCAAGGACAGGGGCGGGCTCTTGATAGCTCTTGGAACACTTTCCACTACAGTCCGTCCGTCTTTTATCCCTCCGTTGTTCTTCTGTCCGAAAAACATGTTACTTAGCATGCTCGTTGGTAACCAAACCTGGATCGTTGTGCCTTGGGGTAATTGGCCATATAAAAATGGGCGCACGTCACGAGACCGACACCCACGAGTCATACAGCCCACAAGTCATACAGCTCACAAGTCATACAGCCCACGAGTCGTACAGCTCGCAATTCATACAGCCCACTAGTTACACAGCCCACGAGTTCGACACTGAGTAAATAAAGCCCACAGGTTCGACATCAAATAAAATAAGCCCACGAGTTATACAGCCCATGAGTTCGACACGAGACTCGTGAGCCTTCTTTGCCTATTGTCGGCCTCCTGAGCCTTTATTGTGTACAGTCGGTCTCGTGGGCTTTCTTTGCTCAATGTCGGTCTCGTGAACCTTTTGAGCGTAGTGTCGGATGTATGAGTCGTGAGCCGTATAACTCATGATCTGTATGACTCGTGAACCTTTTTTTTATGTCGGTATCGTGGACCGTATAACTCGTGGATGTCGGTCTCGTGGGATGATCCCCCCCCCCCCCAAAAAAAAAACACAAAACAAAAACAAAACAAAACAACAAACGTAAGGAGACAAATGAGGTTAAATTCTATTAGGTTTGATAATTATACTAGAATATGTCTAATTATAGACGAGATATTATTTAAACAGAGGGGTGACATTATGTAAAGATTTGATCACTGTCTCCGTCTGTACAAATGTTTGTATTAAGATAGCAACCGCTGATCTGTACTTAACAGTTGGACCAAAAAAAGGGGGACCAGCGGGATTCGAACCTGTCATCTAATGCTTTTTGGGCAGTGACAATACCACAAGGCTATCGCTAGTTGCCGATAGGTTTGTTCAAATATCACGTTAGTAGGTCAAAGGGCAAATGAGGTCAATAGTTGAAATTTACCGTATTTTCATAACTTTGCAACCGTAAGACCGTTTGTAACCAAACATATGAGGGATGTTTACTGTCGACCCCATTAGACCACATAATTAGGTCAAACGTCAAATGAAAGGGTGTGTACAGTTCTGGTCGAGGTGAGGATTTAGGTTTTTGACGTTTTGCGAGATATTCAGAAACCACTCTATGAGATGTCAAAGAGCATGCAATTCTAAGGGGTATCAACAGTTTATTTGTTGAAAATCGGTTTTGAAATGGCTGAGATATCCAAAAACAAGGTGAAACAAAGAGATCCTGATAAAAAGCGTGGCCTGTCGCCTTTTATTATTTACACTTTTTTGGATATCTCAGCCATTTGAAAATCAATTTTCATCAAATAAACGTTGAATCCTTCTTAAAATTACACGCTCTTTCATATTTTATAAGGGGTTTCTCATTATCTCACTTAGGAATGTTCAAAAAGTGAATCCCCACCTCAGCCGGTACTGTACAGTCCCTTTAAGCTATAGTTACTGAAAATGACTGTACACGAACAGGGAGAAACACAGTTGGTATAAATGTAAAACCTGTTACTTAAAACGAATACGATTTTACATTGTACCAATTGGTTGTTATGTATGTTGTTAACCCTATATGCTTTCTTCCTGTTATCAATTTCACACACGCACGTTTGTGTCCTTTCAACCAGTTCCTTACGGTAAACTGGTACACCAGGTTCCCTTGAGATCAACTGATATACGGGAGCCTGGTATACCAGGTTCCCAAGATGAAGACAAGGGTGCCTACTTTCGTGGCCTAAAGCAATGTTCCTTTGTGTTGTAATACCCAGAAAATGGGTTTCATAGAAAGATACGAGTTTATCCATCACCGTATTTTCCCTTTCTGATGGAAAAATGTCTATATATCACAAAGTTGTGGTGCATACAAATTTTCCTATATACCGATGTACATGTCATGCATGTGTGACGCATTTGGTGCTTTTAACCAAATTTGAACAATGTTATTATCCTGCCAGATTAAAACGCTATATAGACACTTATTTTTTCCTTTGAGGAAGTGCAGACAACGCATTTTTTTTATGGGAAACTCAAAGCTGACCTTAGATTCTGTTCTTGCAGTAATTGCAAGTGGGCTTCCTCCATTTTTGTTTTTGTAGACATCGTTATTTGTCAAATGAAAAAAGATTGTTCATATATTATTTTACTTCAAAAAGAAATAAAAATCAATAATAATGTCACGTCCTTTGCTTTTTATTGGGTAGAGGAGGGGTAAATACACATTCACAGAATATATCATTTCGTAAGAAGGGGTGGCCTGACAATTACACCATTTGTTGTGGCCTGTAATTTCGAACCTATATGTGTATAATATCATATTTATAATTCATATTTTCATATTATTAATTTCATTCATAATTTCATATTTATATCATATCATTATTTTCTCACTTTTTTACTAGATATAAGGTAGGAACAAGACAATTCACTCTTTACTCGTGCTATCTTTCACAGACACAGAGATCTACATTGTAAAACAAGGTAAGCGATAAATAATATCCTGCACCAGAATAAGTATAGTTATATAGCTGTACTTAAAACTGACAATGTGTCTAATATTTTCTTCCTGTCAATGTCCTTGATTTCTCACAGAAATAATTACGACAACTACATGCACAACACCCACTGATGCCAGTTATGGTAAGTACAGTGCAAAGTCAAAATCAAAATATGCCTTTCAAGAGAGAAAGAAAAGACATGAACAGAGAGAATCCTTGAAAAAGTAGATCGCTAATGTCAATCCCATCAATCAAATTGACCGATGACTACGCGCGTGCGCGCGCGCACACACACACACACACATACACACAGCAACCTGCGTATAATACAGATATTTACTTAAATGAGTATAGTTTGTTTCATGCCAAGAGACTGAATCAAACGACAGCAACTACCAACATGTTGTCATTCTTATTTGTCCGCGTGTGTACACAGGCTTAAATCTAGTATTTTTAACAAAAATACACAATGCCGTACTGCACATTTACGCATGCTCGCCGCAGTAGGAAGAATGGTATAAAGACACTAGAAGAAGAGCTAATAATCTTTATTATGATCTTAGTTCTTGTAAACAGAGAGAAAACACAGGAATAAAACGATTCATTTTACGTTTATCTGGTATTCCTTGCCAATATATGAACATAGTGCACCAAAATATGAGTTAGATTTGATAGGCAGCATCCATATTATCTTTCCAAAGAATATGAAATCCTGATGGATATTATCAGGCACAGACAACTGAGTTTTCATTCACACACAATCTGTCATGACTTTATTAAAACAAAGCGAGTCTCGCTCTTTTTTTTTTTTGCCTTTCTCTTATTCAAAATCTAGGGAATTCAAAAGAGCGGTGAAGCATAAATTTCGAAATTTGAAGCTTGAGAGGCAATTTTGCATTTGCAATAAAATGACAGGAAAAATATCTATGAACTGACAGAAAATGAACAAAAGAACTACCGTATTTTCATGGAGTGATGTAAAAGAGATAATAATCATTATTATGAAGAGTGACTTCCTGTGTGTTTTTTTTTTCCTGACCAAGGAAATAACTATAGTCCGACCCTATTCTTAAAAAAAAAAAAAAAAAAATCGATGGAATTCCTATCGTAACATTTACAAATATTTTCTTTTTCGGTAATTTTTTGTACAATGTGTGCAAAGATTTCATTAAATCTCATATTTCTTGCCACCGCAGTCTGGAATTTGATGTTTGGTGCTCTGCACGCACAAGAACATAGGCTTTCTGAATCAAATTCAAATTGCTCAAAAGCAAGTATGATATACTGTAGTCATTCTAATGGCATTAGAGAAATCAAATATCCATGTAGGTACATAAGCAGTCCATAGTCAAGTCAAATGTCCACACAGAAATTTTTTCGTCATCGCAAAGTCAATATTGTTGTGTTGATGTGTCTGATATTTTCTTACTGTTACTGTCCAGAATCCTATAGTCACGCAGCGACAACAGATACGACTGTAAATGCATCATTCACAACTGGTACAGGCAATGGTAAGTAAAGTACAAAATGCCAAAAAGAGGGGAAAAGCCTATGTTCTCCAGCAGAGAAAGAAAGAGAGAGAGAGAGAGAGAGAGAGAGAGAGAGACATAAAATATAAATAACGAAAAATACAATGTTTTAGGTCACTACGAACGCAGGGGTATAATTATTCACGCATGAACATGGTATAAACGTAAATATTACAGGTTCTTGGACAATTACCCCGTAACATACACTTAAACCTAAACGAAAATCATCAACCTAATCCTAACCCTAACCCTATCACTAAGTGGTATTAAGCCATGGGTAATCGTCCTCTGTTCAGGTGGTAATTGTCCTGATACGAGATTACAGTACGCGCACAAGCAGCCGAATAATGTTTAAGTTGCCCTTAGACCTGATTGTCTTTTATACGTTTTCATACATTGAACTGCTTCTCGGCCTGATCTTTCGGCCTGATGAAGTATCCCAGAGAGGACGTAAAATGTCGCTACTCCAAATTACAAATAAGTCCAGTTGACTAGATTTACTGATATAGTCCCTTCTGTATTCCCTTTTTTTCCGTTTCCACACAAACGTGTTTAACTTCTCTCGTGTTATCATTGCCCGCCCTATTTTTTTTTTCAGAACATGTATAAACAAAATCTGAGAGTTGTTGAAGTATAAAGATTTGTGTATATTTGATTTATATTTGTGTATTAGTTTGTGTGTGTATATTATGGTTGTGACAAAAAGATCATGTTTAATTTTCAATTGCAGCTCTTTCCATAGGCGTTTTCACATCAGCCCGATAAAAATCCAAGCTCGAGATATTTTTCGCGATTGCGAATTAGCGCGCTATTTCATTTCTTATTCACATCGGCCCGAAGAGAATTAGCCCGATTTTTTTTTTCGAGCTTATTCGACAGCTGAGCATGTGCAAACAGCATCAGTAATGTCTGCACTTTCATAAATCTCTATTGATTTGTGTGCAGTTTGCCTCGATCGATCGGGTCACACACGCTAGGCATGATGGGATGCATCGCGCTAATTTCTCGTGTCATTTTCACATTATCAAATAGCGCGCTACTATCCGCTATTTCAGAAATTTCCCGAGTTGGACTCAAGAAGTTTTCTCGATCAGAGCGATACAATTAGCGCGCTAATTTGTGTTCACATTATCAAATAGCGCGGTATTTCGTGATCGGGTTAATATCCCAAGTCAGAAAATAGCGCGCTATTTCGAAACATCGGGCTGATATAAAAACGCATAATGTGTATGTACAAGTGTATTTGACTAATTTTGAAATTTTGGTCAAAAGGTGTCTTTAGATATGTAATTGAGCATTTTTACTTTTCAATCCAACATTGATTGAATGATAATATATGTTATTTTAAGATGAAAAATGATATGTTCACAATTCTGCAATTCAGCCATCTGCATGGCTGCAAATGAATCTTTAATAAACCATTACCATTATATCTAGTCACATGGATCTAGTCACGAAGAGGGGACAGGCGATCTGCTGCAGCATCACCTGCCAGGTTTCTGTATTTGGGGAGAATTGTCCTTCACCGGGTTTTCACCTTATACTATACACAACATCCGGGTCAGAACTGACTCAGAACTGGGTCAGAAATGACGAGGAATTGGGTCAGATATGACCCATTGAGAATCATGAATTGGGTCAGGGTGACTCCATTCTGGGTCTTCATGACCAAATTCCAAGTCATTTTTGACACGGAAGGGTATGTGACCCTAAAGGACATAGTTCTTGGTCAATTCTGACCCGGATTTTTTTTTTTTTTTTAATTGAGGCAAGATCTGTTATTGTTTGTGACTCTTTTTTTTCACACTGGACCTCAAAGTTCACTGAAGGTCAAAGGGGTTTACTCTATACTAAAGGGGACGGTATGACGATAGGCAATGCTGCTCAGGCAGACTCATATATACAAACCTGAGCCATTTGACTGCAAGGGAGACATGCTACCCACCAAACCACCTTATGCCTTCCAGTAGAAATTGAATATAAGGCCTTCAAAAGTATTACTAAAAAATTTCCAGGTTTCCTGGTCTTTTATTGAGAATGAACTTGTAAAGTTTTTGGAAACAGATTGAATGAATTCAGTACAATTCAAAGCCGGGAACTCCAAACGAGCGAGTCGAGCTATTCAAGCCAACAAGCACCATGCTCCGATAATAGCACAGTTTGGTGTGAAATCAGGAGGTTGAGTTTCTTGGTTTGTTTTTTTTTCTTCTTCTTCCTCTTCTACTTCTACTTCTTCTCCTCCTTCTTCTTCTTCTTCTTCTTTTCACGTTGATGAAAAACAATAATGTGCATATCAACTATGCCACATCGAACTTTTCTTCAGGTTCCTTTACTGTACATGTTGCTATTTACACTTCCGCGGGTTCGGTTCTTCTGGTTGCCTTACTCGCTGTATCAACATGTATTGTGCAAAAGAGAAAGAAGACCAAATCTGGGAATGGTGAGTCCACAGTATTAGCAATGTTAAGGTGGTATGCTAAAGACGCTATATCGCTCTGTGTTGAAATTGCAATAGTTTAGATGAGACCTAGGTCAAACTAAACAAACAATGCAACATTTCATTTTTTGTATGCAAAATTACATCGCAGCATTTTTGTGTGTGTCAGTGTGTGTGTTCCGCCCAATAAGGAGAGAGGAATGAGGGATACCTCATCGCATCAATATCATTGTGACACAGTTCCTTATTGTAAGAGAATACTTGTATCAAGTCTTTCTATATTCAAGAAATTTCTCTTCCTTTGGCTGAAATTCCATCCGTATCAGGTTCGTTTACATCTCTGGCTCCAATATAGGACAACATGCATCAATTCATTTCCGTGTCAAATGCATATTATAATGTGAAAAGACGTTGATTAAAGGAGGCCAAAATCAGCTTTTACATGAATTGGGAAAAAAGTAATGAAGAAAAAATAAATAAACAAAACACACCTTAAATGTTCTCCATGAAAACAGGCCTGTTTTCACCCCGAAACGATGCTTTCCAGATTTATTGATGTATAAATATTTCCCTTCCTTAATTACAAAGAATTTTTTTCTACTTTAAGCATTTTATCATGAATATCAAAATGCATATCTATATTTGAACGGTTGTCTTGAGGCTAACGCTGTTATTTTGATGTTTCTAAGCACTGGAAAGATATGATTGAATAAGGGAAATGCTTCTATTCATGATACAATATTGTCTCAACTGATATGAAGGAGAGAAAAAGGACAGATGCTCAAAGACAATTCGTCTCTGTTGTGCAGTTTACCGAGTGAAATTGACTCAAACATATTATGTACTTACACATCCTAGGCTGATATTCTTTTTTATCCCATCCTTACTAAATATTTCAGGAGAGTCCTACGACAGTCCATCCCTAACATCTTCAGACACAGGTCCTAGGAGAAGACTTCCCCTTACACCATCTGCGGAGGCAACGAGCAGTCCCCGTCCCCAGACCAACGGTCAGCATGGTCAAGTCACGTTTGAAGCTACGGCCATTCCTTCTCTCAGATCAGATCCGCTACAAAGGCATGCAATTGCTGTCCCTGTTACAGAGTTTCGAGTTGACGGGGCATGTGCCAATGTCTATGCCTCCTTTGGTACCGAGGTAAAGAACACATCTCCATCACTCGTGTGCCTAGTTAAAATGTTTATTTTCTTTAAGATAAGGTAACAAAAATATGATTATGGATATCCAGCTAAACTGCATGCACCTCAGCATTTAATTAGATATTCCTTTCTCTCTGGAAGAAATACAAAAATATGTAAAGCAATACAAATTGCTGGTTACCCGACAAATATTTGTGGTGGCCCGTAAAACATGTATCCGAATTAGAAAGACACATTTTAGTTGTTGACAGAAGTGGGGAACTCCAGTCATTAATTTCCATGCATTTTCTTTTTCGTATATTCCTTTCTAATTTTGGATGTGAGCTTATTAGTAGTAGTGAAAGTTTGAGAAACTGTCACAATAAATCTTAACACTCAGCCTCCGCGTTTTCTCTTTTGTTGTTGTTGCTGATGTTTTTGATGAGTCAATTAGAAATTGTTAGGACTCTTCCACGCGTTGAACTTTGCATTTCCGTTTGAAGTTCCAACTGTTTCTTGGGCAGTCTTTTTTTATTTTTTATTTTTTTTATTTTTGGTCTTGTTTTGTTCTTTCAGGAAGAATATGCCACGGTCATGACTACACCTGAGGAAATCGAAGAACTCAGCCGTTTTCCAGTGGTATTTTTTTTTTTTTGTATTTCGATAGACCTACCAATCATAAACACGTGAATCGAAGCATGCCAGAATGGGTGAATGCAAGAGCTTTTGAATTGAGACTATTATAAAATAGCAGGGTTGTTACATCCTCACTTGCATCTATCTTATAATGCATAATTATGTTGGCTTGTTTATCATTAGCCAGAGAATTACTACTTAGAATAAACACTCAGGCTGCGGAGGGGCTAGTATTTTTTTTTTTTTTTTTTTTTACATCCAGTTACAGATCTCAGTTTTAAATTTACCGGATTCGCTGCAACTCACTGTTTTAAAAATATATGTGATTGATATAAAAAAACAGGTTATTTGGGTATGTATCTAGTTGTTTATTCATATGCTTATTCATTTTGCAGGAGCAATATGCCACAGTCACCAAAACACCCAAGCAAAATAGAGAACATTGCCATCCTCAAGTGGTAAGAAAGTTTTACTGAACCAAAATGAATATTTAAATCAGGCACGCTGGAAAAAATATAGGTAGCATTACTGAACATGTGATCAAAATTTCATAAGTAAAAAGTGGGCAAATTTGCTGAGTAGGCATCTACTCGTGTCATCAATTGTGACAAAAAAAGAGTAACCCTCTGGCCTATACAAACATTATTGGAAATCTAAAGTCATATAGGCGGCAAGCATCTTCCTGTATTAAAAAGAAAAAATTCCCTAAAGTAGAGAGTGTGATAAGTGCATCTCGTACAAAACAAAACAAACAAAAATATGTTGAAATAATATGCACGGTAATTATTACACCAACATGTCGAAATCGAAATCGGGTTGTACAAAGAGGTTTTTTTTTTTTTTTTTTTTGCATAAAGGTAACGTGGCTGCTTGGTTAGTGACATAAATTCCGTGATGTATTTAATCTTTCTCAGGAATACGCCCAAGTGAAGAAGGAGAGAGGATCAAAGCCACATATTCCCCATGTGCAAATGTCAGGGGAATCCGGAATGGTAAACATGACAAAATGTATTCTCTGTATATATATATATATATATATATATATATATATATATATATATATATATACATATATAACAGGAAACACAATATGACGCAAATGTTTAATGGTGTATTTCTTGGTAGAATATACTAGATTGTGTCATGGTATCATAAAAGAACAAGAACAATTATCTTACTTATGGACTGACTGGAAAAAGAGAACAAGAAAGAGTAAAACAAAAAAAATGTAATAAGCAATTGTGTATTACATAAGCATATCTTCGTAACATCAATTCATACGAAATATAGCAAGTGTTACTTTAATCTGATTTACAGCAACATTTTGATAAATACGGATCAGTATGCCATCATTTTAGAAGCACATATGCATGGCAGGCTACAGAACGAGACAGATTATTAAACCAGTGTTCAGATGAAAACGATTGTCATTTGAAATTCTGTGTTGTTTCCACGATGTTGGACTTGATGCCGAACTAATTCCATACTAAATGTATACGTGGACGGGTGTTGATATATGTCACTATGACGAGTGATATTGATGCAGGATGATTTAGAAATGACATAGAATTCTAAATACAAATTTGAGTCGCACACCTATCCAGAGACTCAAAAGCACGATACACTGTCATCTATTCATATGTACGTGATTTACATGCGTTATATGATGTTTATATGTAAATATGTTTTGCGGAATTTGATTTTTTTTTCCAAGATCCAGTAGGCACTGACATACTGCAATTACGGGTTTAGTTTACCTCCTATAAAAGATTAGGCACTGAAGAAAAAAAAAACACCTTCCTGCCATAGTATTATTGTTTTGTCATAGTAGGTGTTTTGTTTTGTTTTTTTAATCATGGAGAAAAAGCCAAAGGAGTTGAATAGGTACATATTTCATGTGTGTGTGTGTGTGTGTGTGTGTGTGTGTGTGATTGTTTCATATTTCGTAGAAAGGAAGAATAACTTAAAAAGCTGAAAATCTAGTTCTTTTTCATCGTAACATCACATGAATGCTGCATTTATTCTACATCGATTGACTTTTGAACACAGGTTGAATATGCTGTCATTGACAGACGGAAAAGAGAACAGACACACGATATCGTCGTAAGGCATGAAAGAGTAAGTGTTCTGGAAGATAAATGTGCTATAATTTCCAAACAAACGTTACCTTCTTTTAACAAGTGATATTTGTACTGTAATTAAGCGTTACCATCAATGAAGTTTAATTGCTCCGGAGATGCACATTGATTTTTTTTTTTTGTCTTTAATTTTGCCCTTATTTCGGCTAGTATATTTTTTTTTCTGAATTTCCCTGTGCAGGTACCTCATTATCTTGACGTTGAGTATGCTGTAGTACGGCGGTCGGACAAGTCGAAAGAGTAAGCCTACCTAAAAAAAGACTACTTTGGAGTCCACTGCGGTTGCATATTGCTATTTGGGAAGCAGAAGAAACCAACATTACGACACATAGATTAGCCGCAACCCACCGTCTTGTATCGAGTTTAACAAAATCGGCTTGTGTAGTGAAGGGTATTTGGAAGCGAAAGTGTAGGTGGGTATGTGATGGTATATATGTACGTCTGTGTTCCTGCATGTTTGTGTGGGTGGGAATAATGAGCAGCAACACACATTCTTCATGTTCTTGAGGATTCTTGATGTAAAAACTTCACGGACAATAATAGCATACTATCGTCCTTAATTCTAATACATGTACAGTTGCCGTTCTTATACGTCAGGTGGGAAAGCCAATTTGTGTAGAATTATGTATTATTTTGAAGTTGAAAGGGGATGGCTACTGACTAATCAGTGGGAATCAGTGGAAATGCTGGGAGATGATTGTTCCAATCCTTTTGGGATTCATTTAAGAGTTCATTATATATCTACTGTTGTGAGAAAAATATTTGCTTCAGAATGGTCTCATATTCAAGTAATGCGCAGTTTAATGTTTTCAGGTTAACATGCATATACAGTGACGGGGCATTAAACTGCTCATTACTTGAACATGAGACCATTCTGAAGCAAATAATTTCACACAACAATAGATATATAATGTTCTCATGAATCTAACAAGTATCGGAACAATCATCCCCCAGCATTCCAGAACCTGCTTTGACTAAATTTTTTATGTGATATTTTGTGATGCAGAGTCTCATAGGAAAGTTTGAATTAAATTGTAATGCGATTAGAATGGAAATGAATCGAAATTGTTAGATATTAGGCCGGGGGATACTAAACACCGATCTGTTAACATAACATGGACAAGGAAGAATTGGTAATGTTCTTCTTCCGCGTTGACACTACTGCACAATTTTATGTGTAATATATCTCATGCACTCGTGTGCTTATTTTCATGTTGTCCTATCATAACAGCATATGCATTAATATAAAGATGCGAGCATGCGTGCTGAAAAGCAGGGATCAATTTGTTTCAGAGATGATCAGTTTGATTTTTTTTTTCAGTGCTACATCGGATACATTATAAAATTCTATCAATGACATGAAAGAGTATTTTTGTGACCCTTAAGAGGGAGTTATGCAATGTTTTTTTAGAGGCATTTCATATAGTATGAAATGACAATATGCCAATTTTGCGTACCCAAAACTGTCATTCTTTGCTAAGTAAGAATGTTCTTTCTAATTTCAGAAAAGTAAATAGAAAGTGTTATTGTTTGCAAAATAAAACTGACGTATATCGAACGTTATATCATTTCATTGTTTCATATGTCAACCTGCATCACAAAACCAACAAAAAGTATCCAGACATAGATTTTTAGTTAAGGGCAGATGTTGAATGATCAGATTCTAATCTTTCAAATGATGTATTACTCAAGTCAAATGGACTCTCCTAACCTATGTAAGTATGGGAAAGAAAGCACACACTCTGGAAATGTGTGAACTGAGAAACGAGGCTCTGAAGTAAAGGGTCTATTCAAGCGCTTAATCTTTCCAAACTGTGCTGGCTCTGCGATGAATGGGACAAACAGCAGAATGTAACACCACAGCAACGACAATGAAGAGATTATCAGATTAAGCTAAAATTGAGGATGTTCGATTAACACATTCTGCTCATGATAAATGCCAACTTTCAAGACGGCAGCCCTATGTATTAAGAAGTTAGTACATGTACAGTTGAAAGTGAAGGTTGTGCAAACGATTTTAAAGAAAGACGTACTCTACAAAAAAGAGGTTGCAGTAAAACTGCTGAAAACTCACTTTCCAATTCGTTTTATGACCCTAACTTAAGAATAATGTAGAGGAGGAATAACTCGTTCAGAAACTATGAAAACTCAAGGTTGACCTGGTTGACCTATTTTAACTTTTTGAGGTCCTCACGCTGAATCGAGGGGTGCGACTTTATGTTCGTTTTGTGATGAACGGTCACATATCTAAGTTAACGATAAAGAGTTATCTTCAACTTAAGCATGTTGGATATTAGCATTGATTATATTTGTATTTTATCAAAAATTATGTGATAAGTGTCCGTTGATACGGCTTGAGTTGAAAAGTATGGATTTGAAGCTGTATAACCCACAATGCAAGATATCGTCCGCACTTGGTCTTTTTTATTAGCAGCAAACGGCAGTACAAATGTAAGATCAAATTCCAGTAGATTTTAAATGAAAAAATAGTTATTTTGGATGGTTTAGTAGAGGATAATTATGAAAGATTATTATTCACTAATAATGTCTAGCACATAACTACTGAATGTATCATACACATGCTTGAAAGTATCATTTCTTGTACGCGTGGACCTGCAAATAGACGGATGTGTCTGTGTCAGAGAGAGAGAGAGAGATAGAGAGAAAGAGACAGGGTGTCTGATGTACTATACTTTTTTATATGCAAACTCGTATATGAAATTGAAATTAGCATATTGAACTTATTGAACAGGGTGTGCGTGTCTGTGGACGTGTGTGTGTGTGTGTGTGTGTGTTTATAACATGTGGGCTGATATGGTTGTCATACTATACAGTAGATGTTGGAGTACTTGGTTTATTGCCGTAATATAGCGATGTGTGCGCTTCTTCCCTGAACAGTCGGAGTTGTTATGGGTAGGGAAGGGGTGAGGGCGTTGTGTTTGAAATACCGAAATACTGAACTCTGTTGTGTTAGAATATTGCAAATGAGAAAAATAATGTAGATGTTTGATGCATCTCTCTGATGGAATATGTACGTGTTTGTGTGTGTGTGTGTGTGTGTGTGTGTGTGTGTTTACATGAAGGAATTACATTTCTACCTGTGCATCTGCATATGTTTTCACGAAATATCGTATTGCAGGGGATAATATATGCCTTTTAGGAATCGAATAAAGAGATTATTAGTTATGATATTTCCATTAGTTTGATCCATATGTGACCCTGAATCACACAAACAACAAAAAGTCGCCAGACATGGATTTTTATTTAAGGGCAAATCCGAAAAGAACAGACTCTGTGCTTTAAAATGGTGTATAACTCAATTCAATTGGACTCCCCTAACCTATCTAAATACTGGAAAGAAAGCAAATACTCTGGAAGGTGTGAACTGAGAAAAGAGGCTCTGGAAGTACAGAGTCTATTCAAGAGCTTAATCTTTACCAAGCCGTGCTACATGTAGCTGTGCGATGAAAGGGGAAAAAAAACACCGGATGTAAACTACCGGAGCAATAACAATGAAGAAATTATCAGATAAAACTGAAATGAAACATGTTATATTAACACATCACGCCAATCATTAATGCTAAAGCAGTAGCATTATCCATTCAAAAGTTATTAGACTTGAAAGTCAAGAGTGTACAAAGAATTTCAAGAAATGAAAAGGGGCCTCTTCTGATCAGTCTACTCCCCCCCCCCACCCCACCCCCAAATGGCTTATATAAAAACTGGTGAAAACACACTTTCCCATTCATGTTATAATCCCAAAGTAAAGAATAATAAAGCAGTTTGATAGCTCTCTAAGAAAATATGAACAACTCATGATTGACTTTGCTGACCCATTTTACCTTTCTTGAGTCTCTACGTAAAAGCAAGGGGTGCGACATTCTGTTTGTTTTGTGATGCACGGTCATCGGCACCGGCATCACAAAACGAACAAAACGTCGCCAGACAAGGATTTTTAGTTAAGGGCAGATTCTGAAGGAGCAGACTCTAAGCTTAAAAATGATGTATAACTCAACTCAAATGGACTCCCCTAACCCTAATCTAAATACTGGGAAGAAAACACACACTCTGGAAAAGTGTGAACTGAGAAAAGAGGCTCTGAAATACCGGGTCTATTCAAGTGTTTAATCATTACCTACTAAGCCGTGCTAGCTGTGTAATGAAAGTGACAAAACACAAGATGTAAGCATCGGAGCAACAACAACGACGGAGTTACCAGATTAAGCTGAAACTGGGCATGCTCTATCAACACTTTATGTCCATGATTAATGCCAACTTTCAAAGCAGTAGCAAAGATGATCCACTCTAACGTTATTTGACTTGAAAGTGAAAAGTATGCAAAGGATTACAGGAACTGCAAAGGGGCCTCTAAGACATATCTGATCATTATACTCTCCCTCCAAAAGGGTTGTAGAAAACTGCTGTAAACACACTTACCCATTCATGTCATGATCCCAAACTAAAGAATAATGTAGGAGAAGGATAGCTCCTTCAGAAAATATGAAAAACTCAACATTGACTTTTTAGTAGGTGTCCCATTCCATCTTTTTTGTTGAGTCCTCATGTAAAATCAAAGGCTGCGACTTTTTATTTGTTTTGTGATGCACAGTCACATATATTGATGTTAATGTAAAATCGTTTGCATTTATCTACGAGCCTATCTCCTAGAAAAATAGTTCGTTGTGATCGGTAATTCTTATTTTTTATTGTTCAAATCGCACTGAAAATGGAATGCTCATTACAAGTAAGTGTAAGTGTAAGTACGTGCATGCATGTAAAACGTTTGCCCATGTAGTTGTAAAGTGTACTGTGACCTCTGAATCCCAACAGGGAAGTATAAGGCTTACAAAAGAAAGTGTTTATAGCCGGCAACATTGCCAGCGTATTTGCTTGTACTTTAAAATACTCGATAATTGTATTAGTAACAATGGTGTCCATATTACCTGTTGCATAAAAATCAATTCTAGATGATACGTTACGTACTTCATGTTCAGTGATTTACGATGTACAAGTTTTTGTTCTTTATCACCAATGGAACAAGTTTTCCCATTTTTGATATTTGTTATGAACCTTGCAATGTGCACTTTTTTATGTTGTTTATTTTACCTAGTTGCATACATTTATTCTACATTATCAAGATGTATTTCTTACAAAGTGATCAAACAATTGCGACATGCATGTTCTGCATTTTTGGTGCCTATTTTTTATGAACATAATGACAAATAAAGTTGAATTGAATTGTCTCTTACCTCCTTCACATGATATCAGAATTGTAACATGGTATTTTTTTTCTATTTTTGTGGATAGATGTGGATTCTCAGAAATAGCTTTTAGTGAATATTCTGGACAAAAATATTTCAACTAGAGATTAGTTGAAAGAATCTCGCGTGATAATGAGATTTTCATCTCTTTGCCGAAATCATGGCTTGTTTGACACTCCAGGGTGAACACAATTTGGAAAATGATAGCACTGTCAATTGCACGTTTGAAATATTTTTATAAATGTTGACGTCACAGAGCCATTCCGACATTCATTAAAGGTCCTTTTTAAAAGCAGGGTAGTCCAATTCAGTGCCATAAAGGCCTGCTTTAGAAGGGAGACCTGTGTTGATATTGATTACATGAGCACACAATGTAAAAAGAAAACGAGAACAAAACAAACATAAATATGGGACAGCTAAAGAGCAATCAGTACTCACGAGCATAAGACACAATTTATGACATAGGCTAGAACATACAAGGAACGGAGAACACAGATATCTGAATAATGCATAGCTAGTGCAAAGGGTTCATATGAAATGAGAGAATGATGCTGACTTACACGATTTTTAAATGTTTGAAATGAAGAGGTTGTTTAGATAACAATTGGTAACTCATCAAATGATTTGCTTGCAACATATGAAAAGGAGTATGTCTTATAATCATTCAGTTCTATATAGGTGTGGGTATATGTAATTGGCAAGAAATGGCATATCGAGTGGTATAGGTAGCAGAGGGTTCGGTCACACAAGTTTGACCACGTACGGTGGGGCTAATATGTCAAAATTTGTACACCAGAACACAGTAATGCATTAAACTCTTTGTTCAACTGACTGCCATTTGAAAGCATGAGTAAGAGCTCGCGCTGACATGATTGTAACCCCCCTCCCCCCCCCCCCCCCCAGTCAATACCAAACGAGCATACTTATTTTCACAACGTTACATGGTACGCTGTAGGAGGTATGGTCACTTAGTGAAGTTGCAAAAAGAAACTGCTCCTTTCGGTGAATGTAATTTCCCTCGAAAACATCGCAACCACCACTCGACATCTCGCCACACAGTTTAACCTAATTTTGTTGATTTTTTTTTTTGAAATTCTAACTACTAAACAAAGGTACTCTACCTATAAATTTTGAGTTCCTGGTTAAACTATATTACGATCCTCGATGCCTTCGAAAGTAAACCTACAATTCACTAAGGGGCTGCTCCCATCATTGTATAAGCATTATCCTTGAGTCACACCTGCCTTTAATATAGTTTTAACGTATAAACTGTCAGGCAAAGTATATTTGTATTCCATTCAATTCAATTCATTTTTTTTATTTTCCACTCATGGGGAGGAACGCCCTCGTCAGCCGAAGGCTAGTTTTCAGAGGGGTTCACATATACAGGTAAAAAATGCATACATTATACATACAGTATTACAAACATAGTATACATAGCATATGCAAAGAGCAGGAAAAAGGTATAAGCTGATAAGCTGATAAGCTTGTTTTAAACACAAAAGAATAAAAAGGAAACGGAAAAAAAATAGATTATGTAATAAATCGCAGATTGGCACGTTATTAAGGTCCAACATAGGTGCGACCACACTCGGAGAAAAATACAATTGAATTTGAATTTAATATATTTCAATTTGATTGGCACTTCACGGGATGGAACAACCTTATCGGCTTGTTTCCATAGGGGTCCACATAAACACTTAAATAACTCTAAAATGCAAATGATAATGATAATAATAATGCATACATAGAGCTTAGATAATACTCAATATCATGTATACACATAAACAATACATTACAAAATGATACAAGAAACATGGAACAAACTTGGAGTCAAACGTGAATAAAGTATATAGAAAAAGCTTTAAAAGGGTAATAAATACAGCACAACACACCTATGACAATTACACATGACAGTTACACTTACAAATAGATTTAAAATGGTGATTCCATTACAATCCCCTAAGATAATCGATATAAAATTAATAATACACTGCACATCATTAAATTAACACAAATATAAAAGTATATAAACAACAATGATAAATGTGAAAATCACGCAAGGAGTACACAATAGACAGCAACCTTTCAAATGACAACAATTAATTGAAATAAAACAAAATAATTGGAAAAAACTCTCAATTCAACAACGGAGCAATCATGAAATACAAATGTTATTCATCAAATATAGTTGTGATGCATAACACGTCTTCGGTTAGTGTATTTACACAATTGAATCATATCTCCTTATTTAAGGTTTTACCCCGTCTTCGTAAAGATCCCATGATAAGACGCATATAGTGACGTGCTTCTCTATACACACCTCAATTTATGAAATGGTTTAATTGTTCAAAGTTCAGGTGAAAGTAAATGGTTGCCTTATCTTTTTTTAAGGGGAATACTTTTGGAATGCTCAACGACAATAGGAAGATCTATTCAAGATATGTTCTTTTGATGAACAAAGTTTTATAATTATTGAGTAGTTTGAATAGGCTGGCTGGAAAACATTATTTTTCCCTTTGCAATCAGGTTCGAGTCTCACATCCAATATCATTTTGTAATGAAAATAGAAAACACTGATATACAGTTTTGTTGTTTCTAATACCTTCAGCTGCATGTATTTCTTGTAGGTTGAAGTCTTCCCAGTACATGCTAAAATTGAATTTGTTGTCGAACGCAGAAGACATTCGGGGGGGGGGGGGTGGTTGGAAACAGGAAAATATCCCATATTTGGAAAAGGCCCGAACGAGTGAGGGTGAAAGAGATAGATATCTCCCGCCTATGCGAGGGAGTTTCTACATCACAAATACATTAGTTACTGTTCATCCTTAAAATTCAACAATCTATTGCACATTTTTGGTAGAATATTAGAAGATGAAATAAAGGACATGTATTTAATAATGAGCCTAGTAGAAGGAACAAAGGGAAAAAAACGTATTTGGTACATGAGCATAATATTTAGTATCTTTGATACAAACATCAACGTGATGACTACATTAGTCTCTTCTCCAAAATAAACACCCCCTTACAAAAATTGCAAGTCCTAATGAAACCAGCTGTGATTGCTGAATGTGCGACATCCATTCATACCAGATGAATGTGAAGAGCATGCCCTTGTTCCTGGAAGCAGCAAGGAGAAAGTGAATTTGATTCTCAACGCTTTGGGTTCGACCGGGATTGAATTTCACATTGATGTGCTTCCCCTTTAATACCTTGACACCAAGCTACTTTAAAAACTATAGTTTCAAGGAGTAGAGATTGTAGTTAAGCATCTGTTTTTGAAAGTAGTCCTCCAGGGTTCCATTTCATGAGTAAGAATGAAAGTTGCTATGAAAGAATCAATGTAATAACAAGTGTCGTGCACTATAATAAGAATCCTGCTCCCTGATTGGCTGTTAGTACAAGAACTTATTTTTAGATTTTGTTTTGATAGAAGAAGACCCAAGCACAACAGACCATTAAAAACATGAATTATCAAGAGATGGAATATAAGGGTACACAGAACACAGACAATTGTGAGATGGTAAAATGAAGCTATAAACCCAAGGAATCACATTGAGTCTGCAATTTAATGTCTCCAGGTTAGCGTGCCTGGTCAGTGACGGGGCATTAATCTGCACATTACTTGAATATGAGACCGTTCTGAAGCAATTAATTTTCACACAACAGTAGACATATAATGTACTCTTAAATGAATCCCACATGGATTGGAACAATCATCCTCCAGCATTCCAACTGATTCCCACTGATCAGTTACTAGCCAACCCCTTTAACTTCGCGCTTTAATAGCGATGCACGAAGTTATCGGAGGAAAAATACCCCTATACCTAAACATATGTATATATGTTTATGTATGATAACTCGATAACTCAGGAGGACACAGACATGAAATATCATATCGAAATAAAATCAACATACATTATTTTAACAGCAGTGATGATCACCAGAATATGTCTGCCACAATTATGTTTAAATTGTTCACCTCAACGAAAGGCAGAAGCAAATATCCACATTTAAAAAGAAATCACGTTAAATCTGTGTAATATGAAGAAAAAAAAACCTGTTGAAATTCAAAGATTGTTTTTTCTTCATGGTAAGAATAGAGAGACGGTGACACTTGTTATCTATTATCCAACTTTACGGTTTTGATATCTAAGGTCCATAACTTGGATTTCTATGGGGCTAAAACATGAATAACTGACCTTTAAATAGAGTCAGGAAGTCGTAATTGCTCGATATCTGCTTACACCATGTCAGAGTATCACTTTCGGCGCCACATTTCCCCATGAGTTGTACAGCCACGTTCAATGTTAGATGTCACCTAATTTCTGTTTACATTTGGAGCAGTGATTACACACACACACACAAGAAACAAGCAAAAACGTTCGAGATATCACATTTGATGTATGTGTAGGTCATTTTTATTTTAAAAAAAATCAAACCATGTCAAAAATTGGCAGTAAATTTGCAATTTAGAACCAAAGTTTTTTGGGTTTTTTTCTTCAAATCTGCAAATGGTTGATTATGCATATAACTTGCATGCCGAGAAAGGATGACTTCGATTCTGAATTTAAAGAAATTACAATTTTGAGTGAGAAAACGGATTAATAGGGAAACAATTTCGTAGACATTTCCTTTCCGTCTATCTTCAGATAACGTTATATCGAGGAACCAAAGTGACCACATAGTGGCCTAAGTACAACATATTGACAGTATAGAAAAAGTTGTGTCCCTGTCATACAGGAATCTACTGTAATCAACGCTTAATAGAAGCGCATGATATTTTCCGAGGGACTAATCACAGGATGCAGAACGGAACAACTACTCTCACAGAAACAGGTTGTAAATGAAACTGCTGAATACACACTGTCCCATTCATTTAATGATCCAAAACTTAGAAATAACGTACAAGAAGAATAGTGGAAAATTGACTTGATTGACCGATTTCACCTACTTTGAGTACTCATGTAATATTTACAGGTTCGACTTTTTGTTGGTTTTGTGATGCATGGTCACATATTTTTATAATTCAGCCTATTCTTTTTACGATTTCAAAACTTGTCATTAAAAATTAGACGTTAAATGTTATAAATGAGTAAATTATGACTGCGTGAAATATGCCCGTCTCTGCAGCTTGCCTTGGAAAGGTGTTATCAGACGAAGTTGCTATGCCTTGAAAAACAGAAGGCATTACTACATTAGGTGACAGGAAGGGTTGCAACCAATATTCGAACCTTTACAAAGGCCCGTAATGCGCTAACATCGTCAGGTATCATATCACATCATATCACAGTTTCGAACTTGCTACATTGTTCAAAAGACCACTGAAAGGGGTGGTTACTTCCCTTGAATTTAAATTTCTTGACGCATGGCGACAATAATACGATTCATTCGAGAGGTTTGTTTGTGATGGAAACAGTTTCAAGTAGGATACGCTGATAATTCTTGGAGTGTCATGCAAATGAATTGAAAATGACACTCTTTTATTACATGTACTTAAGACCCGAGTGTTGCATTGTATACACAACTATTATACAGTGTACAATAATTTTATACACTGTACTACAGTTTTGTGTACAATGCAACAATTAGGCCTTAAGTAGCAGTCTTTGTGTTTTTTTCTTTTCCACCTGCAGGATGTAAAACCCGGAACTTTATGATTTATGATATAAATCATAAAGTTCCGGGTTTTACCTTTTACAGGTGAAAAGGAAAAAGCACACAGACTACTAATTAAACTATGCTAGCAAAATGGGCTGAGGTACATGTATGTTGTCCTCTGACACTCGCTTGTTTTCACCATGTTCACTTTTAACATGCTTATAGATGAAAAATACTCAATTGCTTCATTAAGACAAGTTCATGTCACTGGCTGCCCCAAAAACTAGATGCAAGAAAGCAAAACGCATTTGTTGTTGATTGACTATAACGTTAAGAAAAAGTAATTCGTAAACCAGATATTCACAAACGAATTAGTGAATTAAGGAATATTTTTGGCATAATCATGACAAGCAGTTTAATAAAGATCTTGAACCATATTCATGTAATGTTAAAATTGAAGGGAACTATGGAGGAGCAACATATTGAAACCATGCATGTCGACACTAAAGTCTGTTAATATGTAGAGAAGAACTTTGACGGAAGATGTCACACTCATAGACTTTAATGCCAGTATTACCAGAAAGCAATACCATAGCTCATTTCCCTGGCAGAATGGGAGAACATATTGACTCACGAAGTTCTATTTCAATTTAGGCCTATGACTCCCTCTCTCTCTTCTCTCTCTCTCTCTCTCTCTCTCTCTCTCTCTCTAAAAAAAAAAGCCACACACTTCTCACCACTCGAGCGAATTCTCGATTTTTTTTAATCATGTGACAATGATTGAATAAGATCTGGTTTCGTTATTGTTAGGTTGATGGCGAACAATGCTCAGGCCTGCTTTCTCTATCTACATCCTCATTAAGAGGCAAACAAGCGTTGCCACCACAGAGTGAAAGAGATTTTCACGGAAAGCTGAAATCTCCAAAGCCGTACTGAATATAAACAGATGTATCGGGAGGTTTGCTTTTGAATTATAAACTTTCACTTCAAGTAGTTGAAGTAGACCAGGAAAGTAGAGTATTTATGATAAAGCAGGGGATGGGGTCTGGATAATCGAACTAAAAATTATGTCCCAAATAATGGACTTGATTCTTGAACACCCGTAAAAACAATCCATTTCTTCATACTACCATGAGTTCTACTAACTTCTCTTCTACTTGCCTTCACTTGGGCGTTGATTTGTCTCAGCTTGTAGCACATCTGCCAACAGATGTTTTAATTACTGGACTTTTTGTGACCGTGCACCTCAAAACGAACATAAAGTCGCACACACTGATTTTGCGTGAGGACTGAAAATAAGTGAAATGGGTCAACCTAGCCGAACTTGACTTTTTCATATTTTCTAAAAGAGCGAGTCTTTGCATTATGCTAAAATTTGGTATCATAAAACGGGCAGGAAAGTGTGTTTTTTAAGCAGTTTATCTCGACCATATTTGAAGAATAGTGTGATTAGGTGTGTCTTTAGAATTACTTTTTCATTTCTGAAAAACATTGTCCACACACTTCACTTTCAACTCTAATAACTTTTGAAAAGATAGTGCTACTGCTTTGAAAGTTGGCAATAACTATGGACAGAATGTGTTAATGAGGCATGCTAAATTTCATGATAATTTCTTCATTGTTGTTACTCTGGTGGTTTACTTCCTGTTTTTTGTCCCATTCATCGCACAGCCATCACGGTTTGGTACAGATTAAGCGCTTGAATGGACACTGTACTTCAGAGCCTCTTTTCTTAGTTCACACTTTTCCTGAGTTTGTGCTTTCTTTCCAATATTTAGATAATAATTAAATTTGTGTTATACATCATTTTAAAGCTTAAAGTCTGCTGTTTCAGAATATGGTCTTAACTAAAAATTTATGTCTGGCGACTTTTTGTTTGTTTTGAGGTGCAGAGTCACATTTCTTCTGTTAAAGTGAGAGTGAAATTCCTCACTGTGTATGTTCAATGAAAATAATACAAACAAGTTATACAATATTCAGCTATTACTCACATCAGTGACAGTGATATTTGATGCATGGCAGATGAAAATGATACTAAGAGCATGATTTAGATACAGAGAAAACATTATTTTTAAAGGAGATGGCTAGTAACTGATCAGTGGGAATCAACGGAAATGCTGGGGCATTATTGGTATAATATTCATGGGATCAGAGTACATTATATTTTTATTGTTGTGTGAAAATTATCATTAATTGATTCAGAATAGTCTCATATTCAAGTAATGTGCAGTTGAATTTTTCCAGGTTAGCATGCCTTTACAGTGACGGGGCATTAGACTGCACAATACTTGTATGTGAGACCGTTCTGAAGCAAATAATTTTCACACAACAATAGATATATAATGTACTCTTTAATGAATTCCACAAGAATTGGAACAATCATCCCACAGAATTCCCACTGATTCCCACTGATTCCCACTGATCAGTTACTAGCCATTCCCTTTAAGTTTGGAATCATAACATGAAGGGGAAAGTTCGTTTTCAGCAGTTTTTTTTTTTTTTCTACACCTCATTTTTGGGGTTACTTCATTATTGTTGCTCCGGTGGTTTGCTTCCTGTGTTTTGTCCCTTTCGTTGCGCAGCTACCACGGTTTGATAAAGATTAAGCACTTGGATAGACCCTCGAACATAATCCTTAGTTTAAACTGGAAAAAGATACATTAATTGAATACGCCTCAACACAATCAGGCCGACGATTCTCGACGACATGTTATGACTGAGGAATGATTCTACTGGTATATATACTTATTTCGACTTTGTGTGTGTTTGTTAATAAATGGAAATGACGTCAAAGTTTAATGATCATACTTATATTTTTTTGTATGAACATATACACAAGTGTATATAATTATTGTGTATGTGTGTGTGCGTGACCCTGCATCACAAAACGAACAAAAAGGCGATAGGATTCTTAGTTAAGGACAGATTCGTAAAGAACAGACTCTATGCTTTAAAAGGGTGCATAACTTAATTCAACTGGACTCCCCTAACCTATCTAAATACTAGAAAGAAAGCACACACTCTGAAAAGTACAGGGTCTATTTAAGTTTCAAGTTTCAAGTTTATTTAACCAATTCATTAAACATTTGACATTTTACAAAAGGATACAGCATTAAGAATAATGAATGGTTTGGGACCCCAAAAGAAGCAGAGCTTGTAAAAAAGAGATCCCGGATAAACATATAAAACAAAGCAAAACATACTAAAGTTTTAAACATATTAACAAGAAGTATAATAGTAACATATTTACATTTAGATATTTATATTTATATTTATATTTATATTTATATTTATATTTATATTTATATTTATATTTATATTTATATTTATATTTATATCTATATTTATATTTATATTTGCTTAATCTTTACCAAGCCGTGCTAGCTGTGCAATGACAGGGACGAAACACAGGAAGTAAACCGCTGCACAGTGGGCCAGAATGAGCTTAAACTGCGCCAAAATTATATTCCATGGTTTCTTTTTACTGAAATTCGGTGTCTAAGGGGTAACTTTGGGCGTAGAATTAATGGAACATGATTTCAAACTCATATGACGTCAATGTGACGCTGATTTTTCATTGGCTACCAAAAATTTGTCTGTAAATGATGAAAAAAGCAATCCAAATCTTAATCTGTTTTCTTTTTCTTTAAAGATTAATTTGAAAAGAGGTTGATTTATCTTTTCAAATTCACTGACACTTATCTACTACCTATGTCATGGAAAGTGTACAAACATTCGGGTTTCGTTAAAAGAATCGAATTCAAGCTGGAAGTTCCATATGTGACCGTGCATCACAAAACGATCAAAAAGTCGCACACACTGATTTTGTGTGAGGACTGAAAATAGCTGAAGTAGGTCAACCGAGGCCATAACGACTTTTTCATATTCTATGGAAGAGCAAGTCTTCTTCTACATTATGCTAAAATTTGGGATCATAAAACGGGCAGAAAAGAGTTTTTTTCAGGTTATCTCTATTATTTTTTTTTTTGGCAGAATAGTGCAAGTGTGTCTTTAGAGTCCCCTTTTCATTTCTTAAAACATTGTATACCCTCTTCATTTTCAAATCCTATAACTTTTGAAAAGATGATGCTACTGCTTTGAAAGTTGGCATTAATTAAGGACAAAATGTGTTGATAAGGCAGGCTCAATTTCAGTTAAATCTTTAATCTGATAATTCATTCATTGTTATAAATCCGATAGTTTACATCTTGTTTTTTGTTCCATTCATCGCACAGCCAGCACGACTTGGTAAAGATTTATCACTTGAGTAGACACTGTACTTCAGAGCCTCATTCTCAGTTCACACTTTTCCTGAGTGTGTGCTTTCTTTCCAATATTTAGATAGGTTAGGAAAGTCCATTTGATTTGAGTTATACATTATTTTAAAGCTTAAAGTTTCCTCTTTCAGAATATGCTAATAACTAAGATTTCATGTCTGGCGGCTTTTTGTTTGTTTGGTGGTGCAGGGTCACATACACACGTACTGCAAAGTAATACTGTTTTCCCTGTTAATTAGTGAGAATATAAGTTTAAACGTACGCTCTACTTTTGGATGAATTTCTTCACTCTATTAGCTAACAGGACATAAATGTGTGATATAAAATCAATCTCTCAACTTTATAACCTAAGGCCTATGCCATATCAATTCATACAAGCGCAACATTCAAAAAAAAAACATTGTGTTTAATTTTACTGGAAAGATAAGAAATTGTGAAGTCAGTAATCAAGAAAATGCATGAAAGGTTATAACTTAGCAACTAAGAATGAGTCTGCCGTGTATAAAAGTTTACTTGAAAAGGCTATAACAGATTTTTGTTTTCTAATGAAAAATCTATCAGAATCACTATCATATGAAATTGTAAATTCATCCCCCGTTCCACAAGGATATTTTTGTTCTCATTAGTCAGTCGTCGGACCAGCAACCCACAAGGCACAAAGTGTATGGGATCACAGTCTAATTAATCCGACTGGTATTAGTCGCCTATCAGGTAAATGTCAGACAGGTCGGGCATGATCCGATGAGGCAAGATCCTCCAATGAGGAGCAATGTCTGACGCTAACCTGATAGTCGACCAACATAATCTGATTCATCAGACTGCCATCCGATACACTTTGGTGAACGGCCGGAAAGCAACAGAATTTGCTTCCAAAGAGTAACCGATGAGAATAAAATTTCTGTGTTTTGGTGTATAACGTTCTATCTGGATAATAATATATGGATATCTGGATAATAGAATATATATATATATATATATATATATATATATATATATCTGGATAATAATATATCAAGAGTAGGATCGAAGTATTTAGGTGTCCATCCAGTATGTATCGCACAGGGAATAGTTTGTTTACAGTAGTGGCTATGACAATGGACAATATGGCTGTGGCCTTGGTTATTTGCAATGTATGTACTCTTTTATCTTTGGAAGAGGGGTCTTTAAAGGTGCTGGAATTAGCCCATTACGTATATTTTATAACTCTGTTTACCTCTTATTCAGTGTTAATCATGTTTCCTGGCCTTTAACGTGCAAGAAAATAAAATAAATTAAAAGATAATGCCGCCCTCATGCAGCGCCGTATGATAACAGAATTCCTAAACAGCTGCCAAGTCCAAAATAGACATAAAGCTCCGCAGAAAATCGGCTCTAACACAAAAAGTGGCAAAAAGGTGGCAGCCAAATCTGGTATCAGCTTAAAACTGAGATATCAGGGAATGTGGTGGTAATACAATTTAGTTAGAAATCCGTGGCAACCTAAACTTTTCATTTGAATATGTTACAAAGACAAAAAATTAGCCCCTTTTCAAGGATATTTATCGTAACATATTCATGAAGATTAAATTTCTTTGCATTTTTACGGCATTCATAATGTAAAATAAACTTTGAGAAATTTGTAGGAGAAATTACAGGTTGATATCTCAAAACAACATGTTAAAATTACTTATTTATTAAAGATGTTACAATTTGCTTTGAAACTCTTAAAATGTTGTATTTTGCTACTTCAGGTAGGAGATATACCCCATTAATGTACATATCTGATTTAAATATTTCAATGAAATATTCTTCAAAGTATTTCATCTCAAGAGCACATGTCAAAAATTAAAAAAATCCCAAGTGCCAAAAATGACTTTTGGCGCACTTTGGTATCTCTCTGGTCCACTGTGCGCTGGAGCAACAACATTGAAGAGATTATCAGATTGAGCTGAAATTGAGAATCTTTTATCAACACATTCTGTCCATGACTAATGCCAACTGTCAAAGCAGTAGATTTATCCTTTCAAAAGGTCTTAGACTTTAAAGTAAAGAGTGCGTAAAGGATTTCGAAAACTAGAAAGGGGGTTCTAAGTATCTGATCATTCTATTCTCCCCCCCCCCCCCCAAAAAAAAAAATGAGTTGTAGAAAAACTGCTGAAAACACGCTGTCCCCTTCATGTTATGATCCCAAACTTAAGAATAATATGTGACCGTGCACCTCTAAACGAACATAAATTCGCACACACTGATTTTGCGTGAGGACTAAAAATAAGTGAAATGGGTCAACCTATCCGAACTTGACTTTTTCATTTTTTCTGAAAGAGCGGGTCTGCTTTTACATTATGCTAAAATTTGGTATCATAAAACGGGCAGGAAAGTGTTTTTTTTTTTAGCAGTTTATCTCGAACATTTTTGATAGAATAGTGTGATTAGAATCCCTTTTTCATTTCTGAAAAACCTTGTCCACACTTTCAACTCTAATAACTTTTGAAAGGATTGTGCTACTGCTTTGAAAGTTGGCGTTAATTATGGACAGACTGTGTTAATGAGGCATGCTTAATTTCACTTTAATTTGATAATCCCTTCATTGTTGTTACTCTGGTGGTTTACTTCCTATCTTTTGTCCCATTCATCGCACAGCCAGCACGGTTTGGTAAAGATTAAGCGCTTGAATAGACACCGTACTTCAGAGCCTCTTTTCTCAGTTCACACTTTTCCTGAGTTTGTGCTTTCTTTCCAATATTTAGATAGGTTAGGAGAGTCCATTTGATTTGAGTTATACATCATTTTAAAGATTAAAGTCTGCTCTCTCAGAATATTATAGTCTTAACTAAAAATTCATGCCTGGCGACTTTTTGTTTGTTTTGAGGTGCAGGGTCACATATGTGACCGTGCATCACAAAAAAAAAAAAGAGTCGCACCCCTTGATTTTACATGAGGACTCAAAAAAGGTGAAATGGGTTAAATAAGTCAATCTTAATTTTTTTCATATTTTCTGAAAGAGCTATCCTTCTTCCACAGTATTATTTAGCTTGGGATCATACCATGAATAGGAAAAAGTAGGAATTTTTTTTCTAAAACCCTTTTTGGGGGAGAATAGAATGATCAGGTATGTCTTAGAGTTCCCTTTTCATTTCTCGAAATCCTTCGCACACTCTTCACTCTCAAGTCTAATAACTTTTGAAAGGACAACGGTACTTAATTTACTTTCGGTGTGTGGTGTTATGTAACAGGAAGTGAAATCATTTCTACATGCATTAAAACTTCAGTCACTTAGAAACGATTAAATGAAATGGAATATATTACTTTATTAGCACTTAGACACACTTTGTGACTAAAAAAAGGAAAATTGATACAAATACACAGACAGACAGACACACACATACACACACATGACACTATGAATGTTGTAATAATCATTGTGCTCAGACTATCAGATTAACCCAAAACATAAGAAATCATCAGGAACATGATTATCACAGTTATGTAACAGTTTTCCTGCGCACTTTCATACGCCACACGAGGGTTAAAAGTGCTGTGAATTATATTTATGAAAATGCAGGTTTTCACATTACATTTAGCGATATCCCGAAATTCCACTCGATAACATGAACACCGAAAACTAATATTAGCCTGAACAATAGACATGAATATCACAAGTACCACCTTTTCAGAACTTTGCTAACTAGGCTTCCGGACCCATGCTCCCAGGCACATGAATGCGTTAGAAATAATTCATGTACGATTGCACCGGGCGCTACTAGTCTGAATTCATAGTGAAGGGTAAAATGCATGCACATGGGGGGAAAATAAGCATATGTTTTCATGTGCTTGCGTACACTACAGTTCAGGTTGAATAAAAAATAGCCGAAATGGTGGAATTTCTCATGAATATGTAAAAGGCATTCCAATCCTGGCCATTGCAAAGATGTTAATCACACACTCCCATACTCACAAATTGACCTCTGTGCAAAAATAATATTTTGTACACAGAGTTGAAAACAGAGCTTAATTTGAAATCTAACTTAAAAATAAATCTTGAATTTGATGAAACTGATTTATGCGTATAGTTTTAAAGTACTTCTAACAAAATTGTACACTGTTAATCTGTGGCTCACATCAATATCAGTGTTATCTGATGTTTAGTTTTTAAACTATTCAAGATCAAAAGTGGCAAATGTTTTGGTAACATCTTAGTACATAAACATATTCACTTTATTTACGAACTATCACTTTCTATTTTCATAAAGATTAATTTCTTTTCACTGTGGTGTTTTGTAACAGGAAGAGATTTTTGATTTGACTAACGTCTAGATGGCATTCAGTGGTCAGTGAACTGTTCTTGAAACATTACTCAGAAATATATTGTCTTGAGCTCACAGTAATATTGCGAAAAATGCTCTAAGAAGAGAGGAACTGCAGTTACACAAGTGTGACCGCACTATTTTCGTAGAACTAAATGTACTTTCTGTTCTAGGTGTTTTGTAACAGGAAGTGAATTCATTTTTACGTGCATTCAAACTTCAGTCACTTAGAAATTGTTTCAAAACTCACAGTAGCATGACGATAAAATGAAACAGCAATAGAAAATATCACTTTATTATTTTAATCTAACTTTATTTCCTTTCTCTACCACTACGTTATGTTTTGTTCAGGAAGAGATGATAGTTTATTCGAAGACACAATACAATATTTACAATGTTTATAATTGAGGGGTCGGTGCAATAGTGCTATCCCACACAATAGTCATTTTGAGATAATCGCTGTTGAATGTTTGGAAAGTTCATACATTGTACATTAATAAACATGCATGCATGCATTTTTTACCATCTTATTGGTTGAATTCAAATAGTTATGATATTTTCACGGAGATTAGAGTGAAGGATAAGGATTACGTAAATGCATGTAACTTAAATTTGACAGAAGTCAGAGTTAGCACTACAATGTATAAATGTATATTTGTTTCTCTTCATGATTAGTCATCGAATCATTCACATCATTACTCATGTATCACGAAAGTGCTACAAAGTCATGAATTGATTTTCATGTTGAATTATGGTGTACAGCTTTGAAACTTACTGTTTCTAACACATCAAATTGAATGTTAGAATTACTTACATGTAGGAAGAGCACTACTGAGAAAGGAGCTTTGATTGAAATGCTTTTTTCAAATGCACTTAGACACATGTTGTGGGTAAAAACGCACAGACAAACAGACACAGACAGACACACAGACCTACACACACACACACATACACACACACGCACACACACACACACACACATGAAATTATGACTTCTGTAACAATCATTATGCCCAGACTATACATCAGATTAACCCAAAACATACAACAACACTCGTCAGGAACATAATTAGGCCTATGTCACAGTTATTTAACAATTTTCCTGCACACTGTCATATACAACATGATGGTTAAATGTCCTGTAAATTGTATTTATGGAAATATAAGTTTTCGAATCATGTTTAACGATATCCGGAAATGCCACTCGATGCTGCATGAACACCGAACACTGAAATCAGCCTAGTTGGGGTATTGCTTATTGTTCTTGTGGAAAAAGCAAACCCACACGATACTTCATCAGTAAGTGATAACATTCATGCTCACATTATGAGTAATCACAGGGACAATACTCTGCAATGGCTAATAATAATAATTTTATAATAATGTAATGAAAAACAATGATCTTTCAGATGAAAGTATTTTCATTACACATATTGTTACTGAAGGTTTGCAAAAAGTGATTGTCAGCTTGACAGCGGACTCTGCAAGATATATAGATTATAAGAATATAATGTATAAAAATAGAATAAAGTTAACAAGAGATGTGATACTTGATATTGATATTTAAGTACAATTCACAAGGAACAAGCACTTCATGCTAATATAAACATATATATACTCATTTGACATTGATATCTCTTACAATCAGCGAGCATGTTCTTGTTGTTTTTACATTGTCCTGTAACATGTTTAAGGTGTGAGAAATTCAAATTATCAGCAACTAATTTCTTGTTATAATCTCATCAGTACATTGTTAAATACAACATTCAGTAATAGCTTCTCAGTCAAATATGTGGGTGCGCGTCACGAGACCGACACCCACGTGTCATACAGCCCACAAGTCATAGAGCACACAAGTCATACAGCCCATGAGTTATAAAGCTCACGAGTTATACAGCCCATTAGTTCGACACTAAGCTAACAAGGCCCGTGTTATATCTGTCGAGCTCGTGAGCTGTTTTAACCTAGTGTAGAACTCATGGGCTTTATTTGCTTAGTGTCAAACTCATGGGCTGTATGAATCGTGGGTGTCGGTCTAGTAGGATGACCCCCAAATATTCCAAATGATGGGATTATAGTACTGATGAATAGTAATCACAAAACAATAAAAAAGGTAAATGTTTTGTTTTATCAGCAAAAGTGAATTTGTTTTTTTTTTATGTTTGGTTGTTATTGACGAAGTAAATGATAGATGAATAGATATATGTGCCCCGTCATTACAAAACGTAGAAAAAATCGCCAGACGTGGAATTTTAGTTAGGGGCAGATAAGCAAACTCTAAACTGTAAAATGATGTATAACTTACTTCAAATAGACTCCCATAACTTACCTAAATACTTGAAAGAAAGCACACACTCTGGAAAAGTGTGAAATTAGAAAAGAGGCTGTGAAGTGAAGGGTCTTATTTAAACGGTTAAACTGTATACCCAGCTGTGCTTGCTGTGTAATGAAAGAGACAAAACACAGGCTGTAAACCCCCGGAGCACTAACAATGAAGACATTATTAGAATAAAATTAAATCAGGCATGTTCTGTTAACGCATTAATGTCCATGATTAATTCCAATTTTAAAAGCAGTTGCATTATGTTTTCAAAAGTTATCCGACTTGAAAGTTAAGACTGTGCAAAGGATTTTAAGAAATGAAAAGGGACCTCTAAGACATACCTGATTATTTTACTCTCCTCCAATAAAGGGTTGTAGAAATACTGTGGAAACACATTTTCCCATTCATGTTATGATCCCAAAATTACAGAATAATGTAGAAGGATAGCTCTTTCAGAAAATAGTTATGAACAACTCAAGATTGACTTGGTTGAAAAATTTTACCTTTTTTGAGTCCTCACGTAGAATCAAGTGATGCGACTTTTTGTTCGTTGTGTGATGCACGGTCACATAATAATAGAGAATAATGATTTAAACACAGTTTTTCCATAACACAAATGGCGTCTGATTCCCCGCTGCATTGACTTCAATACAATCATGACTGCTGTTCTGCATGTGGTATGTTGATATACGCAAGCTCACTTTCAAGTTCATATACGTGATTTTCGGTCTGTTTATCATCAGTCATGGAGTTATTATCACTTGTAGCCACATTCAACTCAGTCTCCCAACATGGAGATGGCGGGCGAAGAAACGGTCTCAGAGGCATGTAACCCACTGAACTAATCCTATCGGCAGAATCCTGCAGAAAAGAAAAATCCACACCTGGCCTTTTAATTCTCACCGTTTTGAAAAATAATATCGTGACGGTTTAACCTCTGCAACCCACACCGTACTTCAATGTTGTTCTTTATCTCCCTCTCCCTCTCTCTCTCTCTCTCTCTTTCTCTTCTCTCTCTCTCTCTCTCTCTCTCTCTCTCTCTCTCTCTCGGATGTGTAGTATTAATGAGCATCGTTTATGGACCTCCATCAGTCTATAAAGGCGACTGGATATAAAGTCGTTATTTAATCCTATAACATGAGTAATTTGCTCATTTAAATCATAGTCACAATGCACAATAATAAACCAACAGTAACATAATCACCAGAGGCCAATTAAATTGAAGCCTGCGAATGATTAGTGCACACTTGATACAATTAAAAGTAATACAGTAATACGGCTTTTGATTCGTAATACTCCTTCCCGCCAGTGCCCGCCTTTGACTATTACTTTGTACTGAAGAAACGATAACATTTTAGCACGCTATCCATTGTACGTGACAGCTTAAAATATATCATGATTTGTTTTCCTTCGACTTACCGGATATATTATGACACTGGGTCCATCATTCTCTTCTCGTGGTGACAACTGTCGTTCTCGTTCACGGGATGGCACTTTAGACGACATCGGGTTTGAAGAAAAAGTGGTGATTAATAATATGAGGGACAAAATATGGCATTAAAATAATTTCTTTAGGTTATTTTGTAGCAACAAGGCTGATTAAAACACTTCAAGGGAACGAAAGCTCAACTTTTGTTCGATTTTCACATCTTTGTTATCATGTTTATGTTCCATGCGGCCTCTTTAAACGAAAATGTTTTCCAAAAGTGCACTAATGCCTGTCCGTTATCAATATCTACATAATTATCATTCAAGGGAAGTAATTGTTTTGAAAATCCAAATGATATCTGGTAAGTAAAATGTAAAAATGATTGGATTTCTGTTTGTTTCCTTTAATCATGCTGTGTTTGGAAATAGGGATACCTAATGTGGCCGTGCGTTACAAAACAACAACAACAACAAGTCACTGAAACACACACACACACACAAATAAATTTTTAGTTTTCATATATTTTCTAAATATCAAAAGAGCAATTCTTTAAGATCTTGTAAAAAAAAACAAAGAAAATGTATTTTTGTCATGTTTTGGATCATAGAAAAATATAGGAAATTATCTTCTTATCGTTTTTTGAGGTTCTTTTTGACTTTCTGAAATTCACAGATTCAAAGCCCGAGGAATCCTTCAAACACTTTTCACTTTCTACTCCCATAACTTACAGAAGGGTGATGCTGTTGATAGCCTCGATCACGAATGGAATTTATTTCAGGTTGTGCGAACTTTCAGTTTACCTTAACAATCCCTTCTCCTGGTAACCAAGGAGTTGTATATCCTATCCCCCCCCCCCCCCATTCGTTGCAGAGAAACCAGCTGGATGAAATTTCGCACGTGACTAAACTCTAAACCTTACAGCCTCTTTTCCAAGTACACACTTTTCTAGAGTGTGTACTTTCTTTCGGGTATTTAATGTATTTGTCTATTATGTCTATTTTTATTGAAGAACAGGTAACCTGAAGCCTTTTTATAGAGTCTGCTCTTTCAGATTCCTCCCTTTACGAATCGGTGTCGGGTGAGTTTTTGATAGTTTTGTGATGCATGGTCACAAAATAGAAATCCGCCATTTCCTTAAATCATATCTTTGCTATTGATTTTTTTTTCAGTGCTGTAAGTGGGTTGGAAAGAGAAAATGGCTATAAGCGATTTGAAATGCTTGAGGCAAGAAGATCACCACTAATGGAGAAAAATAAACAGACAAAAAAAAAATATTTTGTTATAATGGAGCTTTGATCCACCAGTGCTGTAGGAATATTAGATTTTCTTCGTCATCAAAATACAATTCCATGAGTTAGTTTCTTTAATTTGATGAAGCTGTGCTAAAGTTAAAGGGATGATACAGTTTTGGTTGAGATGAAAATTGGTCTTTTTAACTTTTAGCGAGATACCAAGAAAACAGTAAATAGTACAGAGCATACCATTTTAATAGGAATTCAAGATTTATTTGCTGAAAACCAGGTTTGGAATTACTGAAACGTCAAAAAACAAAGCGAAACAAAGCGATCACTTTATCAAAATCGCTCTTTCTTGGATATCTCAGCCATTTAAAAACCAATTTTCATCAAATAAACGTTGAATTCCTCATAGAATTACATGCATTTTTGTAAAGGTTTCTCATTATCTCACCAAAGAAAAAAAAATATATAGGAATTTGATATTAGGTCTCAACCAAAACTGTACCATCCCTTTAAACAGTATTCAGTCCCTTCACATCTCGACAAAAACCTGTAACCATGACAAGCTTTCTTGGCCACCTATCAATGATGCCGCACTGTCATAGGAAAATATTGAAAATTACCTACCACTACCTACCTATCTTGAATAGATCAAATTAATATTTTAAACAGATCAAATGAAAAGGTCCAAATTTTCTCCCCCCCCCCCCCACAAAAAAAGAAAGAAAAGAAATATGATGATTGGAATCTCATCGTAGTGCAGAGCTGCTGAATTTCGCTGAAATTTGGCACCATCCTCGTAACAGCGGTGTGTAACACTGTACAGCTTATGAACATGAGATGGCGCTATACATCCCCGGGTTACAGCTCGCCGAATACAATTATGATTATGGTAAAGCTTGAGTGCAAATTCAGTGAGCGATTGAAATGTTCTTTAGCCCTTTCTGTGCCATTGCGGCAAGTATGCACACACTTTGAACACAAACATGTGGATAGCCAATTAATGTGGCACCCAGAGAGTTTACCCATACGGAAACATGGGGGTCTGTGTTTTAACTTTACGGGGGTTTCAGAATTCAGTGTGGAACAGGTAATGATATCGATTGCCACTTTCTCACTATAAATATACCTCCTCTCGATGAGGAATAAAGTCAAAAACACAATGTTTGATTCCACCATTGACCTTAAAGCTTGTGAAACTGTATCAAAGCAGGAATTTGGCAGAGCAGTTTTAAGGTAACTTTTGCAGGTGCCGCAGGGGAGGAGGATGTAGCCCCCCTTTGTGGGATCTTTAAATATTCGATACTTCAAAACTGACGACAAAACCCATGACTTCCCGAAGGTTGGCCACACACAATGCCAGGAGGTCATTAACAATCGAAGCGGGAGCATCGGCACTCAGCCCAGTGGTCAGAGTCACCCCACTTTGCCCCCTGACTTGTATGGGATAGAGAGAGAGAGGGGGGGGGGGGGGGGGGGAGAGAGAGAGACTAGAGATTGAGAGAGAGAGAAATATATACATAATTATTTTACCCTTAGACTTTCCCCTTTCCCTAAAGGCAATCAGTGCGACGATGAGTAGCACTAGGACGACGAATGTAACACCCAAGGTAACGAGAGAGATTGTGTATTCCGTGCAGCTTTCTCTCTGGCAACCTGCGGAAAGGATTACACATGAAAGCAGAGATAATGAAATATATCGAGCTTCTCTACCTAGGAAGGCATCTTAACTCTTTATGTGCCACGTTCGCACGTTCGGCTCAGTCGACGGCGTGCCAACTTCGCATATTCTGCTCAACAAACAAAGCCGCCAAAACAGATCGATAAATCGCTAATCACTGCTAATCCCGCGGCACAATGAAAGCGTTTTTAGAGCTTTTGTTCCTCTCATATACGGCTTGCATTCTATGTGGTGATTGACTATCAAGCGGCGTTCCCAACTAGATTTGCTCGTACATTCTAAGCTTTTGTCACGGTTTTATGTGCAAAAGTCATGCCTTTACAGTAATGAAGCAACTGGTCATTCGAAAGAGAAATTGAAAATAGATTCGTCATAAAATCTATATCGAAACAAAGTTTGGCATTACTCTTTAACTTGCCTTCTATTATGCCAATCTTAACAGAAATTTGTAGAGTTTATACACTAGAAAAACAGAATTCCTTCCCAAAGCATGACTTCTTTCGTGTCTCGGAATAACGTGGCACACAGGGGTTTTTCACCATGGCACATAAAGAGTTAACAGATGTCTTATCACTTCACAAAGAAGTAAGCGTAGAAATCTATAATCTGTATTCTATCTCTGAAGAACAGTTAACAATCCGTTTTCTTTGCGTGTGTTTGGGGCGAATTAGATTATTCTCTCATGAAGAAATTCCACATAGGGCTTAATAAAGAGTAATATCAATTCGAAATTTTGCAATAGCACACAGAATGTCCAGATATTCTAGTTTTCCTCTCCCAGAAATAATGAGGCACAATGTTCGTACAGAAGATCGTTTGATAAAACATTGAATTTTTCATGTCTACATGTCTATATAAACTAACCCATCCATTAAAAGGAAGAAAATAAAAATCTTAAAGTTTGTGTCATAACCTTTGTGTAAAATGTAGGGGAATTTTCTTCATTTTCAACTGGTCACGATTGATTCGAGTGATTTACTTCTTCTTCTTTTTTTCATTTCCGCAGGGAGTTTTAAAAATGTAGAAAAGGAAAAAGAAATCAAACTATTCTCTTTAACCTATCCGCAAAACGTAATCTACTCACACACGAAACAACGACGAAATGACATCAATCTGTGATATAAACATTGTAGTTGTCTTCCGTAATTGCATTTTAATACGGGCCTTTAACGATTGCCCCGTCACTGTGCAGGCATGCTAACCTGGAAACATTAAACTGCACTTTACTTGAATATGAGACCATTCTGAAGCAAGAAATTTTCACACAACGATAGATATAAAATGTACTCTTAAATGAATTCCACAAGGATTGGAACAATCATCCCCCAGCATACCACTGATTCCCATTGATCAGTTACAAGCCACCCCCCTTTAAATGTACTATTCAAACGAACTTAAAAAGGTACCATCCTATTTCACATAGCTCTCTAGTGTATGACGAGTATTCAACAAACAGAATTTGCGTGGTTTCCTTGTTTCCGTTGTATGTATTTTTTTTTTTGTTGGTTATAACGAAAGAAAACTCTTATACTCTACAAAGCCGCGGCACGTCTTTAAAAGGGGCATAAAGATAGTCCGTCTTGATTTTAGAGCTTAATGACTCACCGCCGCCAGCATTAAAAGATGTTATTGTCACTGAGGTTCTTTGCGCTTCTGGATGGAATAAGGGGAGAAAGATAGAGTGATTTCACGTCAAAAGTATTTTGAATCGATGTGTTCATATTCATTAATTTCCTTTTCTCTGGTTAGACACATTGAGCATCACAGAAATGACACACAATATCCAGTTCATAATAGAAAATATGCATTATTATAGTTTGTAGTTCTCTGGTTATGATATTATATAAGGGGAGAAAGATAGAGTGATTTCACGTCAAAAGTATTTTGAATCGATGTGTTCATATTCATTAATTTCCTTTTCTCTGGTTAGACACATTGAGCATCACAGAAATGACACACAATACCCAGTTCATAATAGAAAATACGCATTATTATAGTTTGTAGTTCTCTGGTTATGATATTATATCTGGTTGTTTGTAGACGCAATAACCTGAAGCTTGCAAGACATCTAGTAAGGAATCCTGCATGTTGATGATCAAGCGTAATCCATGAAGCTTATCCATGGCTGCTTACTGAATGTCAATCAGGCGTGTACTACAGCCTTGTCTATAGCAGAAGGGGTTATCTATTCTACAAAGAAATATGAACGACGCACAATGCGCCGAGATTTTCTTTCGTTTAGTTTCCAGTAGTCAAGCTTAAAGGGGTAGCATAGTTTTGGTAGAGACGTGGATTCAGGTTTTAACTTCCAGATAATTAGAAACCACGTATTATAAGGAACAATGAAGACCATACAATTCTAAGACGAACTCACAATTTATGAAAAATGATTTTTTGAAATGGCTAAGACACACACAAAAAAAAAACACACTACTTGGTCCTAATATAAAGCTAGGTTCCACCTTTTAATAGGACACATTTTCTGTCCTAACTTTTGGATATCTCAGCCATTTCAAAACCAATTTAGAAATGTGACCGTGCTTCACCAAACGAACAGAAAGGCGCACCAATTGATTTTACGTGAGGTCTCAAAAAAGGTAAAAGAGGTCAACCAAGTTAATCTTGGGTTTTTCAGATTTTCGGAAAGAGCAATTCTTCTTCTACATTATTCTTAAGGTTGGGGTCATAAAGTGAATGGAAATGTGTGTTTTAGCACGTTTTCTACAACTTTTTTGGCAGAGTACTGACAATGAGTGATATCAGTTACGTCTTAGAAGCCCTTTTTCGTTTCTTGAAAATCATTGGCACACTCTTCACTGTCAATCCTAATAACTTTTGAAAGGGTCATATTACTGCTTAAGAATTGACATTAATCGTCGACAGAATGTGTTAAAAAAGCATGATCTGACTGTTGCATTGTATACAAAACTATAATACCGTGTACAATGTACACTGTATTATAGTATGCAAAACTATAATACCGTGTATAATACACACTGTTCTATAGTTTTGTATACAATGCAACACTTAGGCCTTAGGTAGTAATCTTTGTGCTTTCTCATTTTCACCTGTAGGAGGTAAAGCCGAAAACTGTATGATTTATGATATAAATCATAAATTTCCATGTTTTACCTCCTACAGGTGAAAAGGATAAATCACAGAGATATTACTAATTAATATATGCTAGCAAAATGGGCTGAGGTATGTTGTCCTCTGCACTCGCTTGTTTTCACCATGTGCACTTTTAACATGTTTAGCGATGCAAAATACTCAATCGTTTCATAGAGGCAAGTACATGTCACTGGCTGCCCCAAAAACTAGAAGCAAGCCAGCAAAACGCATTTGTTGCTGAGCGAATAACTTTACGAAACAGTAATTTTTAAACACGATGTTTACAAACGAATTAGTAAATTTAGGAATATTTGGTATAATCATGACTAGCAGCTCTTCAAGTGAGGTTCATATTATGCATTTAATAAAATTTTGAATCATAATCATGTAATGCGAACACTGAAGGGAACTATGGAGGACCAAAATACTAAAGCCGTGCAGGTCGACACTAAAATCTGTCCATAACTGCAGAAGCACTTTAATGGAAGATATAATTCTCATGTACTTTAATGCCTGTATTAGCAGAAATCAATACCATTGCTCAATTTCCCTGGCAGAATGGGAGCATAGCACACATTGAGTCACGTAGTTCTATTTCAATTTAGGCCTATGACTCCCTCTCTCTCTCTCTCTCTCTCTCTCTCGTAAAAAAAAAAACTCACACACTTCTTACCATTGGAGTGAATTCTCAATCATTGTCAATCATGTGACAATAATTGAATCAAGATCTGGTTTCGTTATTTGTAAGGTTGGAGGCGAACAATGCTTAGGCGTGCTTTCTCTTTCTTCATCCTTATTAGGCAAATAGGCGTTGCCACCAAAAAGTGAAAGAGATTTTCACAGAAGACTAAAATATCCAAAGCTGCGAGAAATATAATCAGATGTATCAAGAGGTTTGTTTTTGAATTATAAACTTTCACTTCAAGTAGTGTCAAGTAGTTGAAGTAGACCAGAAAAGTAGGGTATTTGTGATAAAGCAGGGGGTGGGGTCAGGATAATCGAGCGAAAAATTATGTCCTAAATAATGGACTTAATTCCATACTACCATGGACTCTACTAACGTCTGTTCTACTCCCCTTCATAGCGGCGTTAATTTGTCTCAGTCGGTAGCGCATCTGCCTGCAGATCCGAGGGTACGGGTTCAATCCCGAGTCTCACTATTAGTCACTGGGTGCGTTCGAGCGCTCTAAAGCGAACCAAAGCGAACTGAACTAAAGCGTACCGTACCGTACTCTGCCAATTTTGGTGCGTTCTAGCGCTCTGTGGAGAAAGCGTACCTCTCGAGTTATTTTTAGAAAAGGTCACGCTTGTTTATAGCGAGAAGGTCATTCACCTTACGCTTGACCTACTTACAGCTGCCCCGAACAAAGAGAATTATGTTTTTGCATTGTGACGTATACACATGATACGCGCATGCTTTACAACGAACTTTTGGTACGCTTTGGTACGCTTTTGGAGCACATCGGGAAGTGGTCCACTTTTGGCTCGGTACTGTACGGTACGGTACACTTTAGGAGCGTTCGAACGCTCCTCTAGCGCGGTACGGTACGGTACAGTTCACTTTAGGAGAGCGCTCGAACGCGCCCACTGAGCAATTTTATGTGTAATCATTTCGTCTCCTCTAATTATGGGCAAAACACTCTATCCATCAGATAGGACAATTTACATGGAGGTCACGAGTGTGAGTTAGCCACTCACACACATAAAAGGTTAGATTTCATCTCAAAGAACAGGGTACTAACTCGCTGAAGTGGACCCCTTGCCTACCCACACAATGCGGACACCTCGTGCTTTGCCCAACATGACTATAGGAATAGTCAGCAAACGGTTTCAACCAGGCACATTATGTCTTACGTTTGGTTTTAATATCCCTTGCTTTCATTACCAGAGTAAAAATCAACCCGCAAGAGATGACAATCTTCATTATAATTATTATAATTTCATTTTATTTATACAGATGGCCCCGTCGGTAATCACCCTTACGAACAAGTCCTGTGGTACTCCTGTGGTAATTACCACAGGACGGTACCACAGGACAGTACCACAGGAAAGTACCACAGGACAGTACCACAGGAATTGTCCTGTGGTATTTTGCGATGTACCACAGGACAGTACCACATGAACTCCTGTGGTATTTTGGGACGTACCACAGGGCAGTACCACAGGAAAGTACCACAGGACCAGTACCACAGAACAGTACCACAGGACAGTACCACAGGAATTCCTGTGGTACTTTGGGACGTACCACAGGGCAGTACCACAGGGCAGTACCACAGGACTAGTACCAAAGAAGAGTACCACAGGAACTGCCCTGTGGTATTTTGGGACAGTACCACAGGACAGTACCACAGGTCATTACCACACAGCATTACCACAGGGCAGTACCACACAGCATTACCCCATGGTACCACAGGAATGTACCACACAGGACAGATCGAAAAAAAAAAATCTTGGAGAATTTTAGCCACATATCAAGGAATATTCCTGATAGGTGAGTGATGGATTTCAGGACAAACATGGTCCTACTTAATAACCTGTCCTACTCCTAACATATAACCTCAGACGAGAGTCTAATGGCCAAGTGCCATTCTAGTCCTATAATTGATTGTAACGAGGTTTTCAACATTCGTGGATGTTGGCGTATCTTTCACGCATCATTCACCTGCACACACACACCGGCAGTCGTTGAAAATCAAAGTCCCATTCCACACAAGTCGTATGTGAACCTTGGTGTCCGTTGGACTTTTATTTAGCCGAAAAAGATGTGTACAGTTGGAGTGAAATGATTCTTCACTCAATGAGCTACTTGAAGATGTCGAGTTGTAACTGACTATTTTGGGGTCTTGCACCCTGGTTTTGTTCAGGCTCTCAAGCTTCATGCATATGATTATTTTACTGAGTCCGCCCCTCTTGGAAACCAATTTAAAATGTAACATTAAATATGGCACATAGATGTCCCTCCCCTTGCCGACACAATTAACCAATCATATAGATGACCATTGGTCATCTGATGAATAATTATGAAGTGGACACTCCACAAGGCACTGTCAGCAAAATAAAGACTAGTGTCAGCACAATAAAGACTAGTGTCAGCACCTAGGGACTAATGTCAGCACATTACCCCATTGTCAACTTGAAGCTAGTACTCATGGGGCAGATAAAACTGTCACTCCTCATCTTGTTTTGACCAGTGTCAGACTCCCACCAGTTATAACTTTTCTTTACAACTGGTATTCCCTTGTCTGATCCCAGGTGCCTACAGCTGACCATTAAAACAAGTGTGATCCCTCTCATCGGATTCAGGATACCTTATGTAACGTACAAAGAAGGGTCATATCAGCACTTTGAGACACTTTCTTGTTCTGTACATTGTCTACCAGGGACACTTTGTTATTATGTACATTGTCTCCCAGAAACAATTTGTTATTATGTGCATTGTCTCCCAAAATGAAGCTTCTCAGCAATTTCAGCATTTCTCATTTTGGAGAAAGACACTCATCAGCAGTTTGGCTTCTCTTCTACTTGGGATGATCTGCCTGGACCGATCTGCAGCTCTATGTCCAAGCACAATAATGTGCAACACTGTAACACGTCATTGTAGGTTACAATAGATGTGAATATGTTATTAGTCATATTCATTATAGGTCCAATATCACTGTATGCTTCGTCACATTGATCTATATAGTCATCCTATTCCTAGGTAGTCATCGTCCGTATCAGTACATATATATGGCCGTCTATCCGTAAAGCATTAAGGCATGGTTACTAACTAGATTATACTTTATTATCAAGATATGAAATTACACTTTCATAACAATATTTATGACATTGGGAATAACATTAACATAATTAGAAAATCTTTAATAAAGTTCAAAGTAAGTCCCATCATTAATACTTTGACTTTTTAAGTCCTGTGGTAATGTTCCAAAATACCACTGGACAGTTCCTGTGGTACTCTCCTGTGGTATACGTCCAGAATTACCACAGGAATTCCTGTGGTACTGTCCTGTGGTACGTTCCAAAATAACACAGGACAATTGGTGTGGTACTGTCCTGTGGTGCTGTCTTGTGGTACGTCCCAAAATACCACAGGACAAGTCGTAAGGTACTGTCCTGTGGTACTATCCTGTGGTGCTATCCTGTGGTACTTTCCTGTGGTATACGTCCAAAATTACCACAGGAATTCCTGTGGTACTGTCCTGTGGTATGTCCCAAAATACCACAGGACAAGTCGTGTGGTACTCTCCTGTGGTACTATCCTGTGGTACGTTCCAAAATACCACAGGACAAATCGTGTGGTACTGTCCTGTGGTACTATCCTGTCCTGTGGTACTGTCCTTTGGTACGTCACAAAATACCACAGGACAATTCCTGTGGTACTGTCCTGTGGCACGTCCCAAAATACCACAGGACAAGTAGTGTGCTACTGTCCTGTGGTACTATCCTGTGGTACTTTCCTGTGGTACTGCCCTGTGGTATGTCCCAATTCCCTTACGAAAAAGTCCTGTGGTACTCCTGTGGTAATTACCACAGGACGGTACCACAGGACAGTACCACAGGACAGTACCACAGGAAAGTACCACAGGACAGTACCACAGGAATTGTCCTGTGGTATTTTGGGACATACCACAGGACAGTACCACAGGAATTCCTGTGGTATTTTGGGACGTACCACAGGGCAGTACCACAGGAAAGTACCACAGGACCGGTACCACAGAACAGTACCACAGGACAGTACCACAGGAATTCCTGTGGTATTTTGGGACGTACCACAGGGCAGTACCACAGGAAATCCTGTGGTATTTTGGGACGTACCACAGGGCAGTACCACAGGACTAGTACCACAGAACAGTACCACAGGAACTGTCCTGTGGTATTTTGGGACAGTACCACAGGACAGTACCACAGGTCGATCATTACCACACAGCATTACCACAGGGCAGTACCACACAGCATTTCCATGGTACCACAGGAGAGTACCACACAGGATAGATCAAAAAAAAAAATCTGGGAGAATTTTAGTCACATATCAAGGAATATTCCTGATAGGTGAGTGATGGATTTCAGGACAAACATGGCCCTACTTAATAACCTGTCCTACTCCTAACATATAACCTCAAACGAGTCTAATGGCCAAGTGCCAATCTAGTCCTATAATAGAGCTATATAGTCATATTCTATTCCTAGGTAGCCATCGACCGTATCAGTACATATATATATGGCCGTCTATCCGTAAAGCATTAAGGCATGGTTACTAACTCGATTATACTTTATTATCAAGATATGAAATTAAACTTTCATAACAATATCTATGATATTGGGAATAACATAACATAATTAGACAATCTTTCATAAAGTTCAAAGTAAGTTCCATCATTAATACTTTGACTTTTTAAGTCATATATGTATTTTCTAAAATCTAGAATGCTTTTTATGAATATTCATGAGCTATGTAAAAATATGTACCACAGGAGTACCACAGGAGTACCACAGGAGTACCACAGGAGTACCATACCACAGAAGTCCTTATGAAAATTCTCATGCTTTACATCAGCACGTTCACTAAATAGGTAATACTGTAGGAGTATAGGACAGGATAAGTAATGGCAAATCAATTGCTATAATTCACAGCATAACTCATCTATCAATTAATTGAGGAATATTAATATGTGCTTTTCTGTTTGTATTCTTATAATAAATTTCAGTAGATTCTGCCTTACAAATTTCCTGTGTGGTAGGCCCTACTCCTGTGTGGTACTGCTGTTTGATATTCTCCTGATGTGATAGTCCTCTGGTGTAAAATGTTAAGGAAAAAAAATATCCTGTAGCCTTTTTCTGTGGTACTTACAAATTTGATTTGCTGTGTGGTACTTCTGTGTGGAATAGCACCATGTTATGATTTTCCTGTGGGATTTTGGACAGTTCCTGTGGTACTCTCCTGTGGTATACATCGAAAATTACCGCAGGAATTCCTGTCGTATTGTCCTGTGGTACGTCCCAAAATTCCACAGGACAATTCCTGTGGTACTGTCCTGTGGTACGTCCCAAAACACCACAGGACAAGTCATGTGGTACTGTCCCGTGGTACTGTCCTGTGGTACTGCCCTGTGGTACTGTCCTGTGGTACGTCCCAAATACCACAGGACAAGTCGTGTGGTACTGTCCTGTGGTATGTCCCAAAACACCACAGGACAAGTCATGTGGTACTGTCCTGTGGTACTGTCCTGTGGTACTGCCCTGTGGTACTGTCCTGTGGTATGTCCCAAAATACCACAGGACAAGTCGTGTGGTACTGTCCTGTGGTAATATGTTGTGGTACTGTCCTGTGGTACTGCCCTGTGGTACTGTCCTGTGGTACATCCCAAAATACCACAGGACAATTCCTGTAGTACTCTCCTGTGGTATGTCCCAAAATACCACAGGACAAGTCGTGTGGTACTGTCCTGTGGTACTATCCTGTGGTACTGTCCTGTGGTACTGCCCTGTGGTACGTCCCAAAATACCACAGGACAAGTCGTGTGGTACTGTCCTGTCGTACTATCCTGTGGTACTTTCCTGTGGTACTGTCCTGTGGTACTGCCCTGTAGTACTGTCCTGTGGTACTGCCCTGTGGTACTGTCCTGTGGTACGTCCCAAAATACCACAGGACAAGTCGTGAGATACTGTCCTGTGGTAATATTCTGTGGTACTGTCCTGTGGTACGTCCCAAAATACCACAGGACAATTCCTGTGGTACTGTCCTGTGGTATGTCCCAAAATACCACAGGACAAGTCGTGTGGTACTGTCCTGTGGTACTATCCTGTGGTACTGTCCTGTGGTACTGCCCTGTGGTACGTCCCAAAATACCACAGGACAAGTCGTGTGGTACTGTCCTGTGGTACTATCCTGTGGTACTGTCCTGTGGTACTGCCATGTAGTACTGTCCTGTGGTACTGCCCTGTGGTACTGTCCTGTGGTACGTCCCAAAATACCACAGGACAAGTCGTGAGATACTGTCCTGCGGTAATATTCTGTGGTACTGTCCTGTTGTACTGTCCTGTGGTACATCCCAAAATACCACAGGACAATTCCTGTGGTACTGTCCTGTGGTATGTCCCAAAATACCACAGGACAAGTCGTGTGGTACTGTCCTGTGGTACTATCCTGTGGTACTGTCCTGTGGTACTGCCCTGTGGTACGTCCCAAAATACCACAGGACAAGTCGTGTGGTACTGTCCTGTGGTACTATCCTGTGGTACTTTCCTGTGGTACTGTCCTGTGGTACTGCCCTGTAGTACTGTCCTGTGGTACTGCCCTGTGGTACTCTCCTGTGGTACGTCCCAAAATACCACAGGACAAGTCGTGAGATACTGTCCTGTGGTAATATTCTGTGGTACTGTCCTGTGGTACTGTCCTGTGGTACGTCCCAAAATACCACAGGACAATTCCTGTGGAACTGTCCTGTGGTATGTCCCAAAATACCACAGGACAAGTCGTGTGGTACTGTCCTGTGGTACTATCCTGTGGTACTTTCCTGTGGTATTGCCCTGTGGTACTGTCCTGTGGTACGTCCCAAAATACCACAGGACAAGTCGTGTGGTACTGTCCTGTGGTACTATCCTGTGGTACTTTCCTGTGGTACTGTCCTGTGGTACTGCTCTGTGGTACTGTCCTGTGGTACTGCCCTGTGGTACTGTCCTGTGGTACGTCCCAAAATACCACAGGACAAGTCGTGAGGTACTGTCCTGTGGTACTATCCTGTGGTACTGTCCTGTGGTATGTCCCAAAATACCACAGGATAATTCATGCGGTACTGTCCTGTGGTACTGACGTGTGGTATACGTCCCAAAATACCACAGGACAATTTGTGTGTATACTGTCTTGTGGTACTGTCCTGTGGTACTGTCCTGTGGTACTTTCCTGTGGTAATGTCCTGTGGTACTGCCCTGTGGTACATCCCAGAGTACCACACGAGCCTGTGACGCAGTACCACACAGTTCCTGTGTTAACATATATTTGTGTGGTACATTGTGTGGTACCAACCAGTACCACAGGGAGTACCACATGAGCCTGTAAAACAGTACCACACAGTTCCTGTGGTAACATTTATTTATGTGGTACATTGTGTGGTACTGACAAGTACCACAGGGAGTACCCTACAAGCCTGTGGTACAGTACCACACAGTTCCTGTGGTAACATTACAAGTGTGTGGTACATTGTGTGGTACCGATAAGTACCACAGGGAGTGCCACAGGACTTTTTTGTTAGGGAAAATACCACAGGACAATTCATGTGGTACTGTCCTGTGGTACTATCCTGTGGTACTGTCCTGTGGTACTGCCCTGTGGTACGTCCCAAAATACCACAGGACAAGTCGTGTGGTACTGTCCTGTGGTACTATCCTGTGGTACTTTCCTGTGGTACTGTCCTGTGGTACTGCCCTGTAGTACTGTCCTGTGGTACTGCCCTGTGGTACTGTCCTGTGGTACGTCCCAAAATACCACAGGACAAGTCGTGAGATACTGTCCTGTGGTAATATTCTGTGGTACTGTCCTGTGGTACGTCCCAAAATACCACAGGACAATTCCTGTGGTACTGTCCTGTGGTATGTCCCAAAATACCACAGGACAAGTCGTGTGGTACTGTCCTGTGGTACTATCCTGTGGTACTGTCCTGTGGTACTGCCCTGTGGTACGTCCCAAAATACCACAGGACAAATCGTGTGGTACTGTCCTGTGATACTATCATGTGGTATTTCCTGTGGTACTGTCCTGTGGTACTGCCCTGTGGTACTGTCCTGTGGTACGTCGCAAAATACCACAGGACAAGTCGTGTGGTACTGTCCTGTGGTACTATCCTGTGGTACTTTCCTGTGGTACTATCCTGTGGTACGTCCCAAAATACCACAGGACAAGTCGTGTGGTACTGTCTTGTGGTACTATCCTGTGGTACTTTCCTGTGGTACTGCCCTGTGGTACGTCCCAAAATACCACAGGACAATTCATGTGGTACTGTCCTGTGGTACTGTCCTGTGGTATACGTCCCAAAATGCCACAGGACAGCTCCTGTGTTACTGTCCTGTGGTACGTCCCAAAATAGGTAAGGTTTTCCAGGGGGCCTGTAAACACATACATCCAAGATAACAAACACAACAAATGAAAATGACAAAATGAGGAATGAGACAAAAAATAAACGTTTGCAACCAGGATGAAACAAAAATAACCAACTTACTGACTGAGTTTATAAGAAATGGACCCCCCCCCCACGTTAAAAGTCAAAAGAGGGAGGAGGGTTAACTTTCTGAAATGATATGTTGAATATATATAAGTACACGTACGAGCAAGTGCAAACATGTCTTTATTGTCAACATGATTTTATGCTCAAACCAAGCAATTAGAAATATGAACTAGTCGATTTTAACCCTCAACAAAATAAAGTATAATTGTACTTCCTCAAAAATTACACCCTGCCCCCCCCCCCCACACACACACACAAGGAAATGATTTAATTACTGGACTATTCTATTATTCACTGTGTACATGTATATGTCCAATCAAAATGTTACTACAGCATGGTTCAAATCCAGAAATTCGATGAAAGTTCAGCGAAAACTTAGCTGCGCATACGAAGGCAATGAAAATAGAAAGCGCAATCTATATTCAAAGCCTTAGGTAGATTGTTCATCTGTACAAGCGGCTGTCGAATAACATCTGAGCCGATACCCACTGCTAGATGAACTCATGCGGTGTTGTCTATATCCTTTGTATAGCCAATTACGGACAAACGACATTTGCTGTGCCTCCCTCCTTCTCTCCCCCCCCCCCCCTCTCTCTCTCTCTCTCTCTAAAAAAAAAGAACCCTTTGCTGTGGAGCATATCGTGACAAGAATTCCCAGCTCTTGTCAACCATATGTGACCCGCTACAACAAAATGATCCTAAAGTCGGGCGAGATCGATTATTTGAAAATTGCATGACACAATTTCCTAATCTTTCTGCTTTAAATTGATATATAACAAGTCTTATAAAAATAATCGGCTGCGGAGATATCGATGCTTAAAAGAGAGCATGTCAAGACGTCTGGGAAATCACTGTTTCGAGAAAAGCGCCCTAAAAGTTCACTTTGCGACGCAATAACAATCAAGAGACACGCAAGTCAGTATTAACCTCTGGACAATAGAAGTTAAGCCCTAGCAACCCCCGAAATGCTCATTCAAACACAGCGTCGGCGGTCTCCTCACCGACCAATCAGTGACCAGGATGTCAGGAGAAGCGGCTAGGCATAGTGCAACCCGCCCGCACGCACCAGACGACTGGGCAGTGTGCGAGCTTCACGCTTCGGTTAGCGGCAAGCAGCAAACTGACCAATGAGATCACTCTGGTCGTTGTTAGGGGCGGAGCCTATTTGTGGCGCTCAATCCAAATGTTCGAACCAGTTTCTGCTTCGTTGAAAGGCCAAAAAAACATGGCCCAGAAAAATGCTATTTTTTTGGTCTTTCCTTTCATCATTTTGCTTCAAAATTTCGACAGATGATAGAAGACATGTCAGACTCTAATAATATGTCAAATTCAGAAAATCGTAAGTTTTGACCAATTTTGATGCTCTAACTTCAAACTCGATTTTCACGGCTGCGACCGTGCGCGACTTTAGGACCATTTTGTTGTAGCGGGTCACATATGCTAGAAGAGTTAAGATCTGGTTTCGTTGTTAGTGGTTGGGAGGACAAGGCTTAGGCCTACTTTCTCTTTCTTCATCTCTTTTGCCAAACAGGCGTTGCCACCAAAAGTGAAACACATTTTCATGGTAGGCTGACATCTCAATTAACATTCTAAATATAAACAGATGTAGATGTACAATGTACATTGTATTGGAAGGTTTCTTTTATAATCATAAGGATTCGTCTCAAGAGTATAATAATTAGCAAAATAGGGTATTTATGATAATTCGCAGGGAATGTCGTCAGGATAATCGAACGAAAAATTATGTCCCAAATAATGGACTTAAATCTTGAAACCTGCCGAAAACAATTCATGAACTTTACTAACGTCTCTTCACCTACTCCCCTTCATAGGGGCGTTGATTTGTCTCAGTTGGTAACACATCTGCCTACAGATCCGAGGGTACCGGGTTCGATTCCCGAGTCACACTGTTAGTCACTGAGCAATTTTATGTGTAATCATTTTGTCCCCTCTATGATTAGAGGCAGAACACTCTGTCCCTCGGATAGGATGGAGGTCCCGGGTGTGAGTTTTAATAGCAAAATCTCACACACGTAAAATATTTCACTTCATTCATTCGTCGCATGGAGCACAGTAGTATTACTCTCGCGGGTGAAGTGGACCCCAAACCCATCCACACAGGGAAAACGGCAAATGATGCTGAACACTCGTGGTTTGCCAAACATGACTAGCAATAGTCAGCAAACGGTTACGCTTGAGTTATCTCCCTTTCATTCATTAATTAACCTGAAAAAGATGGCAATCTTGAGCTACACGTCAAAGGAGGGAAGGTGGCAAATTTTGTATAAATCATAATCATATATCACAAATACGAAGTACTACATCGTGTAGGTGTTACGAAAAAAAAACACATTTCCCACTTTTGATCCTTTATAGTGCATAAACTATAACAGAAAACACTAACATTGATATGAGCAATTATAACTGAATAGTGTACAATTGAGTATATGAATATAAGAACGACCCAAGTCCATGGAAGATCATTTCGAGTAAACTAAAAAAAACTTCATATCTTTTTTATTTGTCCAATAATATTCTATTTAAATGTGATGGGAAGGCAACATTGTATATACAAATTAGAACATGTATTATTATGACAATTAACATTTACATTAATTGTGGAGGGGCCATTTTGTGTGGTGGACTTGGGTCGTTCTTTGATTCATATGGACTTGGGTCGTTCTTTGATTCATATACATGATATTCTGCTATAGAGATGGGAGAAGGATGAGAGAGGGCGCTATTATATGAATGTAAGAATGACCCAAGTCCTTCATTCTTACATTGATATAAGATTTAACTCATTCATTTCAGGCACTTTCCGGGGTAATTACGATTTATCATTTACACACAAGATGAGTCCATGCATAAGCTACAATTTCCCATGTCAAACTAAATTTGGCCAAAAATTGGACTTGGGTCGTTCTTATATTCATATACTCAATTTTGTTGGATGTAATTTGAAAATGAAAGCATCATTCAGTTTCGTTAAATCTAACATTATTTATTCAGTTAGATTTCAGATGTTGCTCTATTTTCAACCCTCTGTACAAAACTTCAACTTCTCACAGGGGCTTATTGGTGTGTATAGGAGTGTGTTGTTGATACCAAGACAATGGTCCTGGACAATTATGGCCAGGATTAGATTGCTCTATTACATATTTATGAGGAATTGCACTATCACAGCTAGTCTTTAATCATTCCTAAATGCGGTGTATGCAAGCACATGAAAACATGTGCTCACTTTTTTCATGTGCATGCATTTCACTCTGTGTCATGAATTCAGACTAGCAGAGCTCAGCGCAATCCACATGAATAGTTAATAAATCATTCATTTGCCTTGCAGCAGAGCTTTCGATGAAAATATAAAGCGCAATTTACATTCGAAGCCCTAGGTGGGCTGTTCATCTGTACAACCGCTCGTCTATTAAATCCGATGCCCACTGCTAGATGAACTTATGCGGTGTTGTCTATATCCTTTGCATAGTCAATTAAGGACAAACGTTATTCGCTTGGCCTCTCTCTCTCTAGCTATGTATAAAGTTGATGCACTGACGAAACAGTGTTGTCACATGAAGCTGGTGGATGTCAACAGAACTGTGTTCACATACACACACAAACACACACAATCAGAACAGTTTAGTGAGCGTTCATTTGGTGAGTAAGGGAAATACAGATACTGTTTAATTAAGCAGACTCGCGTATTTACTAAAGAAATGGAATATTAGCCATAGTTTTCAAATAGTTGAGACCTATACCTTCAGGTTTATAACATGTTCTTTTTTGGTGAGATGATAAGGAACGTCTTATGAAATATGAAAGAGCACGTAATTTCAAGAGTAATCCAACATTTATTTGATAAAAATTAGTTTTGAAATGACAGTGATATCCAAAACAGAGTGACCCTAATAAGAGGTGGGACCCGCCTTTAAATAAGATCGCTTTGTTCTACTTCAGCCATTCCCAAACCGATTTTCTTCAAATGAACGTTGGATACCTCCTAGAACGTTATGGTCTGTGATATCTCATAAATTGTTTCTTGGTATCTTTAAAAAAGTCAAAGGCCATAATTTATCACCATCTCCACCAGTATGCCCACCATCCCTTTAACATAATCTATTCAGGGATATCGAGATATACAAGAGTATTTCGGAGCATGCAAATAATTGGAAGGATAATGAGAGCCATTCGTTGTGTCTTTTGTCACACCAAGACTTTTTTTTTCACACTGGTTTCTCTGCTTTACTTTGAACTGCAAAAAGATACATTGATTAAATACGCCTCAGCACATTCGGGCTGACGATTCTAGACGACACGTTATGACTGAAGAACGATGCTACTGCTCTCTTGTATACTAATTTCGACTTTGTGTCTGCTTGTCAATAATGTAGACAATCACGATTTTTCACGTTATGAAATATTGATATGGCGTCAAAGTCTAGTGATAACACTTTCAATATGTGACAGTGCACCTCAAAACGAACATAAAGTCGCACACACTGATTTTGCGTGAGGACTGAAAATAAGTGAAATGGGTCAACCTAGCCGAACTTGACTTTTTCATATTTTCTGAAAGAGCAGATCTTCTTTTACATTATGCTAAAATTTGGTATCATAAAACGGGCAGGAAAGTGTGTTTTTTAGCAGTTTATCTTGAACATTTTTGATAGAATAGTGTGATTAGGTGTGTCTTCAGAATCCCTTTTTCATTTCTGAAAAACCTTGTCCACACTCTTCACTTTCAACTCTTATAACTTTTGAAAGAATAGTTCTACTGCTTTGAAAGTTGGCATTAATTATGGACAGAATGTGTTAATGAGGCATGCTAGATTTCAGTTTAATCTGATAATCCCTTCATTGTTGTTACTCCAGTGGTTTACTTCCTGTTTTTTGTCCCATTCATCGCACAGCCAGCACGGTTTGGTAAAGATTAAGCGCTTGAATAGACACTGTACTTCAAAGCCTCTTTTCTCAGTTCACACTTTTCCTGAGGTTGTGCTTTCTTTCCAATATTAAGATAGGTTAGGAGAGTCCATTTGATTTGAGTTATACATCATTTTAAAGCTTAAAGTCTGCTCTTTCAGAATATGGTCTTAACTAAAAATTCATGTCTGGCGACTTTTTGTTTGTTTTGAGGTGCACTGTCACATATAATATATATATATATATATATATATATATATATATATATATATATATTGTGTGGGAGAGAGAGTAAGTGGGTGACCCTGCTTCGCAAAACAAAACAAAAAAAAATCGCAAGGTATGGATTTTTAGTCGAGGGAAGATTTGTAAAGAGCAGAATATAAGCATTAAATGATGCATAAATCTATTCAAATGGACTCCCCTATCCTATCTAAATACCAGAAAGAAAGCACACACTGGAAAAGTGTCAACTGAGAAAAGAGGCCCTGAAATAATGGGTCTATTCAAGTGCTTAATCTTTACCAATATTTTATGTATGAACTACCACTTACTATTTTCATGAAGATTAATTTCCTTTCTCTGTGTGGTGTTTTGTAACAGGAAGATTTTTTTTTAAATTTGAAACGTATAGATGGCAGTCACTAAACTCTGCATTGAAACCTCACTCAGAAATATATTGCCTTGAGCTCACTGTAATATTGCTAAAAAATGCTATAAGAGGAGAGGAACCGCAGTGGTAGAAGTGTGACACAACTATTTTCGTAGATCTTAATTTACTTTCGGCACGTGGTGTTTTGTAACAGAAAGAGAATTCATATCTACGTGCTTCAGTCACGTAGAAATTGTTTCAAAGCCTCCCGTAGCATGACGATAAAATAAAACAGTGATAAAAATATAATTTTATTATTTCAATCTAACTCTATTTCTTTTCACTACCACTACGTTGTTTTTTGTTTAGGAAGAGATGATAGTTTATTCGAGGCACGATGCATTATTTACCATAATTATCCATTTCTTTTTTAAATAATGAGTCATCGAATCTTTCACATCATTGACCATACATCACGAAAGTACTATAAAGACATGAATTGATTTGTTTTAAGGTTTAATCATGGTTTACAGCTTTATAGGTTTTGTAGGTATCATCACAAGTTACTGTTGCTAACCCATCAGATTAAATGTTAGAATCATTAACATGCAGAAATAGCACTACTAAAAAAGAGCTTTGCTTTATTCAAATGCACTTACACACACTTTGTGAGTAAACACATACACACGCACACGCACACACACACACACTCACGCACAGATCCACATAAAATTAGGAATTCTGTAATAATCGTTGTGCCCAGACTATCAGATTAACCAAAAACATACAATAACACTCATCAGGAACATGATTGTGTCCCAGTTATGTAACAGTTTTCCTGCGCACTTTCATACGCGACATGAGGGTTAAGTGTGCTGTAAATTGTATAATTTAAAGTTTTCACATTACGTTTAACGATATCCCGAAATGCCACTAGATAACATGAACACCGACAACTAAAATCAGCCGAGTTGTGGTACAACTTATCAACCTAGTGGAAAAGCAAACCCACACGATACTTCATCAGTTAGTGATAAGATTCATGGTCATATAATCAATCAAAAGGGAAAATAATCTGCAAATGATTAATAATAATATTTTTATGATGATATAATGATAAAGGATTCATTTAACTGAAAGTATTCTTATTACACATCTTCTAACTTGAGGTTTGCAAAAAACGTGATTGTAATCATAACGGACTCTGCAAGACATATGATAAATTGTAAGGATATAATGTAAAAATAAAATTAAGATAGCAAGCGATATGATACCTAATATTAATATATAAGTACAATTCAAAGTAACAAATATTTCATAATCATACAAACATACATTATACATATTCATTTGACATTGATGCCTGTTACAATCAGCGAGTATGTCTTTGTTGCTGTCACATTGTGTTCAAATCATTAGCAACACATTTCTTGTTACATTATCTCATCTCAGCACATGGTTAAATACAACATTCAGTAACAGCTGCTCTTCGTTAGATATTCTAAATGATGAGATCATATTATAAAAGCGGTAAATGCTTCCTTCGTTATTCCAGCAAAAAGGTTCTTTTTTTATTTTGTTTGGTTGTTTGGTTGTGTGATTCTAGGATGTAAGCGATAGACAGAATCATGATTTAAACACAGTTTGTCGGTAACACAAGCGGCGTCTGACTCTCCTCGGAGTCTGCATTGACTTTAATGCAATCATGACCGCTATAATTCTACATGTGGTATGTTGATATACGCATGGTCACTTTCAAGCTCATAGACATCTTTTTCGGTCTGTCTGTCGTCAGTCATGGACTTCTTGTCACTCGTAGAGTCGTAGCCACATTGAACTTAATCTCTCGACATGGAGATGACGAGCGAAGAAACGGTCTCAGAGGCAAGTAACCCACTGAACTATTCTTATCAGTAGATTCCTGCAGGAAAAAAAAAACTGTCGTTTTAATTCTCACTGTTTAAAAAACTAATGTCGTGACAGCTTAACCTCTCCAACTCACATCGTACTTCAATTTTGTTCTTTATCGCTCGCTCTCTCCCTATCTCTCTCTCTCTCTCTCTCTCTCTCTCTCTCTCGGATGTGTAGTATAATTCTAGTGAACATGGACCTCCATCTATAAAGGCGTTTGGATATAAAGTCGTTATTCAGTTCTAAGATGAGTAATTTGCTCATTTAAATCATAGTCACAATGCATAATGAAACCAAAGGTAACATAGTCCAAGGGCCAATTAAATTGAAGCCAATTGCTTTTGATAGCCTCGATCATGAATGGAATCTATTTCACGTTGTGCGAACTTTCAGTTTACCTTGATAATCCCTTCTCGTTGTTACCAAGGAGTTGTATATCTTATGTTTCTCCCATTCATCTCTCATCATCGCACGTGACTAGACTCTAAACTTTAAAGCCCCTTTTCCAAGCACACAATTTCTAGAGTGTGTACAAGTGTGTACTTTATTTCCAGTATTTATTCTAGTGTTTATTAAGTCTATTATGTCTACTTATATTAAAGTATACAGGTAAGCTAAAGCCTTTTTTTATAGAGTCTGCTCTTCCAGACTCCTCCCTTAACGAATCATCGGTGACGGCTGACTTTTTGATAGTTTTGTGATGCATGTTCACAAAATAGAAATCCTCCATTTCGTTAAATCATATCTTTGTTGTTGATTGTTTTTTCATTGATGTAAGTGGGATACAAAAAGAAAATGGTTCTAAGCGATGTGAAGTGCTTGAGGCAAGAAGATCAGCAGTGTGCAACACTGTACAGCTTATGAACACGGGCTGGCGCTATACAACTCTGGGTTACAGCTTGCCGAATGATTATGGTAAAGCTTGAGTGCAAATTCAGTGTGAGCTATTAAATTGTTTTTAACCCTTTCTGTGCCATTGCGGCAAATATGCACACATTTCCAACACCTGTGGATAGGTAATTAAATGTGGCACCCAGAGGGTTAGCCCATACTGTAACTTGGGGGTCTGTTTAACTATACCTTGGTTTCAGAATTCAATGTAAAACTGGTAAAAATATAGATAGCCACTTTCTCCCAAAAAGTATACCACCTCTCGATCAGGGATAAAGTCAGAAACACAATGTTTGATTCCTTGAAGTCTGTGAAACTGTTTCAAAGCAGAAATAGGGCAGAGCAGTTTTAAGGTAACTTTTGCAGGTGCCGCAGGAGAAAGGATGTAACCCCCCCCCCTTTTTTTTTTTTGCAGGATCTTTGAATATTCCATACTTCAACATTGACGACAAAACCCAAGGACTTCCCGTGGGTTGGCCACACACAATGCCAGGAGGTTATTACGCATCGAAGCGGGAACATCGGCCCGCAGCCCAGTGGTCAGAGTCCGCCCACTTTGTAAAACGTTTCCGGCCCCGTGAATTGTATAGGAGAGAGAGAAAAAAAATGTATATATAATTATTTTACCCTTAGACTTTCTCCTTTCTCTAGAGACAATCAGAACGACGATGAGAACCACAAGGAAGACGAATGTAACACCCAAGGTGACGAAGGAGATTATGTATTCAGTGCAGCTTTCTTTCTGGCAACCTGTGCGAAGAGGAAAACACATGAAAGCAGAGATGCTGAAATATATGAGGAGGTTATTTGCAAAAGGGGCTAGATCCACTTTTAGTACTTTAGAGAAAAACTGGTTTGTTTGTGAGAATTTGTACACAAGTGTATGGAAAATCAAAGTTTAATTTTGCTATAATTTCTATTCAAATGTTTGTCTGGATTTGAAATTTTCACTGTAACTAACTCAAATGGAATTCTCTGCAGTGATGCTAATAACTCAATTTTCATCAAAAATGGATCTAACCCCTTTTGCAAATGAGCTCTTCATATCGAGATTCTCTACCTAAGAAGACATCTTAAAAGATGTCATATCACTTCACAAAGAAGTAAGCGTAGAAATCTGTAATCTGTATTCTATTTCTGAAGAACAGTTTACAATCCGTTTTCTTTGTGTGTGTTTGAGGGGGTCGAATTAGAATGTGAAAAGTCAACCTCAGACGTCACAGATGCATTCTTCTATTATTCTTGCATGCAAAAATTCCACATAGGGCTCGATAAATAGTAATGATATCAATTCGAAATTACGCAATATCACCCAGAATGTCCCGATATTTTAGTTTTCCTCTCCCAGAAATAATGTGGCACAATGTTCGTACAGAAGATCGTTTGGTAAAACGTTGAAGTGTTCATGTAAACTAACCCATGGATTAAAAGAAAGAAAATAAATATCTTAACGTTTTTTGTATAAACCTTTGTGTAAAATGTCAGGGCATTTTCTTCATTTTCAACTGGCCACAATTAATTTAAGTGATTTACTTTCTTCCTTTTTTTTCTCCATTTCCGCGGGGAGTTTAGAACATGTAGAAAAGGAAAAAGAAATCAAACTATTCTCTTTAACCTATCCGCAAAGAAATAATCTACTTAAGCAACAGTGTAACCACGCTCACACACAAAACAACAACAGCAACATAGCATCTCTTATACTGTATCCATGATATAAATATTGTAGATGTCTTCCGTATTGCATTTTAATACGGAACATGCTTTGGTTAAACAGTATCTTATACTCTACTAAGCCGCGGAAGGTCTTTAAAGGGGTATAAAGAAAGTCCGTCTTGATTTTATAGCTTAATGACTCACCGCCGCCAGCATTGATTAATGTAAGTGTCATTGAAGTTCTTGCTGCTTCTGAATGGAATAAAGGAAGAAAGAGAGAGGGAGGGAGGGAGAGAAAAAAGTGATCTCACGTCAAAAGTGTTTCGAATCGATGTTTTCATACACATTAATTCACTTTTCTCTGGTTAGACACATTGAGCTTCACAGAAATGATACACAATAGGCCTATCCAATTCATAATGGAAAAGATGCATTATTATAGTTTGTAGTACTTTTGTTTTTACAGTCGTTTTGCCGTCTCCCGATCTGGTTATGTGATTATCTCGTTGTTTGTAGACGCAATAACCTGAAGCTTGCAAGACATCTAGTAAGCAATCATACATGTAGATGATCAAGCATAATCCAACGTTGATAAAGAGCTCCACCCCAGACAGGGCCTCAAAATTACCTTTACCAGACATCTATAGTTCCATGCAGACCATAGGCAGAATTTATGATAAGCCTTGCATGTACTATTTTTGTTGTTTCTGAACACATGTAAACACGACTGCACATCAAGAACAAGATAATCAGTCTGCTTTGCAAATCAAAAGAATTTGCATCAAGCAACAAATTCACTACTGATGTGTTTGATAGACTCATCACTGCCCTGTGCAATGATGCTGTCAAGATTAGATTTTATGTCATTGTTAATTTTGCATGAGGAGTATAGTTAACTGTTTCATTTTCTTCAAGCAACAATCATACTTGTCAAAATTTATGAACATAACCTCGATTATGCAGTTTCATGACATTTATTTTGGAATATTCTTAGTAGTTGTTTCATTTATCCCTACCATGTTATATTTTCTTCGTTACCTACTGCATGCCCGATTGTATACCTATAGTGTTGACATAATGTTATCAATGATTATGCGCTACTTACTCTGATCTGTTACAATTGTTGATGGTGTGCTTGAAGTCGTCGTTGTTGCCCCTATCACATCAACAAAGTCGGTCAAAATTAAACAAATAACACTGAATGCCATCACTCACACGCAAGATGTGCATTTTCTCCAAACAATAATTTGTCGCCAGATAAGAACTCTAATTGAGCCTAGAGTGTTGTTTTATGTATTGCAATATTGCAGTTGCAATTGCTCGTTTCTGTAAAGCGAACATATGTGACCGTGCATCACAAAATGAACAAAAAGTCGCACACACTGATTTTGCACGAGGACTGAAAATAAGTGAAATGGGTCAACCTAGCCGATCTTGACTTTTTCATATTTTCTGAAGGAGCAAGTCCTCTTCTACATTATGCTAAAATTTGGGATCATAGAATGGGCAGGAAAGTATGTTTTTTAGCAGTTGATCTCGAACTTTTTTGGTAGAATAGTGTGATTAGGTGTGTCTTTAGAGTCCCCTTTTCAATTCTAAAAAAAAAAAAAAAAACTTTTACACACTCTTCACTTTCAACTGTAATAACTTTTGAAAGGATAAAGCTACTGCTTTGAAAGTTGACTTTAATTATGGACAAAATGTGTTAATAAGGCATGCTCAATTTCAGTTAAATTTAACAATTTCTTCATTGTTGTTACGCCAGTGGTTTACTTCCTGTTTTTTGTCCCATTCATCGCACAGTCAGCATGGCTTGGTAAAGATTAAGCGCTTGAATAGACACTGTACTTCAGAGCCTCTTTTCTCAGTTCACACTTTTCCTGAGTGTGTGCTTTCTTTCCTATATTTAGATAGGTTAGGAGAGTCCATTTGATTTGAGTTATACATCATTTTAAAGCTTAAAGTCTGCTCTTACAGAATATGCTCTTAACTGAAATTTCATGTCTGGCGACTTTCTGTTTATTTTGTGATGGAGGGTCACATATAGACATCAACAACATAAAAGAAAATTACATTATTATAGACGCGACAAAGACTTATTCTTTCAATGGAATGTTGGTAAATAATGACTTTAATGAGTGCACAGATATCGCATGAATAATTTGTACTCTTACTTGCGTATGTGTGTGAAACAGAAATGCCGAGATTTATTTTATCAATAATTTGTGAGTTAGTACTCTTTAAACACCTCGCAATATTCAAAACGGGCTCTTTAGCTTGAGTCCACCGTTTGAATATGTGAGAATTCTTGGAAAGTCCGGCAAATGACTGCGGCCACTCTGATCGAACCCTGCGTCGTATCATGGAGGATTGCCACATGAATCGGACGTTTCCTGGAAGACTTACAGAATTTGCCAAACCAAGTGGTGCTGCCCTGGATTGGATCATCAACTGAGACATTAATCTACGAGGATATGACCACCACTTTGTATTTCATCACACCAGAAAGCAAGAAGCACACTCAGTCTGATTGAGCGCATTCTTTCATAATCACATTATACTCACAGTATGTTTTGAAAACAGAGAGAGAGAGAGAGAAAATTCAAAATCCAGTTTTTTTTTTGTTTTTTTTTTGTTTTTTTTTTAGGGGGGGGGTGTTCATCCTGAGAAGAGATTTTTCTTTTCAAGATAAACTTACCTTTCGCTGTTATGTTGATTACGGAACAATACTGTCCGTTGCTTGTCCTAACGACACAAACGTATTGCCCCTCGTCATTTGTTGACACATTTCGGATGATAAACGCTGTCCGATTGCTCCAAGGAGATATGATGAAGTCATATTTTCCTCCATGAAAATCGTTGTCACTTCTCCCACGTAGATATGATGCCACTTTTGTCTCATTGAATGTAAGTTTGATGGAATGCAAGATGAAGTTACTAGATCCCGAATCGAAATTCATGCAGGTGATGGTTCCATTGCTCCCGATAAGGGCTTCTTCTGTGGGATGATATGTTGTGGGACCCGAACATTTCATCGAGAAAACTATAGACGATGTCAACCATGCACAAAAAAGAAAAAGATGAGTAAGTAGATAAACACATTTAGTTTCATTGAGCATGCAGAGAAGAAACATACCAAAACAAATAATAGTAATTTCTGAAGACACTTCTGCATGCATGCAGAATCGATTTACGAAGTTTCAACGAAACTCATCCAGCTGAGTTTTTTTTACCTTGTTTTTTATAAATCAAACAAATCTTTCATGAACGATTTTTCGTATTTTCACCGTACTGTAATTGATTTCTTTATTTTTCTTTTAAAGATAATAGATTCGTCAATGGTAGCCATTCATCAACCTGAAAAAAGACTTACCAAACACATATTACATTTTATAAGTGACTACTATGTCACCGACTAATGATAAAAAGAAAATAACGCTCAAGGTGAGAACATGGAAAACTTCGAGAAACTCACCATTTTTATGTGGTAAACATACACAGACAATACAAGCGATGTATGGAAGTAATTTATCCATGTTTCCTAATGGGCGCTCTAATAGATATTAGGCTACTGTGATCCGAATGTCATCGTTTTACACTGTACATCCGATTACTGTTAAAGCTGACATGCTATTCTACGGTACCACACACTCGTTTCAGTTTCCGTGATCAACAGCACTTGTAGTGCGAGACGTTATCACCCTGCAAATCTTGGCGTATAGAAGGATAGGGCTAATATTACATGAGAAAATTGATATCAATTTAAACACCTCCACCTGAATCTTCATGCAAATTAACTTCCATATTGCAAGAAGTATTCTTGCCGGAAATTACAGTTTATTCTTATTTATATAACTTGGAATTTGTGCATGACATTTAAGGTTGCTTTAGTTACTGAAAGAGAACAACCTCAAAAGAGAAATGAACAATCCAGTTTATATTGTAGCCACAGCAAGAGAAAAGTAGTCACTTTCGTTGATGCTTATGTTCCTTATTAATCTTGAAAGTTTATGTAAAATTTCTAATGGGAACTTCAAACATAAAAAGTGCCATCTCATCTCTGAAACCGATTGACGATCCTTTGTTTTTCAATAGACCGTTTCGGTGATATATTCAAGTTTCAAGCATGCTTTGTCCCCAGAGTTGCTGTACAAAGCTTGCCGCACACTTGCGCTACTGTAACATACCTAATACGTGCCTAAAGAACTCGATGAAAAGGCACAGACGAATGTAATGCGTCGTTAGTAGGGAAAGAAACTTCCATGAATTGCAACACATTACTGACTATGACTGTGTATTGGATCATTGCCAGCTGCAGATTGCCAACAATGCAATAAGTGTCTTTCATGAGGACCACTGTGCGTGTAAATCAAAGCTGCTATTTCATTAAAGCTTAGGGGGTATCCCCCTCCCACGGTAACAACTTTTTGTGAAAACAGTGTATAAGAGTTCCATTTATAGAGCATTTAAAAACAAATTTCTAGGGGATTAAACAAAGTAAAAATATTACTGTGAATTATTATGCTTATTAATTATGAAAACTATTTATTTAACTAGAAGCATGGGTAGATCGAGGGAGTTCTTCGGAATGTATAGACTTTCTCGTCCGATCAACCAAATCTTATGTTGCACTATTATTGAATCAATATATGAAAGATAAGTCACATTTGCCATTTAATAATCATTTCAAAAACATTTTCTTATATACACTATATACGCGAAGACGCGGGCGGCAGCTCAGAATCATTGTAAATTGTCGTTTCTCATGAACGTACTTACACTGATAGCTGCTTCTAACGACAATCCATTTTAGTGAGCCGAAACTGCTAAAAATGTTCATGGTAAAGTCACTAAAGTGTTACTCGTTCACCATTCTGGGATTGGCCATTACCACAAAGATGCGGATGAGCCTCTGGGTGCATATAGCCTATACAGGTCCTCGCCACTATCATTTTGCCATTCAGTTTTAGTCAGACATGTATTCTTTAAAATCTTAAACGTCATAGCATTGTTCGATCAATGAAAATATTTTGTTATTGCTAGAAAGCTTTAAAAAGTAGGAAAATGAAAGGGCTTACTAAGAGTATCTTGCATAGCGCATGCGTCGAAGGACGCTAGGCCACTATCTATACACAAAATTTACTTACAAGTCTAAGTGCCCCGTTTAGGAGGGGGGTGGGGATTTCGATTTTTTTCAGTCATGAAGTTGACGACTTTTAGACAAGAAAAGTACCTTAATTGTCCATTTTGGTCTTTTAAAAAATATGTTTATTTGTTAAGTTGGCCTAATGGGGGGGGGGGGGGGGGGGGGGCAAAAACTCGTTTTGCCCCCCCCCCCCCCCCGAAAAAATATATGAGTATATGAATATAAGAACGACCCAAGTCCATGGAAGACCATTTCTAGTAAACTAAAAAAAAACTTTATATCTTTTTTATTTGTCCAATAATATTCTATTTAACTGTGATGGGAAGGCAACATTGTACATACAAATTAGAACATATATTATTATGACAATTAACATTTACATTAATATTGTGGAGAGGCCATTTTGTGTGGTGGACTTGGGTCGTTCTTTGATTCATATACATGATATTCTGCTATAGAGATGAGAGAAGGATGGGAGAGGGCGCTATTATATGAATGTAGGAATGACCCAAGTCCTTCATTCTTACATTAATATAAAATTTAACTCATTCATTTCAGGCCCTTCCGGTGGTTTTAGGATTTATCATTTATACACAAGATGAGTCCATGCATAAGCTACAATTTCCCATGTTAAACTGAATTTGGCCAAAAATTGGACTTGGGTCGTTCTTATATTCAGGTCATCATATACATTTCGAAATATTATTATTTATAATAAGTTTATTCTATTGAACTAGGGAGGCGAAATCAACCCTGTCCATGATAAACATGCCAATTTCTAAGGATAGCACGCTCACTAAAGATGTTCCGCTTAAAACTTTACATATCCTTAAAAGCAAAAAATAATACCGGGTCTTATTTCTCCAATTGGTCCTACCATAGCAGAATACTATGAGTAATATCTTCTCAATTTTGTTTACGCCCCTTTCTCAAAATTGATCCCTTGGTGGCGAGCATCGCGTGACATACGTTCTAAGTACTTCTGAACTCAAGATTTTGTTTCGTAATGATAAGTACGTTTAGATAACGAATTCTATAGACACAATCCTTATGAACTTGTTTCGCGATAAGTACGTTTGCAAACAAACGTTGGGCCTTCTTTTCTTTTCCTGTGACAATGGGAAAGCAAGACTAAGTTCCTCAATAGGCAAACGTACATTTCCACCAACGAATAATTTATATTGCTACTCAAGGCTGTCGTAATATTCTTATCTCTGCGAATATAAAAAATGAAGAGTTTTGTTTTTGATATACTTTTGGCGTCAGTACCTCAAAGAATTCCACAATCAAAACCACGAGACTGCAGAGCTGCCACATTTTTGTCCCATTAGAAATTTTAAACGAAACAAAACGGTCACTTGATACATGACCATATAATCCACAGAGTACAGAGTAGAGATTCAATGATAAAGGGATCATATAGTTTTGGTTGCGACCTAATTTAAGGTTTCTAAAAATTTTTGTTGAGTTAATGAGAAACCTCTTATGAAATACATTATGAAAGAGCATGTAATTTCATGAGGAATTCAGTGTTCACATGACGACAATTGGCTTTGAAATGGCTGAGAAATCCAAAACAGGGCGATTATAATAAAGTGTGGGACCACCTTTTTATTACGATCGCTTTGTTATACTTTGTGTTTGGATGTTTCGGTCATTCCAAACCCGATTTTCATCAAATAAACTTTGAATTCCTCTTAAAATGGTATGCTCTGTTCTATTAAATAAGAGTTTTCTTGATATCTCGCAAAAAGTTAAAAGCCCAATCTCATCTCCACCAATACTGTACCATCACTTTAATCCTCAATAACGCTTAAAGAAAGCACGTTCAAAAACTTTGCTTCTTTTAGGCGTAATTTCGTCATGCCTTTTTTTGATTTGATTTGATTTGATTTATTGGTTTCTGTATCATCATTGTACATATACACATTCATGTACAAACATAAATATGATAATATATACAAGTATTTTCTTGTTCATTGCCTGTGTACAATGTACAGCAAAAGTACAACAGAACATACTACAATGAATAATACAGAGGGGCTACAGCATAAGCGTAGCTTGATTTGCGTGCAGCCCCCGTAGCATAACATAATATTATAATGTACATCGGAAGGAGAATAGGAGGGAGGGATGACTTGCATAGAGATAGGATAGTTGAAAGGAGAAAGGGAAGGGAGAGGTTTGTCTGCTTTCACTAAAGGTTTATACAAAATAAAATCACCTGTATCACTGAGTAGCAAGACATTACAAAGTATTTCTTCAACGAGGTACAGGTGGACAGCTGATACAGGTCATGGTCGGTTACATAATCATTATTACATAATAGATTAATTGTGTCGATATTTGTACGAAAGAATTTCGTGTATATAACAATGACAATGGAATTACTGATATTCAGATAACAACATCGTTTTTACAGCCTTCCTAAAAGAATACGTGGACTTTAAACTTCGAATTTCAGAAGGAAGAGAATTCCAAACATCGGGTCCGGTGTGTCTGACAGATTTCAGAGTCATCACTGTTTTGGGATTATACAAGTGAAACTTATCAGATTGTCTTGTTGGATAAGAATGTATGTCCTTATTTAATTGAAATAATGAGTAAAAAGAAGATGGCAACTGACCATTATGTAAGCGAAACATAAAGAGTGAGTTTTGCAAAAAATTAATGTCATTTACCTTAAGTGTTCTTAATTCTGCGAATAAAGGATCTGAATGGTCTCGATAACCTGAGTTGGTGCATATACGTATTGCTTTCTTTTGCAAAAGTAATATACTATCAATGTGGCTTTTTGATGTTGCCCATACAATGTTGCAATAAGAAATGTGCGATAATATCAATGAATTATATAACATAAATAAAATATTCTGAGGGACATAATACTTTAACTTTTGAAGTATACCAACATTACGAGATACTTTATCAGAGATATATTGTACATGAACATTCCATTTCATATTTTCATTTATATATATTCCGAGGAATTTAATACTCTCTTTTTGTTCCAATAATACACCATCCACCATAATATTTAAATGTTGCATTTCATTGTTGTGCTTCTTGTTACAGAAATACATAAAATTTGTCTTTTTCAGATTAAGTGATAATCTATTACTCTTAAACCACAGAGATAATTTCGGTAATTCAGTGTTAAGAGTTATGGTGACCGAGCCTTCTCTTCCATTGCTCCCACTCTTTGGAATAAACTTCCTCTTTATATTCAGAATGCCTCATCTGTCGAATCATTTAAAATTCTTCTTAAAACTCACCTGTTTAATCAGCTGTAATATTTTTGTTTTATTGTACCATTGTATCACATGTATTTTTTTCTTTTCTTTTCTTTTCTTTCTTCTTCTTTTGTTACTGTTAACGTTAATTTTGTTAATGTTATTGTGTTTTCTAGTCTATTTGTATGAGTAGCAAAGTGCGCTTAGAAACGTCAGTATGAAGCGCCATATAAATGCAATTATTATTATTATTATTATTAAGAGTTCTTAGGAGCGAATGTAAATCAGAATTGGAACAAAATACATTGGTGTCATCAGCAAACATGATATATTGCAGTGACTTACATAAGTTTGAAATATCATTTACATACACTAGAAATAATAACAGACCCAATATGGATCCTTGTGGGACTCCACATTGTATAGGTAATACTTCAGAGTTAACAGATTCATAGTACACATATTGCTTTCTATTTAACAAGTAATCTTTAAACCATTCAAGTGGAATGCCACGAACACCATAGGACTGCAATTTACGTATGAGGATAGTGTGGTCAAGAGTGTCGAATGCCTTGCTTAGGTCCATGAAAACACCGATGACATGTTTTTGTTCAGCTAAGGCAGTCGACACTCTATCGTATACCTGTTAGTAATTTGCAATATGTGTCCAAACTGGTTGAAGCAGCAGTAGCAGGTCAAATTCAGCAACATCTTGTAACCAATGATTTACTACCACCAATGCAGTCAGCATATAGACAAAACCACAGCACAGAAACAGCCCTATTAAAGGTGAAGAATGATTTGCTGTTAGCAATGAATAAGCAACAGGTGGTATTTTTGGTTCTACTGGACATGAGTGCAGCTTTTGATTTAATTAGACACGACATTCTTGTAAATGTTCTCCAAACACATTTTGGAATAACTGACAGGGCATTGTCATGGTTTGAGTCCTATTTGAATGATAGGAGACAGAGGGTTCAGGTCGATTCCAGTATGTCCAAGGTGTTTGATGTACCCTGGGGTGTGCCCCAAGGCTCCTGCCTGGGTCCCCTTCTTTTTACTTTGTATGCTAGTAGGTTGTTCCATGAAATCCAACACAATTTCCCAGAAGTAATGTGTCATACCTATGCGGATGATACACAGCTGTACATATCTTTTTCACCTACTGCAGCAGATGAAAATTATACTGTGTCTATTATAGAGCGATGTATTGTGCATCTTCACAATTGGTTGTTATCCAACAATCTTCTACTCAATGATAAGAAAACCGAATTTGTAATATGTGGCACTCAACAGCAAGTTTCAAAATTACGCACTGAAAGCCTGAAAGTGATTGATGTTGATATTTATCCTGTTGATTCTGCACGGAATCTGGGAGTGTGGTTTGATTCACGCCTAGCTTTTGACAGACATATCTCTGAAGTATGTAAAAATTCATTTTATCATTTGTTTAATATGGCACATATTCGGAAGCATTTGACACGGGAAAGTACTGAAAAAATCATCCATGCGTTTGTCACAAGCAGATTGGATTATTGTAACAGTTTATTTTATGGTTTACCTGATAATCAGTTAGGTAAACTACAACGGGTGCAAAATGCATGTGCTAGATTAGTTTGTAATTCTCCTCGTTTTTCTCATTGTCGTCCATTACTACGAGCATTACATTGGTTGCCTGTAAAGCAGAGAATCATATTTAAAACTCTGCTAATTGTATATAGAGCTATTCATGGTACAGCACCAGTGTACATACAGGAACTTGTAGAGTTAAAAACATCATTTCAAACATTTTATCATCTTCGAAGTTCACGGGATCGAACATTATTGAAATATCCATCGGGGAAATCAAAAGTTACTCTTGGTGACAGGGCATTTTTGTACGCTGCACCAAAATTATGGAATAATCTCCCTTTGTTTGTAAGACAAGCAGTTACAATTAATGAGTTTAAGACCAGGTTAAAAAAGTCATCTCTTGAAGTAGTGTAGTGTTTGAATTTCTTGTATGCATGTCATTTTGTAATGCGCAGTAGAGTATATCATTATAGTAGCTGCGCAATATAAATGTCCTTTTATTATTATTATATCTGTTGAATGAAATTTCCTGAAACCATACTGGTCTTGGTTAAATATATCATATTGTGTGAAAAAATAATACAATCTGTTATATACAAGCCTTTCTATTACCTTAGAAATACTAGGAAGAATAGAAATAGGACGGTAATTTGATACGAAAGAAGAGTCATCTTTTATCATCATAATTCGTTATTTTATTCCAGGGTCAAACAAGGTAATCTGATTTCCAGTTATCAGAAAAAAATAATGATGAACCCCCCCCCCCCCCAATAAAAAAGAGGAAAATTAGTGAAAAGTGTGAGAAGAAGGCAAAGGTTTTATTACAGATCGATTAGGCATATTACAAAAATAGCATATGTTAATCTACAGACAAAAATTTGAAGCATTACATCAGCAGATATATCTTTATATATATGAATGTCAATACAGGACATTTAAAACTTATGAAGGCAGACAGGTCTCAAGTTTCATATGATTGTGAAAGATTTTCGCTTTCATATGATAGAAAACAATGATATGAAAAAAAAGTGTTTACAGTCCTTCTTAAAGGATAATTATCTCTAAATCTTTAAAAACGTCTTTGGATTGTTACATGTGTTATTAATTATCATTATTTATTGTTTTGGGGGTAAGAAGGTCAAATACTTTTATCAATTTTTTTCCCTCTCATATACCTTTGTTGGTGTTTTACTCAAAGAGATGATACAATGTTTACCATTGTATTAGGCCTATCTATCTGATTATGAGGCAAATAGAAAATAATTACATAATTTCAATTTCAATTCATTTTCGTATTTCTCGATGGAAAATACATGGTATATAACAAAATATAATACAGAATGTCCAGCTTGGATATATACATGAAGAAATAGGAATACAAAAGTAATAAATAACGGTCGCTGTGTCATTTTCAATCAAAGTAAAGGATGCGAAGAGAAATATGATGGAACCTACTAAAAAGCAAAGCTTGTTGAGTATAGGTCCCAACAAAAGCCTAGTGAGGGGAACAGGATGAGGAGCACGGGTACAATTAAGACCAAAAGTAAGGATAAACAAAAGAGAATGACTATTAATACTCGGGGCACAGAAGATTCTTCTCACATGTATTTATGTGTGTGATAAAATGAGAACAAGTAACCACATGCTGTACACTATAGCAGTTGCTCTAATAGCAATTTAGACATGGAAGTGATAATGACGTAAATACTTAAGTACTACAGGTGTATAATTTTAGGGTTTAAACATTCCGGCTTCCATAGACACGAGGAAAGATGTGAAAAATGGAGAACATGAATCAATTGCAATTCCTATATGTGACCCTGCACCTCAAAACAAACAAAAAGTCGCCGAACATGAATTTTTAGTTAAGACCATATTCTGAAAGAGCAGACTTTAAGCTTTAAAATGATATATAACTCAAATCAAATGGACTCTCCTAACCTATCTAAATATTGGAAAGAAAGCACACACTCAGGAAAAGTGTGAACTGAGAAAAGAGGCTCTGAAGTTAGTGTCTATTCAAGCGCTTAATCTTAACCAAACCGTGCTGGCTGTGCGATGAATGGGACAAAAAACAGGAAGTAAACCACCAGAGTAACAACAATAAAGGGATTATCAGATTAAACTGAAATTAATCATGCCTCATTAACACATTCTGTCCATAATCAATGCCAACTTTCAAAGCAGTAGCACTATCCTTTCAAAAGTTATTTGAGTTGAAAGTGAAGAGTGTGGACAAGGTCTTTCAGAAATGAAAAAAGGGATTCTAAAGACACACCTAATCACACTATTCTACCAAAAATAATCGAGATAAACTGCTTTAAAAACACACTTTCCTGCCCGTTTTATGATACCAAATTTTAGCATAATATAAAAGACGACCCGCTCTTTCAGAAAATATGAAAAAGTCAAGTTCGGCTAGGTTGACCCATTTCACTAATATTTTCAGTCCTCACGCAAAATCAGTGTGTGCGACTTATGTTCGTTTTGAGGTGCACGGTCACATATGTGATGTACCAGCCAGCTGCAATGACGCATAAAAGAAAGGAAAGAAAGAAAGGAGGGGAAACTATGCGACACGACCAACGTCTTACTGAAAGTGGAAGGAAAAACACCGATGGGCAGGAATTTGAGAGAGCATGCAACTAAAATGTATATGCATGAGTCTGTTCACATGGCAACAACCGAGTAGTATAACAGGGCAGCCTTGAGCATAATAAAAAGGAATGTTCTAGTGCACGTGTGTGTTGTAGCTATTCAATACATGCTGTCTGACTTTACACTTAAAGGATGATAATTACAAACTACTTATAACCTCTGTTGGGAGATCATTCCAATATTTAGGACCTGTGTACATAATTGTGTTTTTAGCGAAAACTGTTCGAGTTCGTGTAAGGTGATAAGCGTCACTCTGGCGAGTTTGATAGTGGTGGACAGAATTGTTTCTTATGAACATCTGTAAAAAAAAAACACCAGGAAGATCTTTTGAGGAAAATCTATACATAAAAATACCTATAACCAAGCAAATCTATCAGTTTTAAAATCTTATTTTTTCTGAAATAAGGCGTTTGTGTGAGATAAATACCCAGCATGGTTAGTAATTCTGATCGCTCGCTTTTGAAGAAGAAAAAGCGAATCCAGCAAATATTTAGATGCGTTACCCCACGCAAGAATTCAATAGTTAAGATATGGGGAAATCATGGTTGAATATACAATCTGCAAAATATGGTTGGGCAAAAAATGTTTCAGTTTATTTAGGATTCCTGTATTTCGTGACAAAATTTTGCTTAAAAAATTAAAGTGAGTTTTCCAGGAAAGGTCGCTATCGATGTAAAGTCCTAAAAACTTGGTACTATCTACTCGGGTTAGGTTAATATCATTAATCTTAACATCATCAGGAATAACTTGCAAGGAATTGCTAAATAACATATAATGTGTTTTATTAACATTTAATGATAACTTGTTAGCGTAAATCCAGGACTGAACAGATTTCAATTCATTATTCATTATACTTACAAGGGTATTGGGATTGCGGTGAGACAGAAATAGATTTGTATCATCAGTGAAACAAATAAAAGAAAGACTCTGTGACTAATTTTGGAGATCGTTGATGTACAGGATGAATAAAAGTGGGCCAAGAAGAGAACCCTGGGGGACACCGCAAGAAGTTGACGTCATACCTGACTCATAACCATTTATGTAAACAAATTGTTTTCTGTTTGTGAGATAGTCTTTAAACCACTCTAAAGCCCTCCCATGGATACCGTAATGGCTTAACTTATAGTGCAAAATATGATGGTCAATGGTATCAAAAGCCTTCGAAAAATCGAGAAAAACACCGATGGTGTGGGAAGCGTGAGCTACTTTATCAATGAAGGCTAGTAATGCGTGATTTGTGCTATGCTGTTTTCGGAATCCAAATTGGAAATTTGAAAGAATATTGCAATTAACAAGAAATCTAAGAGTTCGTTTATAAACAAGCTTTTCGAGGATTTTTTAAACTGAGGTTAAGAGAGATATCGGGAGGTAATTACAAATTCTTTTGGACCCTTTTCGTATATGGGAACAACTTTTCATATTATCTGGGACTTTGCCACTAGATAAAGATTGATTGAAAATATAAGTGAGTGGAGAAATTATTTCATTTATCATATTCTTCAGAAGAAAAACCGAAATACCATCATTACCTATACTTTTTTTAATATTTAGGTTATCAACAATTTTGATTTCTTCTTCAACAATAGGAATGAAAAACGTGGTTTGTACATTCCTGTCTTTTAAAAAGAATGGAACGTTGTCTGGGTATTTGGTATTTTGCTAGCAAGATCAGGTCCTAAGTTAAACAAAGTAATCATTAAATGCATCGGCCATTTCATGTGGATCATCAACTTGATGACCGTCATTCGAAATATGAGTAGGGGAATTTGTAACAGTGCTGGATTTCAAAGCTGTGTTTATCACCCTCCACGTACTCTTAATGTCAAACTTGCATTTTTCAAACTGATTTTGCAAAATACAGTTGCTTGGCTAAGCGCAACGAAGAAGTAAGTACATTGCGGCAACTAATATAACGGTATTTAGTTACATCATTTGGAGATTTTCGGTATCTGTAAAACAATTTATTCTTCCTGTTGATAGACCTAAGTAGGGACTTTGAAATCCATGGTTGTTTTGGTACTCTCTTATCATTCGATCTGAATCGTCTTAATAAGGGTATATAAACATTACAAGTATTTAGAAGGATGTCCATAAAAACATCAAAGGACTTTGTTACATTTCTTTGATTATAAACAGAGGACCAATCAACTGACGTCAATCCCTCTCTCAGTCTATCAAGATTGCATTCGGAGATATCACGAAAACCTGAATTAAGGGTTGACATTTTCCTAGTAAAAAAACTGTGGTACAAGCGCATATATCGGGAAATGATCGGTGATATCAGAAACTATAATACCAGAAGTAACATCAGTAAAAACATTATTAACAAATATATTATCAATGAGAGTAGAAGTAGCATCAGATATCCGAGTAGGTTTCCTGATAAGAGGAATCTTGACTGCATAAAGCGTCATTACAATTTAACAAATTTATATTAAAATCACCCATAATGAAGCATATCTTATTATCAAAGTAATCATTAGAGAGAAGATTGTGAAACAGCTCAGTGAATTAATTAAGGTTGGAATGTGGAGGTCTATAAATTTCCCCAAAGATGATATTCCCCTTATTAGGGGTCATGACCTCAATAAAAATACTCTCAAGGCATTCAGACATTATACAATATTCATTTAACAGTTTATGGTTTAAATTTTGCGTGACGTAGAAACCAACACCACCGCCTGTTTTGGTAATCCTGTTGTTGGGAACTAATTTCAAACCGTCTATGGTAAATAGAGAAGAAGGTGACATTTCCTTGTGCCAAGTTTCACTGAAACCGATTATGCTGTGTTTAGATTGTAATTTGTTGAGAAATACGAGTAATTGATCAAAATGTTCATCAAGGCGTCTTATATTGAAATGTGAAACAAAAAGCTCATTAGAATGTGAATGAGAAAGTGTAATCATTTTTTTTCCAAGTGATAGTGAGAAAGTTGGCCTTCATTTTGAGCAGACGCATCATTAGCGTCAAAATCAAGCTTCAGATCTTGGGTTTCTGTGTTTAAAGAAGTAACAAAATCGGAGTCTTCACCTTCTTCTCTATCATAAGAATGTAAGAGGGAATTCAGTGCAGCTGGCTGATAATCGTTTACATCACTATCACTATCACTATCACTATCACTATCACTATCACTATCACTATCACTATCACTATCACTATCACTATAATGACAAGTGAGAAATAATATTTTCGTAGGAATACTATTACTGATATTCAAGTGAAATTCAAAAGAACAATAATGATAATACACTGAAATGAGCCCTTGGACAAGTTGTTGGAAGAGCTTGCTTCCAAAAGGCGATATTCAAATTCATCAAAAAATGATTGATTATTTAGCGCCTTTCGGAAGCAAGCTTTTCATTAATACTTAATCTGGCATTAATTCCATCTGCTTTTTAGCTGTACTTCCAAGCTACTTTTCATGTGGAATTCAATGCATATCGTCAGGTCACGCTTTAGTGATCACGTCCTGAAGACAAAAATTAATGGTTATTTATTTATTTTTTTTTCGTAACTTTGATTCGATGATATCGGAACAAATTTCAATTTTCCAGCATAAAAAGGAGTGCAACGTACAATTCATGTGCTTCCTGTCAAACAATATGACTTGTATGAATTTTCACGGTTGGGTGATCACGGGGTAAAAATGAGCAAAATGGCAGTTAAGACATATTTCCCGTTCTTCATTTGTTTTTCCAAAAGATGGGATTTATGTTTGGAAAGCTTAAAACGACTTTTGCACACAATATTGGTCAATTCACGGTGGAATGAGCACATTATGAAACAAAACAAAAAAAAATCACATTGAAATTAAGCAGTCAGAAGGGCTTTGATGTTTTGTTTTTTTGCAAGAAGACACGCTTCAATGACCATGTGGGGCTGACTGAATGACCTCAGAAAATAAAACGAAGTTGTAATTTCATCTAACTTTACATTTCAATTTTTAAACGAATTTCAAACAGTGCATGTATACTGCTATTTTGTAGTCAGATTCTCTTACTTCAGTCATTGGTTTTCTCCTTTTCTATACCTTGTGATACTCCCCCTTTCATTCACAAATCAAAATCATAAAATTCAAGAAAACGGAAAAGTGAATTGTTCTTGCATTATCGCAAGAAAGTGTCGATTTCGTGTGAGACAGATTATTCTTGATGAAATTTTAAACGAATGGAGTCTTAAGATTTTAAAAATTCATATTGTTTATAAAGGAGTTTAATATTTAATGTGTGAATGCAGATGCAAACCACTCTGCATGATATTGTCAGAATTATCGCATAGAAAGTCTGCAAAAATTCAGACATATTGCCTACACATAAGAAACCTGAATATGTTCATGCCATGTGTGTTGAACGTGTTAAGTGATCATATTATCAAAGATCCGGGCATGTATTCTTTTGTCACTCATGCATGAAAGTGTGGACATGATATCAAACATATAAATCCTGTACCTCCTTTACTGCAAGAATGTATTTTCAACAACGGTGGAATTTTACAGAAGTGAACCTCGGCACGTTTTCATTAATTAATTACGCTCATTTTTACTATGATTTAATGCATGACTTCAGGACGTCACCAAGAATTGAGTTGAGCTGGGTTGAGTTGAGTTTATTAAAACATATTTGTAAATATACATGCGAATATGATAACATGATAACATGAAATTACATAGGATAAGATACAATAACATGACTTTTTTTATGAGAATACAATGACATTATACAAAGTACTTACAGCTATGCATGCATATATTTTACATACTTATATCTATCTTACATAAGAATACATGTGGTGTAGTTGATTTAGTTTCATTATGATATTCATCACTGAAAAAGCAAAAAGAATGGATAAGTATGTAATAGACATATATGCATAGATAAAGGTTCTGAACAACAACAAAAAAACAGAAGATAAAGCTGTTAAAGGGGGAACCAAAAGTTAGCACAAGTGCTAGTCGAGAATGGTTCTCTGCTCATTGCGAGGTCTACCCTTCTAACGTAACAAAGATAATACTATGAAAGTACATCAAACTTAACATTTAAATATTCTTTTCGTCACTAAACTTTATTAATTTAGCGATTGATTTTTTAGATTTCTTCGAATTGAAGATCTTGTTCTTTCCTCTTGAAGAATTAAGATCTTAACGCCAAATCAATATCCATTAGCAAGGTCATAAGAATTTAATTTGGGTAATTGCTCCTCTCTGTGCTCGTTGAAGCGTAATACAGTGTGATTTTAATCCAAATAAGATCAGAATCGAAGAATGCTTCAATAACCAAAGGTTTCTACTGAATTTTAATCAATCAGCATATATGGTGTTTTCCACACCCACGTGCTCATTGAGGTGCAAAATTTTGAAAGGAATTTCATAGAAATACTGAAAAAAAAAACACTTATATCTGCCCTAACAACAGTGATAACAATGCCGTTTAGTTGATTTTTAGTGCGCGGAATGCAATCAATATAATACTCCACACTTTATAATGTGGTATTTTTTGTTTGTTTTATAATGTGCTCATTCAACCTTGAATTGACATGTATTGTTGGCAAACATCGTAATCAGATTTCCAAAACATAAATTCGAGCTCTTAAGGTAAGATTTACCATGGGAAACATGTCCAAACGCAGTACAGTGTACTAACAATTTTTACCCCGTGGTCATTCAACCGTGAAATTTTGCCCACAAGTTATATGTTACGGTAGGAAGCACATTATAAGTTTCATGTTGCCTACCTTCTTTTAATATGGTGCGAATTTAAAATTTGTTCAAATATCATCTAACCGTAGTTACGAAATTCAGCTTGTGAACTTTAAAAAGTGACCATTTTACCTTTAGGTTATACTCACTGAAGCGTGACTGACTGATATCTACTAAATATCACATGAAAGGTAGCTAATTAAGAAATACAGCTACATGCCCCTGTATTCAGATATCCTCATAGGTTTTAGATTTAGAAATTACAGCATATTTGTATACTTTTTCTTTTGTTTGGTGTTTATCATAGGTCGGAGGCTTGATGATTAAAGTGAACATTTGAGCGAAGCGTTCGTCTCAGTTCTAATTGAGTATATGAGTATAAGAACGGCCCAACTCCATGTAAGACCATTTCGAGTAAACTAAAAAAAAACTTGATATCTTTTTTGTTTGTCCGATAATATTCTATTTAAATGTGATGGGAAGGCAACATTGTATATACAAATTAGAACATATATTATTATGACAATTAACATTAACATTAATTGTGGAGAGGCCATTTTGTGTGATGGACTTGTGTCGTTCTTTGATTCATATGGACTTGGGTCGTTCTTTGATTCATATACATGATATTCTGCTATAGAGATGAGAGAAGGACGAGAGAGGGCGCTATAGTATGAATGTAAGAATGACCCAAGTCCTTCATTCCTACATTCATATAAGATTTAACTCATTTATTTCAGGCACTTCCGGGGGTAATTAGGATTTATCATTTATACACAAGATGAGTCCATGCATAAGCTACAATTTCCCATGTCAAACTGAATTTGGCCAAAAATTGGACTTGGGTCGTTCTTATATTCATATACTCAATTTCTTCCATATACACTCTTTACAATGAATGTATTTGGGCCGTCGGGACAGAAATATAGGTCACAATGCGGATTATTCGAGAGGGTAACAAAGTATGTCAACAAGCTAGTTTAATACCGTAGAATCATAAGATTGCACCAGAGAAAAGTTCAATCTTTTTTTTACTGAGTATATAGAATGGGAAATGTTTATCTCATGATTTAGTCCGGCAGCCGAGGGGGCTAAGTACTTTTTCTCTGATATAGTTTTTTTCTTTGTTGATTATTCATCTTTGGGGTCTCTACAATGATATTCAGGTGGGTGTGGAGCTCTCACCCTTGGGCAATTTTAATTATTCAAAATGGCGTCCAAAACGGTCGCCATGAAGCCTAAAACCCAGAAAAATGTCACTAAAACACTAGTATTTCAATTAGAACACTTATCTAAAAGACCAGTGATATTAGTATAATGTCTTAAGTTGAGCAGAATCTTGTTGCCATGGTAACCATCAAATAATTGGAACAAACCTCAAAAAAAGTTAGAAAATATACACAAAAATGCTTGTTATTTGTGCGACGTGCACAAAATATCAATTACCTGTATACCCTTTACAAAGAAAGTCTTAATGAAGTAACCATTAGTCTAGCCCTTATTTATATCAATAGTTGCCATAGCAACCTAGACTTGAATTTAATTGTGAATAAGTGCCGAATGATTGAACTGCAGTAATAGCAATGATGTGAAAATGTGACATATTATCATATTTCAGGTCTGTATTCCACATATTCCTATATTGGTTACACATACCGGTACCATTCTCTGTTATATGAAGTTGATATGTCCTGGTTGCCATGTTAACTGCTCAATGTCACTTTCAAGGACAGTCCCATAACATGCATACATAAACATTGCAACAAAAGTGTTTAACACTATTAAAGTTAGATGGCAAGAGACTAACATCTTTGTGTAATACTTATTGGCGGATAAACAGACTGTTAGCTGGGATGTGCATGGTTTCATTTGTTTCCAAGTTGTAATATAAATAAAATCATACAATGTGAAATAATTTCATGGTTTTGTCAAATTATTGGAATATACATTGCAATATTACAACCTGCATAAATGTCCTCAAAATCGTTCATTAAGGGTTATGTGAAAACAACATTTCAAAATGAGACTTCCTATGTGGTACAAGGTGAAGGCTATAATGAAATAACTTTCGCATTCATGACATTGACATCGATACATACATCGTTCGTAATAAACTACAATCCTTGAGAATGAAATAATCCAGTTTGTTTCATGAATTTTGTTAATTATCTTACTGTACTTGCTTGTAGTTTTTATTCATGAGTCATGCATATCAATTTAACCGAACTTGATATTATACAAGTGTAGAAGGCAAAAACACTCTGAAAAAGAAACTATGTGTTTGTTATAATTTTGTTATAAAAATAACATAATATGACTTACCTTTCTTGTTTCATTTCTGTAGTACATGTAGGTTTCTAAATTAGGTCATGTTAGTTTTTAAGTTTCAGGTTCCAGTAAACTGTTCTGATGAGTAGCTTATTTTTACTTTGCTTCATTATGCGAGGGATTATAATATCTAAGACATAGGGAGGGGATGAGCAAACTTAAAGAATCTTACATATCTTACTTGATTCTCACTCTATTCTTCCTTACCACTCTCTCTGTTCCCTTCTCTACCGTCTCCACTAGTACAACTTCAACTTCCGACCCATTACTATCCCCCGCTCTTCACTTTTGCCCTCCTTACTATCCTCGTGCATATGTCGCTTCCCTCTTCACTTCTCCTCTTTCTAGTCTCTTCCTCCAAGCAACGACGCGGTTAAGGACTACATACACATGGTGTCACCGCAAATCTTTCTCCCTCAAACTTGAAGAAGTTCCATTGCAAAATATGATTACGCAAAACTTTACTTTTCACTGCAATACACCGAGCCGACGCAAACAAGGGGTGAGGGCTCGCCTCAACTTTTTTTTTTTTTTTGGGGGGGGGGGGGGGGTAGGCATAATACATAGGAATATTATAGGGTCTCACCACGAGGATCCCCACACTTTTTTGTACTTAAGAGGCACAAGAAAAGTGGGATAGGCCCCCCTCTCCCTTTTTTATTTTCTGGTCAGCTGATTCAGCCTATTAACCCCGGAAGTAGCATCAGAAAATAATACTAGTAGTTAAGCCCTCTCCCCCCCCCCCCCCACCTCTTTTTTTTTATTTATTTATTATTTTTTTTGTTTTGCTTATCAGTAAAACTCAGGAGTGGCACTAGAAATATAAACTGGGCCGCCTCACTTTTAAAGCATAGCGCCAGCCCCGATATGAGTGGTTCTTATTAGGGATGTTTAAGAATAAAGTGCATTATGAGTGTTTGAACTTCTTAGATTTTCATATCTTTCTATGCTTGAATTTAGGATAAAACCGATTTTGTTAGCTGAGATTTATTTCTGTCTACTTGTGAGCCGATTTTTTAATCTAATCTTTATGGTTTGACATCGTGGTTTAACTCTCAAACAAGTAGCACATGTCTTCTAAAGGTGGCCCAACTCTCCTCAAGACATGGCTCAACTCTCCTTACACTGCAGAGTGTTGACATTTATTTTTCTAAAGAAAGTTTTTTTTTTTTTTTTTTGAAATTAGGCAGTGACCTAGAACAGTAGAAGAAATTTTCATAGCTACAAGACAGGTTTACAGTTGTACTTTAATTTGGTAACAGACACTTGTTGTGAGCAAGGATTGATTAGGAAAAATAGAAAAAATGGCTCAACTCTCCTGCATCTCCTCTACTTGATATCATAGGATTTTCTTTAATGTATAGAATTTTATGATGTTTCAAGACATTGTAGGCAATTATCTTCAGATGATACTCTCATGGTAACATGTACAACACCAAGAAAAAGCCAGGTTCCCAAGGCAACGATGTAGTCAGTTTCTTTTACAGATTAATAAGCTTCCTATACACAGGTTACTCATATACATTATGCGACATCCCGGGACTATACATTAGTATGTTAAACATCATGTCTGCAACCAGCCAAAGACCAAGTATCCATGGCAACCATCTACTCAGGTCCTTTAAAGGACAAGTTCACCTTCATAAACATAAGGATTGAGAGAATGTAGCAATATTAGTAGAACACATCAGTGAAAGTTTGAGGAAAATCAGACAATCCGTTCAAAAGTTATGAATTTTTGAAGTTTTTGTGCAGTAACCGCTGGATGAGAAGACTACTGCAGTGTATGTATAACTTAGATGTCATATGCGTACAACAATATAAGGAAAATATAAAGAGAATTTCACAAAATTCTATCTTTTGAAAAAAGTACACATTCCCCTGACTCGTTACCGACAAATGTTATGGGTAATATTATTCCCCCCGCCTTTAGAAAGAGGCAAGTCAAGTGCTCTCTTATTATGCGAAAAAAAGGAAAAATATGTTGAATTTTCTTTTACATTTTCTTTATACTGTTGTACGCATATGACTCACAAGCTGTAGTAGTCTTCTCATCCAGCGGTTCCAACACAAAAATTTTAAAAATTCATAACTTTTGCATCGATTGTCCAATTTTCCTCAAACTTTCACTGATGTGTTCTATATTGTTGCATTCTCTCAATCCTTATGTTTATGAAGGTGAACTTGTCCTTTAAGTAAAATAGTTTCTACGATTTTCTGCCAAACATTCAGGTCAACATGTCCCTCATCACACACGTAAACCCGATTCCATATCATTTTGTATTTACACTGCATATTGTGCATTTTAGGGATTTTAAGCTAATTATTGAATGTTTATCATAGCAACTGTCTTGCAACAAATGTCAAAAATATCTTATTCAAGTTGTTGGACCTTTGGACAAATGCTCCAATCCAAACATTGGTATAGTAGCACTTAAAACACAGGATTACATACATTTTCCTAGTTTGAGGGCTGTGTGGCGGCCATGTTGGACGCCATTTTGAATAATCAAAATTGCCCAAGGGTGAGAGCTCCACACCCTCCTGAATATCATTGAAGAGACCCCAAAGATGAATAATCAACAGAGAAAAAAAAACTATATCAGAGAAAAAGTACTTCCGCCAAAAAATGGCTTTTGGCTGCTGGACTAATTCAGTAAATTCCAGTGATGTCAAGAAAATGCATATCACATTACGCGCATTACTTTGTGCATTCTGTTAAAAAGTGAAAATAATACTGGAATTAAATTGAATTGAATTTTGGCAAACATGGATAAACGTGTGCTTTGATAAAAACTTTCGTAAAGAGGTAAATGAAACTCATTGGAAAGTCGACTGGAATATTTAGATTTGATGCTAAACTTTGAATTAATAAAACATTTGCTAAAATCCATAGTTATGAGAAAATAATTATATCAAAAATGAAAATTAGAAATCTGTAAAGGTTATGTTACTGGAGTCGGTTTTACGTTCACTCTCCTTCCTTTTATGACCTCCGACTTCATACTTGATAATATATTCCACAGATGTAAGAATAAGAATAGGCTCCGGAGGATCAAAATTTCATTTTGTAGTCCTCAATAACGCGTAAAAATACACGTTTATAAATCGACTTCTTTTGAGCGCAATTGAAGACCTGAATATAAGAACGACCCAAGTCCAATTTTTGGCCAAATTCAGTTTGACATGGAAAAGTGTAGCTTTGCATGGACCCATCTTGTGTATAAGTGATAAACCCTAATTACCCCCGGAAGTGCTTGAAATAAATGAGTTAAATCTTATATGAATGTAAGAATGAAGGACTTGGGTCATTCTTACATTCATATCACAGCGCCCTCCTTCCCTCATCTCTATAGCAGAATATCATGTGTATGAATCAAAGAACGACCCAAGTCCATCACACAAAATGGCCTCTCCACAATTAATGTAAATGTTAATTGTCATAATGATATATTTTCTAATTTGTACATACAATGTTGCCTTCCCATCAGAGTTCACTAAAATATTATTGGACAGATATAAAAGATATGAAGTTTCTTTAAGTTTACTCGAAATGGTCTTCTATGGACTTGGGCCGTTCTTATATTCAGATGCTCAGTTTCATCGGATGTTTCATCATTATTGGTTATGTTAAAGTAGTCTGATTTGCAGGATCAGGGAAAAATGAAGCATCCTAAACCGTATACCAAAAAAAAAAAAAATAGAGGACGTGAGAAGAAGTCATTGATTTTGTTACAGTTCGACTTCGTATACTAACAAAAGATCAGATGCTCATCTACAAAGGTTGGAGCATGTCGGACAAGGGCCTGAGAAGATATGTCTTCATAATTATATGAAAGTCAACTTTCGACATTCAAACTTGAGGAAAGAAGACGGGTGTTAGGCTTCACTTGAATGGAAAAAAATATTGGCATTCATATACTGCTTGTTGTTTACTGCATTTACTTTTTATGTTAACGCCGTTAATTAATTTCCATTTTTTTTAAGAAGGTCAATTATAGATTAAAAAAAAAATTCTTCTTCTCATAATGTGTCTGTTGGTGATATGAGATATGTGCATATACAGTACCGTCCATGTCGATGACTGGCGCTGTTCCATTAGGAACTGTGAGCTAAATGAGTATAGCTTCTAATTCTCAGCAAAGAATCCGAGCTAAACAGACCACAAACTACTCCCATGACGAAATCTCGACAAGTGTAAGATTGTTGACAAACGCTTCCCCCAAGCCTAATAGTGGTACAGCATAGATACTTACATAGGCCTAGTTGCTTTTATAAAGCTTCACGAGCATTTAGAGCTAGTATATTACATCGGCTTTCTCAATGTTTTTCTAAAACCATACTTGCTACATATCTAGCTTTTGTACAATTTCTTTTGGTACTTACTTTTGGTATTTCCCTAGTACTTACGTCAAATTTGCGTGACGTAGGTCCATAACATACGAATCACAATCAAAATGTATCTTTATTGTCACATTGTTGTGTAATATCTTTTCGATGAAAGAGATGTTCTCGTCAATATACAATTCACACTTATAAAATTCAGTAAAAGTTATTCTACATGATAAACTTTATGATATTAATAAAATATTTCTAATAATAATGATAACAAAAATGTAGGATATATGTTTCTATGAAACACAAATGCATTCGGGCTTCCTAAAATGATAATCACCCGTGACTAAAGAAAAAAAAAAGGTAATACGTATCTCACGTGAAAATAAACTAATGAAAACTTATGTCCAATGCACACCAGAGGTCCAATCACCTTTCGTTTTTTTTTATTGTCGTACAATTACCTTCCGCGTGTAATTAGGGTAATGTGATATATAGAAAGACAGAAAAAAGGTACGGAGAGATAAGACTGCGTTTTTGAGGGAGTAATCGATAGAAAAAAAAATTATGATTTAAGCAATGGCTTCTTCGTAGACAAGCGGCATGTTCTCTGCATTGACATAATCTAGGGATGACCGTTGCGTTGGAAGGGATTCGTTGATATAATTATGCATGATCACTTGCAAGTTCATAGACATGGGTTTCTGTCTCTTCGTCGTCAGCCATGGGCCTCTTGTCACTTGTTCCCACAGTGAACTCAGTTTGTCTTAATGGAGATGTCGGACAGGAAAATAGTTTCAGAGGCATGTAACCTGTTGAAGTATTCCCTTCAGGAAGATCCTGCACAAAATGAAAATGGATAGTAGTTATGTTCTTTAAAATCATTATTTTCAAGACTCATATAATTTCTGTTTAGACACACACACACACACACACACACACACACTCTCTCTCTCTCTCTCTCTCTCTGATGAATTGTGTAAATTGTTGTTAACATCATTCAAGCAGTTTTCTATCAATCGCGCCCGCCAGTTTAGGCATTCTTAAAGTTTGAAAATATAATCACTTATCTGTCATGTCTAAATCACAGTTTGCAGAACTAAACCACAGTTAGCCTAGTCCGCAAGGTCAAATCTCATTCCAGCGTTAAAACAGTGACTAAAGACACAAGTGACACTGTATTGAAATTTTAGTACGCCTTTGTGCGATACCTTTTTGTATTGAAGAAACAAAGTCACCTTCAGCTTTGATAATGATTTTATTTACAAACTCACCATTAATACTTTTCCTTCGACAATAACAGGCGATGTAGTTATCCTCAGTCCATCATTCCCCTCCCGTGAGGATGTCTGTCGTTCTCGTTCACAGGATGGCACTTTGGGAGACATCAGGTTTGCAGTTTAGATGTTTATTGAAGATATTAGGGGAAAATATGGCAAAAATAAATTATTCAATTGGGTTATTTTGTAAGCGACATGGTTGATTGATTAAAAACACAAGAAGCAGAAATATTTATATCTGGAAGATTCTAAATAGCTTGTATCAGATGATTATGCGCTTGTGTCCATAGATATTGGTAAAATCAATGGAAAATCTATTATTGGAGATATCTTTTACATCTCTTAACATCGTATGACCATGTGCCATGCAGGCTCTGTATTCATGGTTAAAAGAGTGCGCTTTGGTCTATGCGTACATATTAAAAGCGGAATCCATATTTTGAAAACTGAAGTTTGTTACATCTGGTAAATATCGTGTAAACCTGGCTAGATTTCTTTTCAAATGATCCTGTGTTTTGCAACCTTTGAAACAAAGGAGAAATCCGTTATTTACTTGAATCATGTTACTTTCACTTCTTTTTACAACGCTGTATCTACAATACCAAGAACAAAAAAAAAAAGAGGTCTACGCCGCTTGTGTAGCTGGTGAGGCGAAAAAAACACACACCATGAATTCCATTTGTAATTATGGATCCTTGGTCTCCCAGTGTTTCTGGTAAATTAGATACCGTTTATCATCAAATGAAATTGCGAATGTAATTTTCTTTCATTCATTCTTTGCATTGCATTAAAACCTTACACCTACGATTTTTGTTTCATTTTCCCCCATTATGATTAATGCCAAATTGTAGAAAAGGATAAAAAATAACAGACAAACCACTTCTTATACAAATAATGAGTCGGCCTATTAATATTCGCCGTTTTATTCCCTAAATGATCATGAAAAATATGGTATTATACCAGCATGTTTGTGTTTAAGCTGATCTCATCATAGCAGTGCTGAATTGCAAATGTGTGAACAATATCATTTTTTGACATGTATACTTTGAACTATGTTTTGATTTTCGTTGATTGGAAATAAACTATGATTGAATTGAATTGATTAAATTGAATCGGAACTGGGGTGCATATTGAATATTTCAAAAGTGACATGCAAATCACATGGTACAAGGTAGCTGTAGTTCGCCCCTCCCCCCCCCCCCCCTCCCCCCCCCCCCCCCAAAAAAAAAGGAGAAAAAAAAGCATCTCAAAAATGATAACAAATTAAACTCATTGCTCCCCGGAGGTTCCGCCGGAAATTCCTTCCTTTAAAGCAAGGGTATGATTGATCCTTTTAATACCCCCATCCAACCCACCCCCATCCTCTATTACGCATTCCTCGGCAGCTGTTGTGTTGTGATAAAGAAAAAAAAAACAAGTAATCATTATACCCTTAGACTTACTCCTTTCACTACAGGCAATCAGTGCGACGATGAGTATCACTAGGAAGACAAATGTAACGACCAAGGTGACGAGGGCGATTGTATATTCCGTGCAGCTTTCTCTTTCAAGGCAACCTGTTCGGAAATGAAAACACGTGGAGCAGGGATCTTATATTATGTCGCGATTCTCAATAACAAAGAAAGATATCTACAGTGTCTGATGAAATGAAAATGAAAGGAGTATAGAAATCAGCCCTCTTCATCTTTTTTTTTTCTTGTAAATAATGGTTTTAAATCCACTCGTTTATTGTTATATCTTTTTCGGCGGGGGAAAAAAAGCAAAGTTGTTACATTTATTATCCGACAATATACGTGTATTCTTCTTTTATTCAATTAACATACAGACCGTAATGTCAAGCTCCATGTCTTAATTCCACATTTTGGGAATAGCACACAAAGTATCCGATATATTCGATTTTCAGCTCAAAGAAATAATTTGGCATAGCTTCCTTGCAGAAGATTGTTAATTACCGCCAGTAGGTTTCCATATCCACACTTACATACTATGGATGTATTATATAAATTATATATATATATATATATATATATAAGTTAATCATCCATTTATTTATTCATTTATTTAACTAGAATAAATTATATATATGAAGAGTTTGTTTGCGAAAACCGATAAGTCCATATTTGTCAAATGGAGTTATTTGCGATTAAAGGTCAAGAAAAATAGGGAGAATAATAAGAAATTTTTTGCTTCTTTTGACCATAACATAAAAAATATACCTTTATAATTATGCAGTGACCAATATGTCATTTAAAAGATATTATTTTGTACTTTATGACAGAGACGATACTTCAAAATCTTCAAAAATGGACTTATCGGTTTTTGCAAACAAACTCTTCATATATATATATATATGTATATACAACATACATTTTTTAGATTCGAATCCTAGTCGAGTTTGTACGCAAAGGATTTTTTCTCATGGCTACTGCTAAAACACTGATCAATTCAGTGCTCATTTTATGTCGATTTGTCAACAGTTGCAATGAAAACATCTCTACGGAATAATTTCATAAATTTGCACATATTCATATATAGATATATATAGATATATATATCACAGATCAAATAGATTTCAAGAGCTATAAAGTCACCGATAAGAACATGGATCAGATAGATAGTGTTTGTTTTTCACGTGAGATTCTTAAACAAAAGCAATGAATTGCTTTTACGAGCAATCACGGCATTGACTACCGAAGCACCCTCCGAAGAACTAGCCTCAGGCAATCAGAGTAATGAGCCTTGAATATAGGCACAGCAGCTATAGTCAGGGGCTAGAACCTTTGAATCCCGTAAACCATAACAACTCAGATATCAATCTTTTTTATTTCATGAGTTTAGATTTTCATGACTTACCGTCGTTTACATCGATAGATGGAAACATAGTTGAAATTGTTGTCGCCACTGGATGCAATTATTGGTAAGGTAAGAAATAAACGAAAACGTATTTAAAGTTACAACCTCCATATTCAATGATTATTCGCTTTAAACTTTCAACAAGACCTAAACAGGATTGGAGACTGGGATGAAAAAAAAAACAATAGATGATGGTTTTGAGCACTGACAAAACCAAGGTATTGACAATCTCTAAGAAAAGATGAAAGGTTCAACAAGTATATCATATAAACAACCATTACGCCCCTCTCATATCTGTTGAATGCGTAAAAAAAGTACTTGAGTGGAACCATCACTTCTGATCTGAAGTGGACCCAACACGTAAACCACTATTAACAAAGCACAGTAAGTCTTTGCAAATCCAAGACAGAATCTCTGGAAATATCTGTAAATAAATTGTATCATAATGTACAAAAGCATTAGAATTGAAGTGAATTACCTGAAGAAACACAGTCTGCAAGAATCTTTAAGTAATTGAAGGAGACAAAATTAACCAGAAGAAGGAGGAGGAGGAGATGAAAAACAAGAAGAGGGTGGCATTGATAGTTTATGGTATGGTTTAGTATTGGTGGAGATGAGGATTAGGCTTTTAACCTTTTTGCGAGGCACCAAGAAACCACTAATAGAATAATATAGGGCATACCATTCTTACATGAATTCAAAGTTTAGCAGATGAAAATCGGTTTTGGAATGGTTGAGACATCCAAAAACAAAGCAGAACTAATGCGATCCTAATAGAGGGTGGGACCCACCTTTTATTAGAATTACTCTGTTTTGGATATCTCAGCCATTATTGAACTAATTTTCATCAGGTAAACGTTGAATCCCTTGCATTACTCCTTTTCCTCATGTCTTCCCTGCCCTTGCATTCTCCTTCATATTCCATAAGAGATCTCTCATTATGTCACCAAAAAAGTATGGAAACCTGCAGTTAGGTCTCAACCAAAAATATATGATCCCTTTTACTACTTCATAATACACTAGAATTCACAAAAATAACAATCTATTCATAGTAATGTATATAAAATCTTATCACGCATTTTAAAGTCCATATTACTCTTCTTTTAGCAGCTGTCTGGCTCTGAAATTGAATAGGCAGACTACATCTTAAACAAGTTATAGATATAGCACTCCGAAAGTAAAAATTTGAATTTGATTTTTTTTTATTCACATGGTGTAATTGATGCTTGTATATAAACGCATGGAATTACATAAAGAAAGAAAACCACTAAAATTAATAGAAAGGAGTACAGCAAGAAATACCAAATGTAATACGACATGCGACCGAATAGAATCCGAAGTCACCCTATAGTTGCTACGTACTATTTTACATTCTACATTAAACGCCGGATTGTCTGGCAGTGTTAGGCAAATGGCGGTGGTTTTGACATTAGATACATTACTTACTATGGTCTGTTACGAATGTTGAAAGTGTGTATGCAGTCGATGTTGTCGTCCATATGGCATTTTCTAGGAAAAAACAACAACATTAATTAGCTGTTACCAAGTCACAGACACGAGAGCTCATCCCAACAGTCACTTCCTGTCAGATAAGAACATTGATTTTAGGCTATACCTGTAGCAGTGTTAGATCTGAGGGGAGGGGGAGGCGCACAGGGAGTCCGCCACTTGCTTTACTTGTTTTTCTTAAAACAAATTAAACTTAAAGAAAAGGAAATTAATAGGGTCCATTGCCCCCCCCCCTTATTTTAGTAGCACCAGAAAATTGCGCTGAATCCTACTTTGTTGTTGTTTTTGTTGCTTGACAGCCCATGAAACCCGGAAGCGTATTTTTTTTTTTTTTTTTGCTTGTCAGGTGATTAAACCCAGAAGTCCAGAAATATTTTTGCACCCCCTCTCTCCTTTTACGGAATTCCTCGATTCGTCCCTGGATGTAGTGTCATTTCTTTACGATCCTCACTTCATAAAAACGGAACACACAGGGCTTAAATGTAGCACAGACTTGTGTTTCCCTATCAAAAATGTATATAGTTATCACTTCAACAAAATGATGTTTAATAAGCAAGAAACCCATACATATTTAAAACAATTATCTACTAGTACGAGTATATTTTAAAAAGTATATTACATAGCATGAAGTATTCACGCATTACTTTTTTCCACTTGTTAAAGTGAGTGGAAGGAAGGAATAGCCTTATTTCTTTTTCAGCAAGATAATGTAGTTAGGTCTTTTTTAGGGAGCCTAAATAGGATAAACTACTTCGACATTGGTTTAAGTATTTTACTTTGTATAGATAAAGGGTATGATACCAATGCAATACTCAATTACACTTTGAGACACACATGTTTATATGAAGGTCTTTCAATTTTCAAGTGGAGTTCTTCCGCATATTGGTTAAACATACACTTAGCGCTGACTCGATTCAAGTGACCGAGACGGCAATAAGTGCCACCTTACATGGTAGAAAGGTCCCTATAATTATCTTAAACAGAGAAAGACCACACCCCATCCTCATTACTAACTAAATAATATTAACATCTTTGATATCGTAATATGATTTTCATTATATTTTTCTCTATACAGATTTTCATTTCCAAAGTTATATTTATCCCATGATTGGATAAGAAAACCAAATTGTTAATTATAGTGTATCAGTAGAATGTCTTATGTCCATCTCAAAGATGGAAACCGTGTCCTATCTACTTGCCTTTTACTGTCACGTTGGTGAAGAAGCACTTCTGTCCAGTGTCGAAATCAATGCGACAAAGATATTGTCCCTGGTCATTCGATGATATATTCCGAATAATAAACTCAACCTGGCTGTTCTTATGTGATTTAATGCTGTACTTTCCCTTGGAATCATAGTCGTCATCATGCCCATATAGATAGGTTTCCAATGTCTCACCATTGAATATCAGATCGATGGCCAGCACGATAACAGCAGTAAGTTCAGAATCGGTAGAGTTCCAGCAGGTGATAGTTTTATTGTCTCCAGTGAAAGCTTCCTCGTTATGATGATATATTTCACGACCCGAACAATATCGCGAGATAACTACATGATGGTGTGGTGCACAAGGAGAGAAAATGTGAAAAAAAAAATATTTTTACTATGACAGCAAATGAGGCAGATAAAAGTAATAATGAGAATCTCTGATAAAATGAAGAATCGAAACATAGTACGCTGTCAAAGTACCATTCACGTTGAGTTTTGATCATGTTTGTTTTTCTTCTTTTTTTCCCTTCGTATTCGAAATAAAATAATCCGATACGATTTTTATTATTATCGTACCGGTAATCGATATGAGTTAAGTTGTTTTTAGTCTGAAATTATCGTAAAGATAGTATAGTATACAATAGCATTGTAAACTAATGATATTCATTCATCAACGGGAGTAATACAACACATTGTAGATTGCCCAGTGATAAGGCGTGTGGTCTAGAAAACAAAATGCAAGTGAGAACAAATAGAATTTCAAGAAACTCACCATAGCTAGGTTGTAAACATATAACGACAATCCAAGCGACATGCAACTGCAGTAACGTATCCATTATAATGTTTACCAACGGTCAATGAAACGTACACAGCAAGCTTGTCCGGAGAAGAAAACTATGGATGAATAGGGAAGTGCTGTGCGGACATAGCAGACATTGTACTATCAGCTTTAGCACTTTCAAAACAACCAGCTACTACTAACGCTCATTTTTATGTCATTATTCTGTGTCACACACTTTAGTTACAGTTTCAGTGATCAACATGAGTATTCTTAGTGCTAGACCTTTCATATTTTTTTCATATAAAGCACTGCGAATTTTGTGCGCAAGTGCCCACATCACCACTTGAATATTCATAGCAGCTTGTGTTGTATTACCCTTTCATCTTCGCATAAAGGTACAACACTCTTGACTTGTCTACAAATAAGTGTTCTTTGCGGACACTCACTGGTTAGCCTGCCCAGATGTTTTGGCCGGAATATTCTTATCATTGCGAATATAAACAAATCTGTAGAAGAGTTCGGTTTTTTAGTACTTTCAGTGTAATTACTTCTAGCATTCCACAATCAAAACCAACACACCGCAGGATGTCACTTTTTTGTCACTTGATATATGACAATACATTCCACAGAGAAAAGAATAATATTAGGCTCCGTTTGATAGAGATTTGATGTTAATCTTCAATAATAGGTAAAGAATGCACATTTGAAAACTTTGTTTCTTTAAAGGTGAGTTCTATCGTGTGTTTTATTATCATAATTGGTTAATTCATTCCAAGGTAGAATAAGGTAGTATGATTTGCATTTTTCATAAGAAATAGAGTGAAGAGAGTGACAAGAACTCAGTGATTTTATTACAGGTCGATTTGGTATATTATCAAAATATCACATGTTAATCTACAGTCAAAGTTTGAAGCATTACCACAGAAGATATATCTTCATATTTATAAATGTCAATTTCGGACATCTAAAACATATAGAAGGCAGACAGATGTCAAGTTCCATGATGATTGTGAAATATTTTCGTTTTCATATATTAGAAAACAATAATATAAAAAAATGTGGTTTAGAGCATTTTCTTTTAAGACAATATCTTTAATAACGTCGTTGGTTTGTTACATGTCTTAATACTTATCATTATTAATCATTTCGTAGAAAGAAGGTCAAATACTACTGTTAAAATTGTATGTACTATAACTGATATTCAAGTGAAATTCAAAAGAAAAATCATGGTAACAAACTTAAATGTGCCCTGACATACTTAATCTAGCATTAATTCCATTTGCTTCTTTTTTATATATATATTCCCTTCTATATCATTGGTGACCCGCTACAACAAAAGGATCCAAAAGTCGGGGGAGTACAATTTTCTGAAAATGGCATTACATTATTCCCTTACTCTTCTACTTTAATTTCATGTATAGTACAACTCATAAATAATACAAGTACTCGGCTGCGGAGATACCGATGATTTTGTTACTGCATGCCAAGTGGTTGAGGAATTGAGAGTTTCGAGAAAAACGCCTTCAAAGTTTTCCTTCCCACGCTGTCATTACCAAGGGAGGAGTGACACTTTTCACCTCTTGACAATAGAAGGTATGCTTCTAGCAACCTCCGCGATGTTCATTCAAGCTTAGCGCCAGCAATCTACTCACGCCCAATCAGTAATCAGGATGTCACGGACTATCCAATAAGATTACTCCCTCGTTGCTAGGGGCGGAGACCAGCTGCGGCGCTATGTCTTCGGACACATTTCTGGTACGTTGAAAGTCGGAAAATCATGGCCTACAAAAACGCTGATTTCTTTCCTTTCTTTTGATCATTTAACTTCGAGATTTCGGCCGATGATAGACAAAACATTAGTCTACAAATTTATCCCAAACACAGAAATCTGATTGTTTTGACCTATTTTCTGCCCCTTGGTGATATGACTTCAAACTCGATTTTCTCGGCTCAGCCGTAAGCGACTTCAGGATCCTTTTGTTGTAGCGGGTCACATCTATATTGTATGATTTCTACACTTTGTTACACATTTTAAATCCATTGGAGACAAAATTAATGTGTAAGCAACGTATGTATGTATACATTCTACAATATACCAACACAGTGACAATGCAGGAACCAATCAATCAGTTAATGAAATCATTGTGTATTAAAGTACCTTGTGTCAAGTAAGTGTTACTTTAAATTATCAAAAGAATTTAGGGTTAGAAATTGACATGTGTATTATGGATATCCAAGACTTCTTAATGGGTACAGTGCCGTCCGTGTCGATTATTACCACTGATCCATTAATTAGGAACAGTGAGATAAATGGGTAGCTTCTATTAATACTGTGAAAAAAGAATCAGGTTAAATAGACCACATATTCAAGACTTTTCAATACTAATCATGATGAAACCTTTACAAGTACAAATATTATGTTGACAACCGCTTCCCACAAACCTTAATATACGATAGTATAGATACTCTAGATCTGTATATATAGTCGGTTACACTGTTACAGTTGCTTTTCCAGCTCCAAAGAAGAGCTGCTACATAAACAGTTGCTTTCTCAATGTACCTAAAATCATACCTGCTACATATCAATCTTTGAATAGTTTTATTTTTTTTTATTTCAACATAATATTTCCCTGGCAATTACCAACAAAATTTCGTAACGTAAGTCTGTAAAATAAGCATTACAATCAGAGCATGTCTTATTTTCCTATTTTTGTGTCAAATCTTTAAGATGTAAGAGGCATGTTTTAACAGAAACAGATTGCTGGTCTCATTTTCTCGTTGATACAATTCACCGTTACATAGTTCAGCATCAGTTCCTCTTACTATCAGTATTTGAAATTATTAAGTGTATGATACCCATAAAAATAATTATGTACAATAATGATGGCAACAACTGATTTAAAAGCAATATTGGTCGTTTATAAAAGGGAAAATCCAGTCCAAATATAAGTTAGTCTGATAAGAAAGAAAAAAAAAACATATTACAAGTTCAACGGTTTAAATGTGATCGAAATCGGATGAAAAATAGCGAAGTTGAAGTTTGAAGTTTCGCTATTTTTTCTTTTTTGTGGGGGGGGGGGGGCGGTGGAACAGTTCTTGAACAGTCAATATGAATATGCAAATGGCAAAGTGAGTATGTCACTCCCTCACAACTTTATTAATACCATATAGTTTGTACGTAAAATTTGCAAATTTCCAGTTTTTCATTCAAACGTAATTATGCCCGAGGCTCAAATTCTCATATATCTTACTGATGACTATTCTGAATAGTAGAGCAGATAAGCCCTCAAAATCACGTGAATTGTGCAAAATTTGACTAAAGCATGAAACTTTCACCAGTGTTAGTACATACCATAAGATTTATTTTGAGATCGGGAGGTAAGTCTGATTTGACCTCTGATGACCTCCAGAGGTCAATGTACTTTAGATATCAGAAAATCGATGTTGTTAGACATTTGCGAATGATATATGTAGTTATGTTGCACTAAACATGCATTTATACCACAGAGAAATCATTTCCAGATTCAACAGAGCACTGACAGGTTTTTACCTTTGACCTCTGATGACCTCCAGAGGTCAATGAACTTTAAATATCAAAATATCGATGTTTTTAGACATTTGTGAATGATATATGTGGTTATGATTCACTAAACATGCATCTATACTTCAGGGAAACCATTTTCTGATTCCACAGAGCATTGACAGGTTTAACCTTTGACCTCTGATGACCTTTGGAGGTCAATGACCTCAAAATATTATATTGATCTGTGATGTCATTGGTTAATGGTAACCATTGTTAAGATGTACAAAACAAGCATATCTGTCTTACAATGAAATTGTCTTCATATTCTAAAGAGCAGACAGGTTTCTACCTTTGACCTCTGATGACCTTGAGAGGTCAATGACCTCAGAATATCAGAATATTGAAGTATGACATCATTGGTGAAAGGTCAAACATGGTAAAGATGTACAAAACAAGCATATCTATGTACAATGACATCGTCTTCATATTCGAAGGCACACAGACGAGTTTCTGCCTTTGACCTCTTATGATCTCGAGAGGTCAATGACCTCAAAGTATCAGAATAGTTTGGCATCATCAATGGTAAACATGATGATGTTCTAGAGAGCACTCGTAGGCCCTGTTTATTAACGAGCCATTACCGTTCACCTATGAAAGTCACACAAGGTCAAATACCTCGAATGAAATGTGAGGATGTTAATATTGATATTGCGATAGTTAATAGTTAATAATTGTTTATGATGTAGAGCTTACAAACCATGCATTTCTGTTACCAAAAAAGTGGCTACTCATTCCGCAGAACTTTTCAGGTAATTATCTAAGTCGGGTATGTGCACAGAGCAAGGGGTGTCGATCTGTTTTCACGTGGGGGGGGGGGACTTGGAAAATATGTAAAAGCATAAGTTCATGGTGCAAAGGAATGAAGCGGAGGGGGAGGGGGAGGATGTGGGTGGGGGATTGGATTTTTGCAGGTTTACACCTGAAATCAGTGATTCAGTGTAGCTCTTGTTTAATGTGTGCGTCATCACTTATACGGAAGTTGATGGGGTGTGGGCGCATCTCACCTACCCTCCTCCCAAAGACATTTTTTTTTAAAAAGAATCTGATGCATACGTTTTGGGGAATATTTGGAAAATTATGGATCACCAAGGTGTACCAAGTCTATATGGATGGGAACCCAGCAAGCGCAGCGTTGGCGAGGGTAGGGTATTCCACTCCCATTCGAGAGAGCTCTTGTATTTTGAGAAATGAGATTCAACGACCTGGCACACAGGCACTTTTGAAGGAATACCTCGAAATTTGTATCAAAAAGGTGTAGTAAGTCAGCCATCTATTGAGGGAGACCAATCGACAGAAGGATGTGGGTGGAGGTATCCCCCTCCCACATTATGGAGCTTTTGCATTCTTTTGTTTGCAATTCAATGATCTCGTGCCACTCTTGGTTGAACTACCATTTTGAAAAAAAAAAAGTCCATACCCAAATGTGTAGCCATAATCAACGCATGGAGGAGAGGTTGATACAGCGAGAGGAGGGTATGAAAGGGGCTGTCCCTCAATCCTTCCCATGTGAGGGAGCCTTTGCAGTAAGAATAGAAATGTTAAAAAAAAATCTAGAATACACATTTATGATGGAATATTTGGGAAATTATCAGTAAAAGGAGTGTACCAAATCTAAGGGTAGAAACCGAGGAGGGATTGTTAATTGAAAGATACACTACCCCCTCCAACAAGAGGGATTTTCTTTAATATGTCGGAACTGAAATTAAAGATCTAGTACATACTTTGTGATGATATAGAACAAAAATGGGACAAAAGCACTGAGCTTATATAGAAGGGGACATAACGAAAGATAGTGTGGGGGAGGGGGGTATTCAAAGGAGATTCTGCCTTTTAATCTGGTGCATACTATAGCTGAAATGTTCAGTGACAATTCATTTTCTGTCAAAAAAGTGAAGAAAAAAATCTCCATCTCAGGAAATACTTGGAGGCAAAGTTTTATGTCCCCACCATTCCCCCTCCCATATTTTCTCGGGAGGCGGGGCAAATGCCTCTTGCTCTCCAAAATGAACAATCGTGCATATATAGGAAAGCCTTTTCATCTTTGGAATTCAAATAAAAATATCTCTTAAAAACATTTTTCATAGAATAAGGGAAATTATCATTCCCCAAAGTATGTTATATCTGTGGAAGGAATCAAGCAGGGGGAAGGAGTCTATCGAAAGGAGATATCCCCGCTCACAGAAGGGAGATTTTGCATTTCAGAATTAAATTTTAACAATCCGATGCACACTTAAAGTGAAAAACTTGGGCAGTTTTCTGTCTAAAAAGCAAAAAGCAAAAAACAACAACAAAACATAGTCCACATCTCAGAATTTAATGGGGTGGGGGTCAACTATCCCTGCCACCACCCCACCCCTCCTCCAAACTGATGCCCCGGCATGTGCATGTGTTTTATTCCACTTGTTGAAAAGAAGAGAGAGTTTTAAGAAACAATATTGTTCAGTGGTCGCTATCCCAGTCAAGTAAATTGTTTATCAATAAGGTGATTTCCTTCACCTGTATACCTTAAGATGATGTAGGCCTGGTATTTGCCTTGCACGTTATTACATCTATTTCTTTTTTAGTATTCTCGTTTATATTTTGATGTGAAAGTTGTTTACTTTGCCACGATTTTATTTGTACATAGAAAAAATAATCCAAGACTGAAAATGAAACTGATACAATATTTAATGATTGACATGATGCACATATTGTGTATTTCTATAGCAATAAAAGTGAGCAATTCAAAAGGCGTGTACTCATTTCACATGAACATTAGCGATGATCCTCTGACCTCTGGAGGATATTGAAAGATATGCATCAAAATGTAAGAATATTGATGTCTGGTCTCATTGGTTTGTAATGGCCAGCTGATTATGAAATAATAATTATATTAAAAAAATGCATTTTGTGTGTGTGTGTGTGTGTGTGTCCAAAATTGTATGCAGAGTATTCCACACACAGTTCAATTTTGACTTCCATCTAGGACAATGAGCGGTTACTTTTTTCTCAACTACACTGTAATATCAAAATCTATTGAAAAAACATGGTGGCGGCTGGGTCTAACACATTATCATTCCTTTTCCTTGGAGATCCATGCGGGATGGTCAAAACAAACATAAAGAACAGATATCTCAGACCTAATTGTTATAACAAGGCATCATATCCTCATATACCCAACCCAACCCTCTATGCCCAGACAATGTAAACCACCCCATGGACTTACTTGGAGCTTTAGAATATCCTTTGTCAACAGAGAGAGACATCCAAACCTTTGCAGTGCCGACTAAGATCTGCCATGGAACTGATTGGTATTGGCTCTGCATCATTGACAGCAGATCTCGTTTCCTATTCTCCTTCTTCTTCTTCTTCTTCTTCTTCATTATACTGTGTAATCTTGTAATATTCTGCCATGGAGCCTTTTCTTAATTGGTTAAAGAAGGTATCCAAAGAGCTATATGAAGCAAAAAACAACAAACAAATGCAAAAACAAAAAGAGAGACATATGTATCTTTAATAACAGAGCTGAATATTGAGTATCTCTCTCCTGAAATGTTTCAAAGAGATACAAGAGACAGTGGCCGAGAGTAGCCGTCACCTTTTTTGGGAGTAGGCCTACTTTGTGTTCTTGCAAATGATGCCTGACATTTTTGGTCATTTGCCCTTTTTGAAGAATGCAGCAATAGAGCCACAACTTCCTGCGGAGTGGATATTGTGGGGTTCTTGATGCAGAACATCATCGCTGAATTTGCCTGTGCTGTACTTTCTTACAGGGATTGCCATTGTAGTTTTGTTTTGTTTTGCTTTGTTTTGTTTTTCAAGTGTGGCTGTAACACTGCTTGTTTTGCATATGATGGTCATTGCAGCTAAAGAGTGCATATCTTCTCTGGATCATTCCAAACTTCATGATGTTTCACCTGGGTGAATGGATCCCAGATGATGCATGCATATTCCAGGACAGTCCTGAGCGGCATGGAGTAGCAAAACACCTGAACTTTATGATACTCGTATCTTGGTCTGGAGAGAGTCTTTGGTTGAAGTATAACCTTTTTAAGCTGCTGTGGTGATTTGATTCCAGCTGAGCCTCCTATTGGAACTCCAAAATATTTTGCACAATCCGCTTTCTCCATGGTTTGCCATGAATGCTTATCTATTCCCTGGGTAGGTCTCGGATGGCAATAGCTAGTTGCAATACACAGGATTGCTTCATGTGGAATGCATGTTGGGCCTCACAGTATGTCGAAGTTTTCAAGATGGTCCATGATGTCGCAGCTGTGGACTGTATACTCCAGGACCATGAGTCATTCATCGCAGTCATACTGTAACAACCCACCAGCTTTACACTGGCCAATACAGGCCCACCAGCTGGAAACTATGCAAATATTGCCCATGAGCTTGACACTTAGGCAAACCAGTCCCATAATGAGTCCGACAAATGGGGGAAAAGATCTATGAGACTTACACTGAACAGATTAAACACTCTGTATATCAGTCTCGTGGGCCTTGTTTTCCTCGAGTGTCGAGATAATGGCCATATTTGCCTATATTTGCTAGTCTACATAACTAACCCAAACATAACAATTATATTTGAGGTCACTGCCATCACTCAAGAAACTTAAGCTTTATTTCTGAAGTAATTGACCTCTCACATTTCAGAGACCTGTTACTATAAACCAATGCTCTGTGGAATATGCATACATACTTTGATCAAAACGTCAATGCGTGATTTGTACATGATTAAGCATTTACGATTACACCAATGAAGCCAAACATCAATACAGGTAAGCCTACACAAGTGACCTCAGTGACCTCTCATTGTCCTGAGAGGTCAAAGTTGGATATAATGCACAGGCTAATGACCAATGTTCCATGGAATGACAAGATTCTTCTATTATAGCATAAACGATTGTACATCGGGTATTACAAAGTTGACCATTGACTATACATAGAATATCAATATTCTGATATTTTGAGGTCATTGACCTGTCACCTTCCTCAGAGGTCAAAGGTAGAGACACGTGAGTAATTTCTCTTGCTCTGTGGAATAGGAAAACAATTCAATTGTAATACAAATGAATATAACATCTAAATCATGTTTGTCATCAACCAATTGCACCAAATATCAATGTTCTGACATTTTGAGGTCATTGGCCTCATCATAGGTCATCTGAGCTCATCAGAGGTCAAAGGTAGAAATCTGACTCGAAAGGCTCAGTTGAACATTGAGGCAATTCCTCTTACAAAAATTAGTTTTTAGTACATAATTATCGTGTTTCAGTTATGAGTGACGCATTAAAATATCAATTTTCTGACATTTTGAGGTCATTGACCTCTGGAGGTCATCAGAGGTCAAAGATAGAAACCTGACAGGGCTCTGTGGAATATAAAGACAATTTCACTGTGACAAAAATTAAGTTTTAGTACATCATTACTGTGTTTTATCATTAACCAATGATGCAAAATATCAATTTTCTGACATTTTGAGGTCATTGACCTCTGGAGGTCATCAGAGGTCAAAGGTAGAAACCTGTCAGGGCTCTGTGGAACAAAAAGACAATTTCACTGTGACAAAAATTAAGTTTTAGTACATCATTACTGTGTATATCATTAACCAATGACGCAAAATATCAATTTTCTTAGATTTTGAGGTCATTGACCTCTAGAGGTCATCAGAGGTCAATTCAGACTTACCTCCCGATCTTAAAATTAATCTTATAGCATGTACTAACAATGGTGAAAGTTTCATGCTTTAGTCAAATTTTGCACAATTCTTCGGCTTATCTGCTCTACTAGAAGTAATTCAACCAGGAATAATATAATGTTTCAGACTTCGGTGACAGAATCATTGAATTTTCGTCATTTTTTCGTACACGATCAATTGAAAATTGTGACGGTATGACATGGTTAGCTGGCTCATTTGGATATTCATACCCACTTTAGAAAAACTGTTTTCGAGAAATTATCTAAACTTCAAATTGTCATAACTTCCTTATTTTTCGTCCGATTTCAGGCAAATTTTTACCGTTGAACTCGTATTTTTTTCTTTTTTTTTGATTACACTAACTTATATTTGGACCGGATTTCCTCTTTAAAATGGCACAAGTGCAGTCGGGCTTCGTGAAATAGTAATCACAAGTGACTAAAGAATGTTAATGCTTAACTCACGTGCAAATGAACTGAAGCAATTCACACGACTAGAGTACAATCACTTATATTTCTTGTATCGTCGTACTAGAAGCTGTCCCGTGTACATATATATATATATATATATATATATATATATACAGTATATAAATATATATATATATATATATATATATATATATATATAACACAGAGAGAAAGAACAGACAGAAAGCTAAAGACAAAAAAAGACTGCGCTTCTTGTATTCGTTTTGGAGAGAGTAATGGAAAGAAAGAAAATATGATTTAACCAGAGTTTTCTCGTAGACAACCGGCACCTATTCTATATTGGCGTATGACCGCTCTCCTGCATGGGATACATTGATATACGCATGATCACTTTCAAGTTCATAGACATGGGTTTCTGTCTCTTTATCATCAGTCATGGACCTCTTGTCACTCGTTCCCACAGAGAACTCAGTTTGTCTTATCGGAGATGGCTGCCGAGGAAAGAGTTTCAAAGGCATGTAACCCTCTGAACTGTTCTTTTCTGGAGAATCCTGCAAAAAAAAGTACAGTTTCTTGTTTTAAAGCTCACTCTTTTCAAGACTAATATAATGAATGTTTATTCAAGGGGTCATGTCCCCCCACCCCCACCCTCTCTCTCTCTCCCTCTCTCTCTCTCTCTCTCTCTCTCTCTCTCTCTTTCTCTTTCTCTTCTCTACGACGTGTAGAATGTGGTTTACATCATACATGCAGTTGCATCTAGGGTCTGATAGACATCGTTTCAATGTAATGTTTGAATCATATTTTGCAGAACTAAACCAAAGTTATTACATAGTCCACAAGGTCAAATCTCATTCAACGTGAAATAGTGGGTTGGTAAGGCCGATTACAGTTTGTGATACGCTTTTGCGCCTTTATCTATTTTGTACTTAAACATCTTGATCTAAAAAATTAGCTCATGTTCAGACTTACCATGATGGCTTTTCCTTTGATATTAAGAGGAGATGTTATGACACTGAGTCCATCATTTCCTCCCCCTGATGACGTCTGTTGTTCTCGCTCACAGGATGGTACTTTGGTTGGTATTGAGTTTGCAGATGAAGTGTTGAATAGAGATATCAGTAAAAATAATGGGCAACAAATTTTTTTTTTGTAATCGACGTGGACGAATAAAACACAAGAAGTTACCAAATATGTATGTCCACAAGATTCTACAGTTTTTATCAGAAAATCATGAATTTTGTGTCCTTTGATATTCGGTAATATCAATGGAAAATCCTATGTTGGCGATATCCTATAACTGTCCTCTTAACATCGTATGATTTTGTGTCATGCGGGCTCTGTAAAGGACATGTGTGACCGTGCACCACAAAACGAACAAAACGCACACACTGATTTTGCGTGAGGACTGAAAATGGGTCAACCTGGCCGATCTTCACTTTTTCATATTTTCTGAAAGAGCAAGTCTTCTTTTAAGTGTGTTTTTTAGCAGTTTATCTCGAACACTTTTGGTAGAATAGTGTGATTAGGTGTGTCTGTAGAGTCCCTTTTTCATTTCTGAAAAACCTTGTACACACTCTTCACTTTGAACTCTAATAACTTTTGAAAAGATAGCGCTACTGCTTTGAAAGTTGGCATTGATTATGGGGAGAATTTGTTAATGAGGCATGCTTAATTTCAGTTTAATTAATTCCTTCATTGTTGTTACTCTGGTGGTTTACTCCCTGTCTTTTATTTTTGTCCCATTCATCCAAAACCAGCACGGTTTGGTAAAGATTAAGCGCTTGAATAGACACTGTACTTCAGAGTCTCTTTTCTCAGCTCACACTTTTCCTGAGTTTGTGCTTTCTTTCCAATATTTAGATAGGTTAAGAGAGTTTATTTGACTTGAGTTATACATCATTTTAAAGCTTAAAGTCTGTTCTTTCAGAATATGGTCTTAACTAAAAATTCATGCCTGGCGACTTTTTTTGTTGTTGTTTTGTGGTGCAGGGTTACATATTGTTAAAAAGTACGCTTTGGTGTATGCGAACACAGTAAAAACAGAATCCATATTTTTGAAAACTGAAGTTAGATCTGGTAAAAAACGTGCAAACCTTGCGATCATTCTTTTTTTTATGATCATGTATTTCGCAACCTTGGGTACAAGGGAGAAAGATGTCACTTGGTTGAATTATATTATTTTCACCTCTGTTTACAGCGCTGTATCTAGATTATCAGCAGAGAGGTTTGTGAAAGAAGCTTGTGTAGCAGTGAAGCGGAAAAAAGAAAAACCTCCATGAATTCTTTTGTAATTATCAAGGGGGTCTCCAGTGTTACTTGTAACTCGAATACCGTTTATGATCAGTCCATTACAGACTTGTACCTACGGATTTTTCTCCCTTTTTTGCAATTATAATTCATACCATTCTGTAGGAAAGATACAACAGACCACTTCTTGTACAGACAATGAATGACGAAATTCCCCGTTTTATTCCTTTGATATTAACCATTATAACTATATTTACGTTAATATCGTCATAACAGTTCTGAATTGGCTTTGGGTGCCGTTAATAAATGATTGCAAAAATGTGGCCTTATGGCGCTTAATTTATTGCCGATTGGAAAAAAAAAGTGTGGCTGGCATAAAACTGGGAGTTGCAGCAAATGTGTTTGAAACAGTAAATCTTACGAACACGAGATGGCGCTACACAATTCAGCGTAAGGGCTTGCCGAGTCGAATGTTCATGATTATGTTTAGCTTCAATTCAATTAAATTCAGTTCAATTTATTTTTGCATTCCGTGTTCAATACAATGTATGCAAAGTAACGTGATTTTACAGAATATCAGGAATTGCATGAATTGTTTTGAATAAGCAATATCGAGTACAATCGCTTATGATAGTAAAGAAAAACATACTATTAGGCAAATCTTTATACGATAGAATGCTCTTCGATTAAAGGAGTTTTGGGGAGAAAAAAGAATAATTGTTTTATGTCTTACATTAGAAATACAGGGGGTCACCTTCATAAGTAGAGCAGTTTGACTGCTCATTAGGAAAATGAAAATTTTGTTTAATTTAACGAGGGCCACTTTTTCACTTTCAAAACTGCTCTCGTTCATTGAGATAAAGTCAGAAACTGAATGTGTGATTCCATAATGATCCCCAAGTCTAACTGTTTAGAGGCAGGAAGAGGGTGAACGAATTTCATTTGTGTGCAAATCACCTGCAGAGCAGTAGGGCCTACAAGGTAACTGTAGTCCCCCTTCCCCGACACTTTTAAGGTTAAAAAAAGAGAGAGAAGAAGAATATACATTTATAAGATGACAAAAGAACCCATAGCTCAACGAAGGTTCCGCTCTGACATATTCCTTCTCTTAAAGCGCAGGTGTGTTCGACCCTTGACCCCCCAAACCCCCGCCCCTCTGCCAAAAGAACTCCCTGGTCCGTGTTCTATACTGATACAGAAAATAAGAACAAGTAATCGTTATACCCTTAGACTTTCTCCTTTCCCTAGAGACAATTAGTGCCACGATGAGTATCACAAGGAAGACGAAAGTAACACCCAAGGTGACGAGGGCGATGGTGTATTCAATGCAGCTTTCTCTTTTAAGGCAACCTGTACGGAAAGGAAAAGACGGCATGTCGTGGAATAAGAATGATTATTCATGAAATGTCGCGCTTCTTTATACGAGTAACCAGGAAAGATATATAGAGTGTTTGATCAAATGACAATGAAAGGAGTTTATATATCAACCCTCCTTATTTTCTTTTAAAAATGGTTATAAATCCGTTTGTTCATTGTTCCTTTGTTTTGGGGGTGGTGGTTTAGGGATACAAAATAAATGTATAAAATGTATCCTCTGAGTCAGCCGTCACTTATGTATTCTTCTTTTCTTCTAATCTCATTGTAGATCCATCTCCCAATTCGCCATTTCTGCAATAGCACACGTAATATCCAAATTACTTTACTTCTTTTATTCTCTCCCACGAATAACGTGGCATAGCTTCCCTGCAGAAGGAGGTTTACATGTCTACACGAACAGACCATAGATTAACACACGCACACACACACACACACACACACACACACACAAACAAACAAACACACACATAAATATTCAAGAAGTGACATGAGCAGGCTGACCAACAGCTTTTTAGTCCAACCTGGCCTACTTTCTGATTTTCTGCTGATTATAATGCCTAGTTCCTTTGCAGAGTTTATCCATGGCCTAGAAAAGAAAAGCATGGACTTTACAAAGACGAGATGGAGACCAGAATGGACCGTGGATAACCAACAATTGTCCCATGTGCCTTACATTACGTTACATTTCAATCTAATTGAAGTAATATGAAAGTCAATTGATAATGACATCGCGTTCCATTGATAACGTCGCTGATTAGGAAACAGAGATTGTTCAGCTATATAGTTTGACATTACATATGGAATGTACCATTCTTTCGTTGTTATATTCATTTTTAAGGAAGTTATCTACTTTATAAATTTACAACCGAGGAACATGAACACGACGCTATTTATCACATTAAATCTAAGGCTTGCTTGTACGTACAAGTAATTACTGACAGTTGTTGACTACTGAAAGCATCCTCCAAAGGATCAAGCAATGAGTGTAAAATGTGCTTTGACTATGGGCACGGCCGCTGAAGCCAGAGTCTCGAAGCATTGCATCTCGTATAAGGCATAACAACTCAGATTTCAAACAATTTCAAGAATGTAATTTTTATGACTCACCGTCGTTAGCATCGATTGATGGAATCATGGTTGAAGTTGGTGTCACCACTGGATGTAATTCGTTAACGAAGAACAAAAAAGATAAGATCTCATTATGATCTTTCTTAAATTGACGTGGTGTAATTAGTATTCCAGTCATGTCTATATAGACGCAACTACGTGCATCTGCAACAAATAACAAATGCAATACGACGTGCGACCAAAGCGAATCCAAAGTTGCCCTATAGTTGAAACATTCTCATCAATAGCATGTTCTTTTTGCTACCTACTACGTTTAACGCCAGATTGTTTGGCAATGTTAAACAAATGGTGGTGTTTTTTATACTAGATACATTACTTACTATCGTCTGTTACGATCGTTGAAGGTGTAGGGCTTGCTGTCGATGTTGTCGTCTCTATGACATTATCTGAAAAAAAAATCATAAGTTACCTATAAGTAGCCATGATTAAAAAAAAAAAAAACAACAACATGGGCGTACGTACTCGAGCAGCATTTGAAACTACGACCTCCTGATCTCCGGACAGGGGGCGGAAGCTTGGTGGTCTAGTGGAGATGACGCCTGTCCGGAGATTAGGAGATCGTAGGCTCGAATCTTGCTCGAGTTCGGACGCCCATGATCTTTCATTATGGCTACTACTAAAACACCGATCAATTCAATGCATATTTAAGAGGATGTAGGGCAATTTGTCAATCAGTTGCAATGAAAACATCTCTACGGAAGAATTTCATGAATATGAATCAGTTCGGCGTTGTTTAGTCGTTGTTGATTGTGTTGTTTTTATTTACTTACTATAGGTAAAACCCACTGATATCAATTCTTTATTACACTTAGCCCTTTCAATATTCAATTGGAGTTCTTTAGCATATTGATTGAACGCGCAATTACCCCCATAGTTATTTTAATCAGGTTCAACATCTTCATATTGTTATATAGATTTTCGTAACCATTAATAAAATTTTCTCCTCCCACAATTTCATGTGAAAAGAAAAGCACAATGACATATCCTTCTCAATGAGGCAAAACCGTTTCATATTTACATACCTTTAACTGTTAAGTTGGTGAAGGTACACATCTCTCCAGTGTTGAGAGTAATGTGACAAAGATATTGTCCCTCGTCATTCGTTGACACATTTCGGATGATAAACTCAATATTGCTGTTCTCATGTGATATGACAATACTGTACTTTCCCCTAGAAGCATTGTCGTTACCACGCCCATATAGATAGATTTCCACTGTCTCCCCATTGAATATCAGATTAACTTTCAGCACGATGACAGCAGAAGGTTCTGATTCCGAAGAGTTCCAGCAGGTTATTCTTTTGTTTTCCTCAATATAAGCTTCCTCGTTAGGATGATATATTTCAGGACCCGAACATTTTTCCGAGAGAACTATGGTGGTGTCATGCACGAACAGAGAAAATTGGAAAAGCATAATTATTTTTACTGTGACAGTAAAACGAGGCAGGTAAGAGTAAATAATGATAATCTCTGATAAAATGCAGAATTGAAACAACTAGCCTGTCAAAGTACCAATCCCTTGAGTATTTATCGTGTTGGGTTTTTTTTCTGTTTGTGTGTTTTTTTTCTTCATAGGTGAAATAAAATCATCCAGTACAATTTTTCTAATAATCCTACCGGTAATCGATATGAGTTTAGTCGTTTTATTCTTGAATTATAGCAAAGATAATATAATTTAGTAAAGAATTGTGAAGTAATGATATCTATTCATTAACGGGAATTAGACTTTACAAACACAACGTAGATATTTCAAGTGATAACATGTGCAGTCTAGAAAAAAATCTAAGTGAGAACTAATGAAATTTCAAGAAACTCACCATAGCATGGTTGTAAACATAAAACGGCAATCCAAGCTACGTGCAACAGCAGTAACGTATCCATTATAATGTTTACTCACGGTCAATCAAACGTACACAGCAATTTTGTCCAATGAAGAAAACTTTGTATAAATACGGAAGTTCTATGCGGACATGGCAGACATTGTAATATCAGTTTCACACCGACCGTCACTTTCAAAACATCCAGCTTCTATTAAAGCTGATTCTTATGCCATTCTTTTGTATCACACACTATAGTTACAGTTACAGTGAGCAACATGAGTATTCTTGTTTAAAGACGTTTCATATTTCATGAGTTAAAGCACTGCAAATTTTGAGCGTAATAGCTCACATTACATTAAACATTTTTTCAACTTTAATTATTACTTTTATATTGATATGTTTTATTACCCTTTCATCTTCACATAAAGTTAAAACACTTTTCCAGGACCTACCTTGTGTATGAATTTCATGGCGAATTTAGTTACTAAAAAAAACAGAAAATAAAAAAAAAATCATGGAAAATAAATAAACTTGTCAATGTATAGGCACTGTATGATACAATTAGAATGTCATAGAAATACGCGTGAACAAAGTCTACGTCGAAATATCTTGCATCGAATATTATAAGTATACAGTTATACATTAAAGGACGTTGCTCTCGAATGTTCCCTTTGTTAATCATCAAACTTTTGGTCTTTCAGTGCCTTCATCAAGAACTACACAGAAAACATACACTATAGTATAATTATGATGGCATTCTGGCATGATATGTCATATCATCAGCTGATCATTGTCATTATTTATACTATGATTAGACATAATATACTCATTTACAGCAGATGCTGGCAATATCATATCATATTGTTGACGTATGTGTCAACATGTGTTGTATAGAGTTACTGTAGGCCCTATGTCGAATGATATTGTATAATGAACAACAGCAATGCTTTAACTTCTGTCTACAGATCATGACTCAGTATGTTGAACATATACCGCACACTACTCTGATTCTACCAATGTAATATCATATATTTTCTCCAGATATACCAGTTGAGAAAATATTTACAATTAAGAAACTTACTTCAAAACAATGTTCCAATTATTATGTGTGATTTTGAAAATTGGAGTACACTTTTGACATTGACTTCAGTAACTCGAATACAATTCATTTAATGTAATAACAATTCACACTCATTATAAAGTATAATCACTGTATTGTGGATGTATGATACCAGAATATGAAAAATCATATTTTAATCATAAAGATACTCAAAAAATTATGTTACAGATATGATGTTATATTTCATTTCCGCGTTGAAGTGTCACCTTCACCTAATGACATGAAGAGGTAATTATTTCAGGATTATTACTCTCTTTATTATTTGCCAGAATGATATAACATTTCAGTGTACGATATTACATCTACATATTGTCACTTCATGCCTTAGATTAACATTATGTTCTCCCCGTAAAACCTGATGGAGGATAGTACTCAGAAATCTTGATGAACAAAGGGCGCATATGAGAAAAAAGTTCGTGTCAGACCTATTTTCTCCCACAAACACACTTTACAATGAGTGTATTTGGGCAATAGGGGCACAAAAAATGGCAATGCAAATTGTTTGAGATGTTAACAATTGTAGGCCTATGTCAACCTGCTAGTTCAATTTTGTAGAGTAATAACATTGTAACAGAGAAAAGTTCAATTTCGGTTTCAATGAAGGTATGGAAGGGGCACTGTTTATATCATGATTCAGGAAATTCCAATTATGCCAATAAAATGCATGTCAAACATACAGTACCAAAGAATATTCTTGAAGTTGTGAATAAGATATTCCATACTCTCATTCTTCCTAGTTTTACGGATCATGTATCTTCTTACAAATAATTTACAGTAATTCTGTTATTAGATGAAGCAAAACAAAACACTTTTAGAGGTACCTCACATAACAAGGAGTATTCTTGAACCTGTGAATGAAATATCACATACTTTAATTTTTCCTACTTCGATGGCTACTGCGTCATCTTGAAATATTTTACATTAATTATGTTATCAGATGGAGCAAAATAAAATATCTTTTTAGCAGTAGCTCACTTCTTGCATAACGAGGAATAATCCTGAAGTTGGTAAGAAAATAATCCAAATACATTTTTTTCTTCTTTTCAGCAGGTTTCATTGAAAACAAATAAAATAGAGAGAAAGAGAGATTGCCCTCGAAAACTGCACTACGTATTAAAGAGAATTTCGTCTATGTATTCCTGAGTTATGTAGTGTAATTGTATTGAGGAGAGAGGTGTAAGAGACGAAGAGAAATAAATTCGTCCCTTATAATTACCTTTTTTTTGTAACTTCACTAAGGTTTAGGTGGGATTTACCTGTGAACTTGCTACGGTATTGGTATATTTGCTTTATTGAAGATAATTATGACTTTAAACGAAATGTACTTTGAATGCAGCCAAAGAGCATAATGCTTTTATAAAGACAGCATTCGTCAAATGCTGTAGATGAAGATTTCAAATAACTTTGATAATAGCCGAGTTTCTATTCTTCTGCATAAAGCTTGGTCTGCTTTTGAAATAGCATCAATCGACTTTACCTATGTCTTTACAAAACAGCCGGGAGAGCAGTAGTGCACTTTGAGGGTTTATCATTGGTTGTTTTCCATTGATTTCGTTATTTGTTTTCTTCAATGTCTTTGAGAAAGAAGTTCAGGCAAAATGTAAATCGATAATACATCTCAAATCCTGGTAGAAGAAGCAATCTATTGAAGGAAATTTAGAATGTACGTGATTGCAAATAACTGGCAGCGCATGCGCAGCAGCGCATGCGCAGCAGAGAATACGAAGAACTTATAAAATAGCGGAAACAGCTTTTTGTGTATGGTTGATGACCGGCAAAAATTCTTTCGTAGCTAGTTGGGACGAGCCTGTTCTGTGAGCTGGAGGAATAAATAGTTGACTGTGAGTATAACAATATGTGTTATTACATAAATGTTTGAAGAAGCGTAGAAACGAGTTGCGAGGACTTGGTGTTTATTTCTCATGATTCAAAAATACGGATTTTGTGTATCACTTTGTTTGTTGTTCCCTATACAGTGGCATCACGGCGTAACATTGTTTGGATTACATTTACTTACAAAAAAAAGATATATTTGCCATTTTGTGTTTATACGCAAATGACATACATTTTATTTGCATTACTTTGCAACAGATCTTAATGTCACACAAGATTATATTCCGTTCCATAGGGTTTCCATAGGCCAAGTTTTTAGAGAACATATGATAAAGTAGAATATTACAAAATTGACGAAAAATATGGTAATAATTTTCGAAATATCATAGTCAATACGATAGTTAAATTATCTCAGTACAGAAATAGAATAACGGTTACCAAGCACTACGCTAGGAAAATGCATTTCAATACACATCCTTCTGATAGAAAATGAAAGGATTCCAGAAAACCAAGTTATTCCTCTTCCTTGGCAATGACTCAACGCAGATGATTGATGTGTTTTTAAAGTTGTGTATTTGCTACCTCACTGTAACATACATTAGTGAAACAACCTGCATTTCATCAATTAGTGTTTATTTGGAGAGCGAGACTCAATAACCTAGAGAACTACACTAAGGCTAAATCATATATGAGTATTTCAATGGATCATTAAATTAATTTGTTTGCACAGAGAGCCACCGAGTGATGAGAACTATGAAGCAGAGAAGCGCCTTCGTACTCTTTACAGTAGGTCTTACCTCCATCTTAACGAGATCTGCTGCGTCGACGACACAGGTAGGCCTATCTGAATTGGATTCCGTTAACAATTCTGATGTCGACCTAGAGGGGGCAAAACCAACCAACCAAGGCCCAATATCAACGGATATTATGAGCATGAACCCAACGACCGTTTACGACTACATCCAGTCAGCAATGGAATCAACGGAAGAGAGTTTAAATCTTCCATCAGAACTTCCCGCTGATACACTGAAGGGTCACTGGGTATGGAGCTTCGAGTGGTCATGGACTAATATCTTATACACAGTGTTTTCGTTTGTCGGTATCGTTGGAAACATGTTGGTTCTGCTGGCATTGTTGAAGCATAGTTCCACTCGGCACGCTCCGGATATCTTTATTGGAGCTCTTGCGTTCGCTGACCTGTTGACATCCATCTTCATCTTGCCGGTTCCCCGGGCCAGATCCGTTCCAGACTCAGGCCTGGGATCTGCTTACTGCTCCTTCATCTTCACTCGCTATCCAATGTGGGTGTGCATACACGCCTCTATCTACACTCTGACCGGAATGTCTCTGGAGCGATTTATGGCCGTCGTCTATCCACTTCGTGTACATCGACGTCTTACCCGAAGGCACGTGTTCATCTACCTCGCCGTGGTCTGGGTCCTCTGTTTTCCCTCCTGCTTCCACTTCCTCTCCATAAGAGTAATCAACAATGTCTGCAGAAATGCAAAGACACCCGACGGAAAGAAAATCACAGCTTTTTACCCATTTCTGTTCCGGGTTGGCATCCCATCTCTTACTATGATCATCACCCAAGGTTTGACCGCGATGTCGCTTCACCGTCAGTCCCGAGAAATGAGCGGGTCTCGCTTCGGCAAAGGCGGGACTCAGCCATCCATTCACATCATGGCTCGCAATCGGGTAGTCAAGTTGACCTTCATTGTGGTCCTCATCTACATCTTCACCGTCGGCCCGAACGAGTTAGTCACGTTAATCGCAGTTATGACAGGCGCACATTCGTCATACCTGTTTAGTCCTTTCTACTATAGTTTGACTTACGCAACATTCATTAACTCGTGTGCAAATCCATTTATATACGCTGCGCGATATCCTAAGTTTCGCGCTGCTATTCGAGATGTATTCACATTGAGAAACGACGCCAAAAATGAACCACTTTTCGACCAAACAGATGAAGCATCAAAATGAATACAAATCAGTGAGTGAGTAGAAGAAATAGGAAAGTTTGTGATCATTATATGTATGATTACATAAATGAAGGTAGGTTATATTGTACAGTGAATTGTATTTAATGTAGACATGCAATTGAAATGCAAGGGAATGGCTTATAGTGCAATGGAAAGCCTGTATCTAGTATACTCATTTGTAATCTCCCAACTTCGATAGCTTACAAGTAGAGGAAGATAATTATCATGAAAAGGAACAACTGCAGACGAAGTGCACGTAGTTGTAAATGATATGCTTGTATCATGCCATCGAGAACAACAATGATTTTGGAAATGTAAGAGATATAGTTATATCTAAGGGAGCAAAACTGGAAAATAAAATGTGATCTGAATAGCTGCATAGCAAACTTTTTAAAAGTGAGTTGCGAAATTATAATGACAGTTGCGTTCATATAGGTAGAATGCTCTACGTAACGAACGTGTAACACATTACACGCTAACCAACCTCCGTAATCACCTATCCTATTCAAACCCCTATCTTTATTACGAACACTCTCCGCTCCCTGCGAAACACATTCGTGAGTCTACCATTTAAAAGACGATCACATGCATGCTTTCTAAAGTCTAACAAAAGTCATAGTCACCCTCTTTACTTCCCCTTTACTTCCCGTTTACCCCTGGGTAGCGAACAAGTGGGTATGATAGGGCTTGACATCAAATCCTTTAATTTAGTCATCTCATTATTCCATTCAACTTTATTTCAATAAAAGAAAATCCACATACATTCTAGGCTTCAAAACGTATAGAAACAATAATTCGAAATTTTACATGTAGGGAATGAACTTTGCATAGTGATTACAGCTACAAAATATGTTAGTCCATGGGCCAGGCCAGATATTGGTACCATCTGAGGTGGCAAAACCTTTTTGGTGTCATTTTGTTTGTCGGGCATAGATATGCTTATCAAGCTATGATAGCATTTCCAAATGAGTAGCTTAGTCATAGTAAATGAATTTTTAACGAATTTGGTCTCGTTGTTATATCCCTATACTTCTGAATCGAAACTAACCGCCATACAAAGAAGAGCACTGTCTTCTGTATGTTCCATAGAGCTGTAAAATGCAGCTCTATGGTATGTTCACAGGTGTTCTGTTGTAAACGCGGTGCGCTTAGTCTTTATTCAAGGCAGCGAAGGGAATATCCAAAGGTTATGATGTCCACAGCGCTTAGTCTTTATTCTAGACGGCGAAGGGAATATCCAAAGCGTATGATACAGTGTATATCCTTTTATCTAAAAACAACAACAACAACAAAAGCAATTCCTAGTGAATTTTACCGTATTTTTCAATCATTTATCATTTTCCGGTGAAAACGCTACGGTGAAAACGCTGATACCACGCCAATGTCGCTTTATTTCCCTCCAACAATATAAGATAATGCAAAAACAATGTACCGGTACACTACGATACATTATAATGAATGATATTGTAAATGAACATAGTGATTTTTGTTTAAAACTGATGTATTTGTTGATAGGGTAGTATAAAAACAGTATAGATAATCCCTTTTATGAGGAACTTTAGATATGATAACGGTACATTGGTCTAGATAAAGAACTAAGCGCACCGCGTGACAGCTGTGGACATCATAACCCTTTGGATATTCCCTTCGCTGCCTTGAATAAAGACTAAGCGCACCGCGTTTACAACAGAACACCTGTGGACATACAGAAGGCAGTGATCTTCTTTGTATAGCGGTTTAGTTTCGATTCAGAAGTATAGGGATATAAATACGAGACCAAATTGGTTAAAAATTCATTTATTATGACTAAGCTACTCATTTGGAAATGCTATCATAGCTTGATAAGCATATCTATCCCCGACAAACAAAATGACACCAAAAAGGTTGTGCCACCTCAGATGGTACCAACAATCCATTTTTCGGGTCTTGGCCCATGGACTAATGTATCATATTTTTTTTATATCAGTATAGATTATGTCACGTTTATGTTTGAAAAGAGAATGATCATCGTGAATTACACCGGGCAAGAAAAAATGGAACCATTCTACGATCGTTTTTCTCTGCTAATCACATTTTCGAGAAATGTATATTTTGCGCAGATGCAGGCTAATAATATATGCATAATCGTGTAGCTTTGAGTGCATAATCAGTGCCAATAAGTACTCATAAGCAGTAAGTGAATATATTAAGGCTATCCGGTCCCAAAAATAATGATAAATCAATATAAATAAAATGAAATAAAATAAAATACACCACTCATTAAATGAACGATGCCTGTGCAAGATGGTTTATTAAAATGAATACAGGTGCAAAAAGTACGCTTTCATCCTCTGGCAAATATAACACTTAAACAAAATGCTCGTTTCTGATAGCAAACATTGCATTTCTTTGAAAGTCATAGTCCTATACTGTTGTTGTTTCTCAAGTAATCACATGAAACATGCAGTGAAAACTACACACTGATAAGTAAATTTCAAACACGTTTTTTTGTTTAGTTCCGTACTTTGAATCCAGTAGTATTCAAATTGTATATTACATTGTTTTTACATACATGTAGGTTCTTCACGTATAACTAAATACCTGCACAAGACATAAACCAAACTGTATATTTGAGAGTTTTTATTACTCGAGTTTCATTATGACACTTCAGGTTGTAAGAGAATATGTGCTGCAAAAGTGTGATGGTGCGTTACAAGTCATGCAATGATAAGTTTATGCACTTGCCATATACTGTTTATGTCTTGTTAAGGCTACAATTATTTTGTATATCACTTTATTTCTTGGCTGATAAAGTAAAATTTATTGAATAATGTATTCAAGGTATTGAAAGAAAACCGCAATATACACGAATTCCTACACGCCCAATTGTTAGTGGATGTATAAACTTGTCAAACAAGAAAAAAGGGGAATAACAATGTAGGCCTATATTCATGCGAATTTGTCCGAGACTTACAGTAATGTCGTCTTGGATTTTCATGCAGTCAATCTGGATTAGCATTACACTGACTGTGGCGCTTCACTACAAATAACTTATAATGAAAGTTACGTTTATGGAAGTGTATACGCGATATTTTAGATACACGATACATCATGAGAACAAAGAATACCATTAGTGCGTGATTTTTGTGCCGAAACCCGTCTGTGTAGATGGATGATATTTTACGTTACTGTATAAACAAAGGTAGGAAGATCACGTACAGTAACAACACCACTCTAAAGATGGTTGTCATGAAATCCTAACTTTTATGTGTAAATGTGTAATTGTAAATATTGCACGCACGCAGACGAAGTCGTCTCTTTCGAGAAATGAATAAACAGTCGCTTTCATGGTTGTTGAAGGCTACAATGTTCAATCTAATTTTACATCTATGTCTCAATTTTATTCCAAGAGTCACAAGCTCTGCGTTGGTAAATATATATTCCTCCACAAGTTCTGCTGCTAAAAGTTGCACTTGCAGTGCAAGCCTCCATTTTGCAGCCAGGTTGAAATTTCAGAGCGCCATCACGTTAGCTGTAAACACGTTATCATTCAGCTTCCTACCACCTTCTGATTTTTTCCCAAACCTGGATAATAAAAACAGCAGTAGATAAAGTGTCTTTAAGAACAACGATTCCATGATAGCGGTCGAATACGTGACCTTGAGTTTTTTTTTTCCACGTAGCAATGGAAGATAATGACATGTGTTTCTTGTTTTACAATAACATCTTAAATAAACAAATATGATGATTTTCCTTTTAAAGGAGTCGAATTTGGAATAAAATAAGATGATTTTCCTTTTTAAGGGAGTCGAATTTCGCATAATGACCACTGAGTATTATCTACTTCTATGGAATGAATAGCTAAATGATCGAACATCTGATATTACTAGTGAAAATACAACATAAAATTTGGTAGAAGTTCCCTGTGCAGCAGGTAACAAGAGAAAAGAAAAGGAGAAAACAGCTGTACAATGCTAAATTCAAAGCAAAATAACTGTTTGATCGTAAAGAGGGTTGAGTGAAATCCTCAAACTTTAAGTTACTCATTAATCAGATAGAAGAGGTTAGTAAACTCTTTCCGATGAGACCTCATTTGTGAGCTTTAGTCATTATTCCGAATATTTTTTTCTTAACATTTTGTCCGTTTTTAGCAGGTTTAATCGCAAATAACTACAGTTATCAAAAATGGAGTTAACTCATTTTCTAGTAATCAAGCTCTTCATTCATAAAAGAATGGGGTCTATCGTACGTTCAAAGTGACATACCGCTGAGATGTTTATCATTATGTGACCCTGCATCACAATACCAACAAAATGTCATCAGACATGGATTTTTAGTTAAGGACAGATTCTGAGAGAGCAAACTCTAAGCTTCAAAATGGCGTATAATTCAATTCAAATGAACTCTTCTAACCTATCTAAATATTGGAAAGAATGCATATACTCTGGAAAAGTGTAAACAGAGAAAAGGGGCTCTGAAGTACAGGGTCTATTCAAGCGCTTAATCTTTACAAACAAGCAATGAATGGGACAGAAAACGGGATGTAAATCACTGAAGCAACAACAATGAAGGGATAAACATATTAAAGCTGAAATTGAGCATGCTTCACTAATATTTGACCATGATTACTGTTAACTTCCAAAGCAGTAGCCTTATTCTTCATTAGGAGTTATTAGAGTTGAAAGTGAAGAGTATATACAACGGATTTTCAAGAAATGAAAACAGGGGCCTCTAAAACATACCTGATCTCACTACTTAACAAGAAAAGAGTTGTAGAAAAATTCCTGAAAATATACTTTCCCATTCATTTCATAATGCCAAACTTAAGAATACTGTAGAAGAAGAATAATTCTTTCAGAAAATGTGAAACACTTAAGATCACGTAAAATCAAGGGGTGCGACTTTTTGTTTGTTTTGTGATGCACGGAAATATATCACATATCATATTCATATACATTACATTTCTTTTCAAAATGAAATGTTACATTTTTCCTCTTGTCATTAATAAATTCATGATTAAATAAATAAATAAATCTGTCAACTGATTTTCTTAATAGTAAATATCAGAATAAAAGTAAAAGTACTGTCAGTATAATTTTTTACATTCGATACATTAGGATACATTGATTTATTATGAAAATAACATGGGCATAATTATACAATTATGAATGTTTTATAACTGCCGTCGGAATCGTTACCCTGTGAGTAATTGAACAGAAACTACTTGTTGAGTGCTTCATTCGAGAACAAATGCTCGTGTATAGTGTTTGCATTATACGTCCAAAGAAACGCAAAAAACCTCTCATAGATTTACAGTCGAATGCCAAGAAAATAGGGGTGGGATATACAAACAGGCCAGTCAATTTTCCATTACCTTCAACTTCACTTTCTACTTCACCTACAAGCAAACGATACGATGTGTGTTTTCAAGTCCTAGTGTGTGTGTGTGTGTGTGTGTGTGTGTTTGTGTGTGTGTATGTGTGTAGGTCCATATGTACGTTTCTCTGTCTAAGAGCATTTTTTTTTGCTAAAAGTCCAGAGAGCCAATGAGGTTGCAGAGATTTGGAATTGAGAGAAGAAGCCACTCAGCTATCAATCGATAAAGTTACCTTGACGTTAGGTCGTTATCAATCAATAATCTTGTGAAAAGTCGGATGGCTACAATATACAAGAAGCTCCAAAGCTATTTGGCTTTATATCGATTTCACATAAAATTCAACTTCTTTAGCGCAGATCGTTTAGAATCACATCGAATCAAAAAAAAAAATCTTAACAAATGTGAAATTCAATTGCGGTGTAGCTGTGTACTTTCCTCCATCTCCGCTGGATCTGTCAAGAAGATAAGACTAGTGAAAGTTAGATTGAAAGGTAAAAAAACACAATTTCAAAGCACATCGTCTAATGATTCATCAGAATTGCGTAAAAATGGCAAAATTATGAAAATCTGATGTGAACTTATGATTCCATATCCTCACAAGTTCCCATGACCGTGTACCAGAAGGAAAAAAAAAATGATAATAAAAGCATTAAAAAAAAACAACTTACGAAGTTAAACGCAGCATTGCAGCATGATACCATTCTTGGCTTATTAACTTTAAGATTTGATATCAGTCAGATAGCTATAAAACGATGTGAGACGGAGGCATTCTGGTACTTACGTTTATGAAAGAAAGCTAAAATGCCAAGTATTTGTGTTTAAACTACTATACTATGCAAGGCATCGACTCCTATCTATATTCAGAATGACATTGAAGATTTTTTTCTTGAAAAAAAAAATAACGAAGCAAAGCTTCCTTTATATCTATGGGATTTTGACAAATTTCATAAATGTGTTTGTCGCATTTATTTAAAGGCATGGTCTTATTCTTATATATAAAAGGCATAGTAATTGCATGGACTTGATTTTTTTTTCTTTGTGATTCTTTCTAATATTCAGTTGAAATGAAATTACACGCAAAGCACAAATATTAGGTTTTACAAAAAAATCTTTACTTTTGATTATTGATATAGCTAAAAACTATATATGAGACAACACTTACATTGATATGAGCAATAACGGAATTGTGTATATACAATTTTGTTGGAGGTAATTCAAAAATGAAAGCATAAATTAGTTTCATGAAATTCAAGATAAAGTAAGGGTTGAGATTTTGCTCTGCTTTTAACTCTCTGTACAAAACTGTCACTTTGCACTGGGGACAATTGGTGTGTATGGTAGTGTATGGGTAACACCCTGGCAATGGCCAGGGTTTGAATGCTTTATTGCTTATTAGCTATCACAGCTAGTCTGTATTCATCCTCTGGCATATTATTGTTTGAGTCATTTCACTAATGTGTAATGTTAATGGATTTTGATGTATTCAAATAATGCGAAGTGATTAAAGTCATTCGAAGGATAGTAATATCAATATTGTTCTTTATGATAATGATGAAGATTACAAAGATGATAGTGATGATGATAGTGACGATAAAAATGAAAATGAAAATAATGTCGATGACAATTGTAATGATGATGATGATGATGATGGTGGTGGTGGTGGTTATGATGATGATGATGATGATGATAGTGATAAGAATAACGATGAGGACCTGAAGATGATAGGGCTGTTCATGAATGCCGTGCTTAAGGATTCTCCGAACTGACACATTTGAAACATCCCCAATTGAGATATCATATCCCTAAGAGAGGATACTCTGATGTTTTCATCCATCCAAAATTACCAATATTTCTCTCTGTGTATCATTATTGCGTCATGTTGTCCCTGTTGCGGCCTGAATTATTTGGCACCTGCTTAAAACAGTCCCATGTGGTGTAAAATTTGTTGAGAACGTTTCTGATGCGAGTTCGTGAGGGGTATTGTCCAAACGCCTGCCGATACTGTCTTTGAGTTTATAGTACACTTCTTTCCCTACTTCGGAAACGTAAAATTAAATTACAATTACAAATTACAATGTTCTGTTGTAAAACGTGACGACAAGAAGCAAATAGGGTCGCTGTGACATAGTGGATAAGACACTCGACTCCCGCTCTGAGGACCCGAGTTCGAATCCCGCCCAATGTTTACGTCCTTAGACAAGATGTTTTACCCACTGTTTTCCTCTCGACCCATGTGTATAAATGGGTACCAGGCAACGCTACGGTAATAATAATGGCAGGGCCCTCTGGTAGAGCAGTGGCAACACTGAAGAGGCTACCCTGGACAAATAAGACATTATTATTATGATTACAATAATAATAAGGTCTTATTTACTTTACGTTAATAACAAGGTCTTATTTACTTACGTTATTATTATGATTATAATAATGATAAGGTCTTATTTACCCAGGGTAACCTCTTCAGTGTTGCCACTGCTCTACCAGAGGCCCCTGCCATTATTATTACCCCAGCGTTGCCAGGTACCCATTTATACACCTGGGTCGAGAGGGACATGGTGGGTAAAACATCTTGTCCAAGGACGTAAGCGCTGGGCGGGATTCGAACTCGGGTCCTCCGATCGGGAGTCGGGAGTCTTATCCACTATGCCACAGCGCCCCCACTGATTATAATTATTATTATTACTATAAATATTAGTATTGTTATTATTATTATTATTATTATTATTATTATTATTATTATTATCATCATCATCATCATCATCATCATTATTGTTATAGATAAAATCAATTAGACAATTCACATGTGTATACTTAGCCTCAAATAGATCTCCCGTGAAACAAATCGTCCTCATGAAAAATGCTGCAGATCACTCTACCCAAAATTATCTCTTTGTATCTAAAAAAGCGACAAACCCGCAAGATTATCAGTCAGCCGTTGTGTTCAAATCAGCAACTTTAGATATATTTTATGCTTTCTTATATCCCCATTCAGTAATTACTACAGTATCTTAGACAAAATGTAAATTGTTGAGTATCAGCTGGAATGAAATGTAATGTATGCAAGCACATGGACAAAAGTGGTTTGCATACATTTTGGTTTCTAAAGTGTAAGGTCCAGATATTGCCAGAGAGTTAAAATTTGACCAAAGCCTGCATCATAACTTCAAAATGAATCTATTATCTAATTAAAGGAATTTATGTTTAAATATTCAGATCACCTCCAACTATAAAATTGTACACTATTCAGCTATTGCTAAAATCATTATCTCTGATACAAAGCTTCCGAACTATTTATGATCAAAAGTGGGAAATGTTTTTACAGCACATAGTATTACCTACCAGAAGTAACCGAAATCAAAGAAATGACTGTGTAAAGTCCCGAAGAAGGAGGTTAATAGAAAAATTAAAAGCAAATAAGAGAGAAAAATGTTGTATTTAGGCATAGACAAAACTGAAAGTTTCAGGGGAAGACACGTGCCAAACGTACAGAAATTTATTATTCAGTTTACATTTCAATTAATGCAAAGGTTATATTTCAAATTATTCCCCCCCCCCCCCCATAGCCTTCGGTGTTTATTAATGCTTTCTAAGTTGACTCGCAGGTCGTGGTAATCCATTGAAGTGAAGTGGATTCAGGGTCATCAATATTCCCATCGGAAGTGCATGGAAATCGTTGTCAATGAAGATCAACTGGCGACTGACGCTGTTGTTGAGGCAGTCGACGAAAGCTCAGTAACACCTTTTCATGTCTAAACTGGAGATGGCAATTCACTTTTTTTTTTCAATGAAAACATTGGACTATGGTCCCCTTTTAAAAATGAAAAGGGAGCATGCGCAGAAACGTATAAAAAGCTAATAAAAGAGCTCACACATTTGAGATTTGGTTCTTTCATAACCGAAATATCATGAAGACCTGACCGTTTATGGTAAGAAGGGGGAATTATTTCAAGATTATTTTGAATTCACAGTTGCTAAACTTGCGCCGCTCTTTTTTATCTACCAACATATACGCAAGACAGATGTTAAACACAAAGCAGACTGAATCCGTGGACACGAGGCTGTCAGTGGTGACAGTTTTCTGCGTTTTTATCTCCATTTCGACGGATTTCAGAGTAAGGATTCCGGTAAGTATCATTTGTCTTTATAGGCCTATGTCTATTATTTGTCTATATATTTTCATTTAATTTGTGTCACGCCCAATCCCCTTAATTTCTTAGTCCAGAGGATGTCGTTACAACAGGAGTCGTATGTATTTCAATTAAAAGCTAAGAATATGTGAAATTCATTTTTGTTTATTTATTTATTCATTCATTCATTCATCTCTTTTTTTTGCTGCATTGTAACACTGTTATGACATCACAAGTAGTTGTAGAGTCGTTATTCGCCCATGACGGCACATTAGTTCATCAGATATTCTCAAATGCATAGCATGTAAAACTTTTCCTTTTAGTTTGCTTCCACTTCCCCGATTTGTTCTTCTCACATTTCCACTTTTTTTCACAATCCACATGTATTATTTGGGGTGCATTTTACGCCTTCAAGTAAACTAATTCATGTGATAACTTTACTTCATAATAATTCTGGAATGTGATTGTTAGGAAAAACATTACCCACTATAACACCTCATATTCTTCTCTAATACATTTCGCCAAAATGAATTGATATGAAGAATTATCATTTCATCCATATGAAAAAAAAAACAAACCCGCACATTCATTTGCTACCCTCAAAATCTGCAAATCATACAAATTTAGTAAAGAAGAAATAGAACAAAATCCGAAATAAGAGTGTAAAGGAGATGCAAATGCATCGGCACTTCTCATTATGAGTACAGTACTATTCCGCAGCACAGAGTTCGCCACAACTTTTCGTTATATTTTTAATACTGATACATTTTAATAAAAGGTTTGAAGCTTTCGCCCAACTTCTTAAAGGTGGTGTTTATCTTTGGTAACAGTGATTTTAAAAAAAGATCGAGTTATCACATTTGATACATATGTGTAGGTCAGTTGTATCACAAAACATCGTACCATATACATGCTTCGCAATAAATCCTTAAAAATAAAGAGATGTCACTATTTTTCTTGATAAACCATAACTGTAGACGGTTTAGTCTAGAAATAATTTCGTTATAACTATTGCTCACATTTTGTGCATTGAAAATTTTTAAACTCATTAACATTTTTTTGCATTGGTTGTTTCTATCCCTAACTCACATTCTAGTTACTATTTTGAAGTACTAAAGCTGGGTTTTGGTTTCATCTGCAAATTCCATAATGCCTTTAAATTCTGGTAAGGTATTGCAACGCTACAGTTACACAAAAGTAAATAATGTTTTGAGCATTGTCTCCTCTCCTAACATTGTATCAACGTCTCAGAAAAGAAAATGACATATCGCATGACACAAGTGTTGATGAGTAATTTGTGAAGATAAGAAAAGTATATATAAGGAATATGATTATATCGTGGATAACTGTTTGGGACATAAGCTGAACTATCAATCATAATCAATCAGCATCGACAGAAAAAGTATTCTTAAATTTCAAATTTAATTTAAAATTCAATCGTTATTTTCATTCTTCTCGTATATCAATAATACATCAAAAATAAATCACAAGTTTTTTTTTCTTTTGACCCTGTCAACAATATACAAAAAATACATACATGATAATAACAGTAATTATAATGATAACTGTTCGAAATCGAAGTGGGGCTGTGCAAAGAGAAGTATGATGGGACCTACATGAAAGCAAGCTTGTTTGGCTGTTAGTTCCGGATAATCAGTGTTTGTGAAAGAGAAACGGAGAACGGATAGAAGTTCGGACCAGGTGATTTAATGGTACCAACTAAGGGAAGCGGGGTATCCCTATTTGATGAAGAAATGAAATAAAAACAAGCTATAATTCAATCTATAATTGTGACCAAGCTATCGTTAATATTTTACTAAAATATATAGGAAAAGTGAAGGTTAACATGATATAAACCAACAAGTGTCATGATTATTCTAGTTCACATTTCACGCTCGTTACTTTGTGTAGCCAATACACCTTGACAACATTTAATTTCGTTTTCACTGTTTTTCACTTCTCGATATAGAGTCATCAAAAGATGGATTCCAGCAAAAAGGAATTCACGAGCTTCTTACTCAGCATGGTGTCTATTTCCGTACTACCGGTGACTATATCTGCAGCAACGACTTCAAACATCATAGGCTCCGGTACAGAGTTATCTGAACAAACTCTTTTGGTGACGGAAGGCGTTTATCAACATGAAACGATCATCCAGGATTACGATGATTCTCCAGAAAATTCGACAAGCGTTGCCATGGTTGTTGCCTCAGAAGTGTCCGTTGATGTGACGAAGGTCAAATGGGTTTGGAATTTCGTGTGGTCATGGACTAACATTTTATACACATTGTTTTCTTTGCTTGGCATTGTTGGAAACATTTTGGTTCTGCTGGCTGTGATGCAACATAACTCTCGCCATCCATCAGATACCTTCATCGGGGCCCTGGCCCTTGCCGACCTCTTAACGTCCATCTTCATCTTGCCGAGTCCCCGGGCTACTTTCGTCCCTGAGACAAGGCTCGGAGCTGCATACTGCTTAGTCATCTTCACTCGCTATCCAATGTGGGTGTGTATACACGCCTCTATCTACACTCTGACAGGCATGTCCCTGGAGCGATTTATGGCCGTCGTCTATCCGCTTCGTGTACATCGACGTCTTACCAGAAGGCACGTGCTCGTCTACCTCGCCGTAGTCTGGATCCTCTGCGTCCCTTCCTGTTTCCACTTCCTTTCCGTTAAAGTCATCAACAACGCATGCAGAGATGTCAAGTCGACCAGTGGAAAGAAAGTCACCGCTTTTTACCTCTTCATAATCCGCTTTGGAGTCCCGGGTCTTACCATGATCATCACCCAGGGATTAACAGCATTGTCGCTTCACCGCCAGTCCCTGGAAATGCAAGGGGAGTCTCGAATCGTCAAAGGCCAGACGAAGACATCTTTTCACGTTAGGGCACGCAAGCGCGTAATCAAGTTGTTATTCATCGTGGTTCTCACTTACATCTTAACTGTTGGACCAAACATGTTGGCAACATTGATCGCTGTTATGACAGGCACACATTCATCGTATCTATTTAGCCCCCTCCATTATAGTTTGACCTACGCCACGTTTATCAACTCTTGTGCTAATCCAATCATTTACACTGCGCGTTATCCTAAATTTCGTTCTGCTATTCGAGATATATTCTCATTAAAATCAAAAAAGAAAAGTGAACCTCTTTTTGCTCAAACTTTTGAAACAGTTGAACCAAGTAGCACTTCTAAACCATAGAGCAATTTGTTTTAGGCGCCTTGGCAGATTACATTGTGCAGGAAAACAGCGGCGCCGCCGTTCAGCGGTCCTTTGAGCGGCGCTTTGAAAAGCCCGTTAATACGCCGGGGTACTCAAGCGTATTCCCGCAGTGGCCCGCTCTCCGGCTTTTCCTTTCAAAACGCCGCTAGGGTTTTGCAAACCCTTTTATGAATAACAAACTCCTTGTTGTGACGAACAACTTTTTTAGAACGACGCCCTCTCGTGGCAGCGTCTAATAGTGTCTTTGAACAGTATGCTGGAGCACAGAACTCTACACACTGTGTGATAGTAGTGAAGTTTAGAGTTCTGAACCCTGTAGGTAGCACAAAACAGAAAATGATAAAACGCTGTCACCTCATAGGTTCGTCTCACCTTTGCAATTTGCATACTGAATGCAGGTTCAAATGGCCCATATCAGGAAGATGAAACATGTATGTGATTTAACAATATGCTTTCAATGTTTGTACAGTGTATCTTATCTTCTAAATAATAACGATGTATATTTTCGATCTTTATTTCCACAAACATGGAATATATTTCAATCAGGGCTTTTTATGATGGTTTGACAGTCGAAATTTTAATCAATTTGTCGTAACATGTGTGTATGTGTGTGTGTGCGTGCGCACGCGCGCACGCGTGTGTTTGTGTGTTGGTTTGTTACTTTATTTTTATTTTTATTCCTTTTGCTGTTATCAGTGATTTATGCATTACAACACATGCAACCAGTAGTGACAGTAATGACGCATAGAAGTCAGGGAGTTTGGGCCAGCACGGGTAAGAGTGTTTTTGTTGTTGTTGTTGTTGTTGTTGTTGTTGTTGTTGTTGTTGTTGTTGTTTTTGCTATTAGGCACATTCATGGTGTACAATAACACGTCAATTAATGAAACGGAAGTTTCCAAACTACACGAATGTCTATTTTCCATGTTTATTAAATCTGTTTAAAATGTATTAAATACAGATTTTGATTTGTGTCAAAATAATTATAATTTTGTTACTGGACCCCATCGATATAAGCCATGCTTTACACGTGGCCATGACCTTTCATTGCCATACTTTTTTCGATATAATTGCGTGCATATTTTTGTTTGCATGTCTAAACGGACGTTTCTTTTTTGATGAACGGATGCATACAATTGAATTGAATGTGCATTGCAAATGCATGCAGGCCTGTGGATATGTTGTGTGTGTATTGTGTTCACTTGTCTGTCATTTTTTGCTATTAAAGACAAATCAGTTGAACGTCCTTCTATAATTGTTCTCCAGCATAGCGATGCTGAGGAGGCTCGGCAGTTGATGTGCATACTGCTATCTTGATGACATCCAGCTGTTTTTGTAACATTATATATATATATATATATATATATATATATATGTGTGTGTGTGTGTGTGTGTGTGTGTGTGTGTGTGTGTGTATTTACTCGCGGTTTGTCTCTCATTAGGTATGCCGGCATTGTTGCCCTGTGTATAGTTTTGTATGATCTTAGATTCCACGATTTATTTTTTTCCTCCATGATCGCGCTATGACTTTAATCCTCCCAATCTGTCTAACTCCTTTTTTTTCACCATCGGAATTCTATTATCATAAACTCTCAAGACTCCAAACTACAAGTATCATATCGCGGAAATTATTTCACTCAATATTTCCTTTGAACAATAAAAACGTCAATCTTGTGCTGTTAAAACACCCAATGTCAGAAGATAATTTCAAATCCATACCAGCTGTCGAACTATCATTCGACTTTGAATATCAACACGGCAGTTTAATATTAAACATCCATAGATCCTCGTCACGCACGTGTGTATGGATACACACTATAGAATGGCGTTACCAGTCGTTTTCTTTTTATCGTTTTTATGGCAAAGCGGTTGTATTTTGTGTACGTAATGTATGTACGAAGTTATTACAAGAGGATAAAAATATACTGCGGATGTAGAAAATGAACAACAACATCAAACATACCTGCACTGGACGTGACGGATGCAGGCACTAATTTCGCCTTGCAAACATGTAGACATTTAAACCAGCATGTCTCAGCGAAGTCATAATACCGGTATACAGTTTGTACATTTTATGCTGCATGTTTAGCATCTACCGACATTTGAATCCGACTCTCTCGGTCAGCTAACGAACAGATGTATATAGCGTGACTATTATAGAATGTTAAAATGTACATGTCAAGTATCTATCAATTCATGAATCTATGTGCTTATTTATTTATTTGTTTGTTTATCTATTTGTTAATCTATTTATTTATCTATTTATCTATTCATTTAGTTATTCATTCAAACGCTAATCCAGGAAGAAAGAAAATATTAGCAGTTGCTTTAATCGAAGTCCTATGTGAACATGATATTTCGGGCAGTCAGAGGCTGCAGCCAAAAGATAGTGATAGAGAAGGCTGCAACTATTAAACGATTGGGAAAGCGTGATCTAAAGAGAGCAAAGGGCTGCTGCAAAATGATCAAAAGGGCTGCGAGATTATGACTGAAAAGGCCGCAGCCAAACCCACCAAAGGGCCGCGGGAAGAGCGCAATGGGGTATAGAATGTAATGCCAACCAAATGCCTATAGAATTCGGCATATGCAAAATAGGTGGTACAGGTACAATAGATTTCAGACACCCCGACCTGTCCATAGTGAGATCTCCGATCCCATTGTTATGTCCGGAGCAGATGGACACTTCCGCGATGGGCACCGTGAGTCGATCATTGCTCATTGTCTTTCCAAAAACAAACCTTTGTTGTGATAGCAACGGAGGCTGAAACTGCGTGATTGATGGTCAGCTCCGTGTTGCATTTCCAGCAATATGCAGATTAGTTCACAACCTCTATAGAGAAGTAAGTTCAATAAATGAGTTAAAGTTTCATACCCTGATATTGTATTTGGATTGATTCCCTGTCTTTTATCGTTGCGGAAGGTGACGTTGTATTTTTTGTTTGGGGGAGGGGGGGGGGGGGGGGCGCTACGGTTTGTAATCTATTTTTGATACTGCCGCCATCCAAACGACTGAAAGAATTAACGCTGGATGAGCTTTAATAGGTTGCCTTTAAATAGTATCATACTGTAATTGTTATTAACATAACATAACATAACATGTTTTTCATTATAACTTGTTACAATGCGTGCGTGTGAGTGTGTGTGTGTGTGTGTGTGTGTGTGTGTTTGGGGCACATGGGGCAATATCCCTGAAAACCTCACACAAAATAATGAAACAAAAAAAGATTTATCAATTTGCAGTTACCCAAGCGCGCGGGCACACAAACAAACACACACACACACACACACACACACACACACACACACACACACATACACATCTAAAGTAATAAAGTATCTTGTTGTAAAGTATCTAGAGTGCAAAAGTCTAACCGGATACTTTATCAGTCGACACAATCGCAATTCCTTCAGTCTTCAATAGATTACCACGCCCTCTACACAAGAGTGTCTTTAACTATTATTAAACTAATACAACACTAACATTCTTCCGGTGAAAACGCAGAGTCATCTCACTGATGACTTTATCCCCCTTCCAAGCCGGCCACACATCCAACAAAAGGCCGAAGCAATTCATTGCTCTCCTCTACACCCTCTCCAGCTCGTCCAGAACAAAGGCAAAAACGCAATTATTTTCGTATCCCAATAGCCGATTCTAATTTGTTGTCCTAGATCTCGAGAGATTTGTAGCTTTCTTTGTAACTGTCCTGAATAACTCAACGAAATAGAAATGTGACCACCTCAAACTGGTAGAAAAGCAGACAAGTAATAACTTTAATTCTTATACTCTAAACAGAAAATGACGTTATGTAAATTCATGTTGCTGCCTTCAATCCAGTCATAAATATCCAACTTCATCCATTCTGCAGCTGTTGATTTGGTGACCTGCTAAATTGCATTAAATTTTTGTTTTTTATGTGGTCCCATGGAATGTCAATCCGTCAGTTCATTCCAGCCGTTCCTCCAAAATTTGTACTCCAGCTATTACAGACACCATGGTTACCTATGACTGCAGTGACTGCAGAAAAGCAGACCATTTTTAAAGCTTGAGAAAAAGCGAACAATTCGTTCAAAAGTTATCCATTTTCAACAGAAAATAATGGTTTACATAAAGATAAATGTGCTGATCAAGAATATTGTTTTGACTCAATTGGGGAAAGATGTCACGAACACGAAAAGGCAGAGGATTGAGGGAACGTCACTATTTGTTACTCTGCTAACAAAACGAAAAAGAGCATATGCACTCACACACACACGCACACACGCACAAACAAACACACACACACACAAACAAACAAACATAAGCAAACAAGAAATAGAATCGCCTCTTCCTGGAAAGAGGTCGACACAACGTAGGTCAGTTACAAAGGAATGGATGAATGAATATTTCGAAGAAAAACATTGGAATCTTGTGAATTACACTTTTATCATAATTCCCTTCCCCAGGCCAAATACAACCTCGTCTGCCCTTGTCAGATTGTGTGATTATGTGGGGTGTATTTAAGTGACCAGATAATCGTTAAGACGTGTTTATTGCTTGTGATTCTTTGATATCGTTACACTCTCGAAGTATAATTTGTTTCATGTTTACTTGCATTCGTTAAAGTTTCTGTATTGTCCTGACATTCCTTCATTTCATTTTTTTTTATCCTGTGAATACTTACAAAAATGTAGGATAAATTTTGCTACAAATCCACATTTTCGTCTTGACTTGTACATTGTACTTTCTTTGTGACATATTTCTCAACGGTTAAAAAGTGATGACGCATTAGAAGATACTGCCCATGGTATGCATGATTATTATTTTTCATTTGTTTTGAACTCAACTGAAAACCAACCATTATATTGACATCCAGCTTTCGTAATTTCTCTTGTTTGGCGAAGTTGTGTAGTTCATTATGGGCACGTCGTTGATCTCAGAGAAACATGTCCACAATACAGACAATTTTTTCCTTGAAGCCCTTTCTCCTGGCTTTGAAAATGGCGTACCCTTCGGTTCATTATCTGCTACTGATTTCAAACTATGCTATTAAACTTTGCAAAGATACGTGCCGCCTATTCAACAGGGAGGTTTCGCAAGCACGACGCGGCCGGGATTTGAGCATACCATGTGCAAATTTGCATCTGCGCATGATCAAATCCGAGAAACGTCCCTTGGGGAACACTGGTGCGCGAGATTCAGCCAAAATAGCGTTCGGTCCCGACGCTGGGCATGAGTGAGCCAGTCAGCCAGCCAGCCAGCCAATCAGCGATCTTGTCCCCACGCCTCGTCCTGTACAGGAAAGCGAAACTGCTATGGTGACGGGAGTCCGAGTACGGGTACTTTCACAGTTGATTGCTTCCGTGTACTCTCAGTCTGTCCTTCGTGTAGCGAAAACTTGATCAACGCCTTTCAAATCAGCAACAACACGTAATCTTCCATCAATACCTTTTGTCTCGATACGGAACAATACGCCATGGCAAGCAATTGGGTACAAAAGTGTCAATGTATTGAAAGCACCAAGATTACCACTCACGCAACCTTTTGGTAGAACTCGTCATTACATCATTACAGTGACGAGAGGGAGAGAAAAAAAAATCGATTTTGGTAGAACTGAATATATCACATCTCGTCATTTAGATCCATGGTGGTGGAAATTAGCGTAACAATTAAGGTGATAAAATGCTACTTTCAATCTGTTTTCAATATAAAACAGCAGAGAAGGCGTTCACGCATGATGGCGTGAACAAAACGGCTTAGGAACAGCATGTCACACTGCACGGCTTCTAATACAATCTTTTCATACTAATTTTAATAGCTGTACGTCGTGCCAATCATGACTTCGTGAAAATGAATTATGGCTATTACAAATGAAGACAGTATGTAATCATACGGTGCTTCAGCAATTCAGGAGAAGTAACAATTAAGCTGAAAGATTGTAATACCTTTATATGTAATACATAATACCACTCGAAGGCCTACTTCAATTTGTACCATCATTTACAAGTGCTACCCCTACATGCATGTTTTAGTACTTATCGTCTTTCAGTGTACAGAACAAGGCAGATTTTTCTTTTGTTTTCAATTACAGGCAGGATTTTGTCTCTGTGTGTGTTCTCGTCAGTGTTTGTTTGTTTGTTTGTTTGTTTGTTTGGACGAGGTTAGAGTGGACATCATTAGCTTATTCGACCCCTGTTGAGTCTCGCATAAACTATAGTTAGCTATTCTTTCTCAATTAAAATTCATGCGCATTGGTGGGAACTATAATTGTATGCATGTAATTCTTACTTTCAAAGAAAATAAATGGAAAGGAACCGCGTAAAAGATATTCCTCATAGCTGCGATTCACCTTTCCCTTTGTCATTTACACCTACAAATGGCAATACATGTTCTCATCCCTTCTTCACGACTACTTTCCTGTCGCTGCTACGCAGATGACACACATATGTATTTGTCGTTCACACCTGACGCACATGCTCAGCAGCAAAGCGTCACTCACATGGAAATATGTGTCAATTATGTACGTGAATGGGTGCTGCTAAACAAAATCATGCTAAATGACAGTAAGACTGAACTGTCATTGATTGGCACATCAAAGCAAATATCCAAACTTTCTTTTGATGGGATATGGGTTAGAAGTTCTGTCATAAAGTCATCTTCCATTGTTAGGAATCTTGGAGTGTGTTTTGACACGCATCTGAACAGGGAAGCACACATCACAAATGTGTGTAAATCATCATACCATATGATTTATAACCTTAGACGTATTAGGAAATATTTTGATGAGAACAGTATGAAAATGATTGTCCAAGCATGTATTGTTAGTAAAATGGATTATTGTAATGGGTTATTATAATGGACTCCCTGATTCTCAAGTTGGGAGCCTGCAGCGAGTCCAAAACTCCTATGAAAGGCTTATTTGTGACAAACCTAGGTTTTCAAGGATTACTCCTCTTCTGAAAGATTTACACTGGATTCCGATTCGTAAACGAATATTGTTTAAGATCTTGTTGATTGTGTATAAGCCACTTATCGGTCAAGCCCCCAGTTACATATCCGAATTATTAGTGTTTAAATCTCATCGACATACTCATGATTTGCGCAGTTCTAAGGACACTCTCCTTTTACAGATTCCAACATGTAAAACAAAAGTAACATTGAGAGACAGAGCATTTGCCTGTGCAGCTCCCAAACTCTGGAATGATCTACCATTAGAAGTCCGGAAATCCCCAACAGTAGCAGTCTTTAAATCACGACTCAAAACGCATCTTTTCATTTAACTGCTCGTTATTATCAAGCACATCAGAAGCTTTTGCAGCGCAGAAGAATATATGTCTATAGGTTTTGCGCTTTCTAAATTGATATATTATTATTATTATTATTATTATCATTATTATCATTATTATTATGCAACACATACTGCTTTGGCCTATACTGTTACAACAACTACTACCACTATCTATCACTACTTTTTTTTTTATTACTATCTTTTCCATACCGTAATTGCTATGTATGAAACAGCAAATAACAAACGTCTCGTGAATGAGTAAACAAAGTAAGACCGATTGATAAATTGATATATTATAGTTATATAGAAAGTAGAGACATAGCTAGACAGCTTGATATATATACATGATGACCACAGTTTTTAGAGATGAGATCGCTGAAAGGGATTAATGTTGATCATCGAAGTAGATCTTAAGAGCCTTTGATACCAACAAAGTGATATGAGTATTCGTAATCAGAATTTAATGAATATACATTGAACTCAGATGCAGAATACATACAGTGCACCCTTATATACCATTTCTCACTCTCTCTCACTATTAAGACTCTGTTATCTTTTTTATGTGATGTGCTGTTTGTTTTAGTATGTGCTGTTTTTTAGTTGCGTGTTGCATGTTTACATACTATGTACTATATGTATATACACATACATATGGAATCGATATATGTTTTTGCGTGGGGTGCGTCTATTGAGAGCGTTCTATGTGCATTTTATTTGCACTTGTTACATATAGGACTATTATTCTTTCTTGATCATATGATGGCTCTGAAAAGAGCCGTTTGAGTTCGATAGAGAAGGGCGAATTCACGCCGTTGAAATCCTCCTCTTTCGACGGATTTTACCACATTTGCCGTTCACCGTGTCTCGCAAAATGCGGATTTCGCGAGGACTGTCATATCTGGGATATGACTATGCCACTTGGCTGCTAGATAGTCTTGAAACGCTGGTCATCGATGAGGGCAGAAAGCGGTGGGTCAACAGTGCGATCACCGTTGAAGCTGAAACCGGCCAACTCATCGCCTTCGTAGACCAAGCTCATTGTCTTCAACAGAAGAGATTGACCGCACTTTGCTCTTGCAAGCACATGCAGGAATCTCTTTCTGTTGACCACAATGCCGTGCTCATCATCACCGATCCTCACGCTCGTGTTGTTGCCCTGCAATTCTTCTACGACGTTTCTCTGCGCCGTTCGGGACTTTGCGATGACTACAGCGTGAAGTTCTTTGAGGAGTCGTTGCTGTGAGTCCACTTGTTGACGGAGTGCTTTGATTTCAGCAGCCAGGGAAGACACCGTCGCTCGATGACCATCTTCTTCATCTTGACTTTGACCTCCGCTTCGATCTTCTGAAAAACTGTCAGCATCACTGGAAAGGTCTTCTTCTGCACAGAATCCAGAGTCATGCCGTTCCCGACTTTGAACGAGTCCCGACTGCTCGTCATCCGATGATGCTTCAGAATCGCTGAGATGCAGATGAAAACTATCGCTGTCCCTTGAAGTGTTGCTATCCATGATGATATGTTACACTACAGAGGAGAAGAAACTTTTTCGGGTATTTATTGAGCTTTAATACTTCTAAATAGAGGTTGTGAACTAATCTGCATGTTGCTGGAAATGCACCACGGAGCTGACCAATCACGCAGTGCTTCAGCCTCCGTTGCTATCACAACAAAGGTTTGTTTTGAGAAAGACAATGGCTAATGATCGATTCACGGTGCCCATCGCGGAAGTGTCCATCTGCTCCGGACATAACAATGGGATCGGAGATCTCACTATGGACAGGTCGGGGTGTCTGAAATCTATTGTACCTGTACCACCTATTTTGCATATGCCGAATTCTATAGGCATTTGGTTGGCATTACATTCTATACCCCATTGCGCTCTTCCCGCGGCCCTTTGGTGGGTTTGGCTGCGGCCTTTTCAGTCATAATCTCGCAGCCCTTTTGGTCATTTCGCAGCAGCCCTTTCCACTCTTTGATCGAGCTTTCCCAATCGTTTGGCTCTAGCCTTCTCGATCACTATCTTTTGGCTGCAGTCTCTGGCTGCCCAAACTTCATACAGGACTTCGATGAAAACAGCTGCTAATATATTCGTTCTTCCTGGATTTAAAGAAAACACAGATTGAAATCATTTCCGCGACATTACACATGTAGTTTGGAAACTTGGGAGTTTATCACATCGAAGCATGACGGTGAATAAAAAACTTAGACAGTGGGAAAGATTTCGAGAGATACTGATTATAAAAAGTCATAGAGCGATCATGGAGGAGAAAAAATAATCACGGAATCTTAGATCATACAAAACTATACACTGGGCTACAATGCATACCTAATGAGAGACAAACCGCCAGTAAACACACACACACACACACACACACACACACATGATATATATATGCATATATATATATATATATATATATATATATATATATATATATTATATATTATATATTTAACAAAAACAGCTTGATGTCATTGAGATAGCAGTATGCATATCAATATCAATACATATGGACGTTCAACTAATTACTTTTTAATAGTATAAATGACAAACAAGTCAACTCTTACACAAACACACACACAACACGCACACACACACACACACACACACACACAAACAAACACACACATGCAACATATCCACAGACCAGTCCCTCAAGAAGAAAGATGTTTTGGAAAGTTTGTATTCTTCTCCCATCATTCTTTCCGCGACCATTTTGGTGTTTGTGTTCTTCACATGCAATGCATGCGTGTTTATTCTGTCTTTTTTCTTTTTAATATATCAGAAACGTCATATCTTCCGGCATTTCGTAGGCCTGTGATTATCAAATATACCTGCGAAGAATTTGATCTTCGGGACTACCTAGAGTTTATACCTGTCATTCGAAGGTTTAATTTCTATGTATCCTCTATATAATTGTTTATAGTAATTAATCCCATACTGATACATCAAACGAGATTTAAAAAAAAATACGAGCAACAAAGGGAGTCAGTGGCGAAATACAAACGGATGCGTGTGATGATTTTACAAGTCCAGTGCTCTTGCACGAAATCGAGACGTGTTTTTGTTTTAATACATGAGGAGTACGTGATGTAGTACTACCCCCTCCCCGTAGGGTTATGTTCGTATAATAAGGGATTGTTTTATAGGGGATAAAAAGGTTTAAAGACAGGAAGGGGGACGTAGGGAGAGACAGACAGAAAGAGAAATGTAGTATCTGTTTTACCGTAAATACAATGTGGATCAAAACGACATTTACCATTGAAATGGAGATAATTTATTTAAAACTTTTTTTTTCAAAGTCTAATGATATCACAGATCGAGAAAGATATGAATGATCGCCGTATCAATGAATTAAATTTTCTTAAAGGCGAAAGTTTTGTTCTGTCGAAAAAAAGAAACAAAAATGAATTTTTTATGCGTAATCGAAGAAAAAAAGTATGTTATTGTGCTATTCTTTTCGTCTAAAAGCAATGAAAGAATTTCACGATCAAATATTGATTTGGAATGACAATTTCATGTTTAGATAATGTTTCATGCTTGTTATTTTACATACCGTTATCATCATGTGTCATTCTTAACTCTCTTTGCTATAAAAGCGGATTGGAAAGACAGCTGCCCGTATAGAGGTGAACCACTAAAAAAAATAAATGATAAAACAGGTAATGATAATGTTACTGCAAGTGTAAAGTAGATATTAAAAACCTATAGCTACACCTCTACCGACAGCAACGTCATGCACTTTTCCCTGTGTGTCTAACGTGAATGTTGAAAAGCAGACCAGTTTATGGAGCTTGAGAAAAAGCGAACAATTCATTGAACAGTTATCCATTTTTAATAGAAAATGATGGTTGTTAAAAATCAACATCCTGATGAAGACCATTGTTTTGACTATTAAAATTGGGGAAAGATGTCACGAACACGAAAATGCAGAGGACTGAGGAAACTTCACTTAAAAAAATTGTTACTCAGCTAGCAAAACTACAAAGAACACACGCACTCTCACACACACACACACACACATACACACACAAGAAGTAGGATCGCCTCTTCCTGGAAAGAGGTCGATACAATGTCAGTTATGAAGGAATGAAGGAATGAATACCTTGAAGAAAAAAGTTGGAATCTTGTGGAATACACTACTATCATACACACTCTTCCCGATTCAGGGCAAATACAACCTCGTATGCCCTTGTCAGGTTGTGTGATAATTTTGGGTGTATAAAACTGACAAGATAATCGTTAAGACATGTTCAATGCTTGTGATTCTTTGATATATCATTACACTCTCGAAGTATAATTTGTTTCATGTTTACTTGCCTTCGATAAAGTTTCTGTATTGTTCTGACATTCCTTCATTTCATTTTGATTTTCTTTATCCTTTCTATCGCCGCAAAAATACTTTGGATAAATTTTGCTACAAATTCACATTTTCGTCTTGACTTCGCGGTATATTGTACTTTCTTTGTGACATAGATCTCAAAGAATAAACAGTGATGACGCATATTTCACACATAAGAAGTTACTGCCCAAGTTATGCATATCATCTTTCATTTGTTTGGAATTCAGCTGAAAACCAAGCATAATTATATTGACACCCAGCTCTTGTAATTTTTCCTTTCTTGACGAAGTTGTGTAGTTCATTATGGGCACGTCGTTGATCCCAGAGAAACAGTCCCATATACAGGCATTTCTTTCCTTGAAGCCTTTCCTCCTATCTTTGCGAAAGGCGTAGCCTCAGTTTATTATCTGCTACTGATTTCTAAGTATGCTATTAAACTTTGCAAAAGACGCGTGCAGCCTATTCAAAAGATGATTCATGCCTTGCAAATCAGCAACAGCACCTGATCATCCATCACTACCTTTTGTCTCGATACGGAACAATACGGGATGGCAAGCAATTGGGTACAAACGTGTCAATGTATTGAAAGCACCGAGATTACCACTCACCCAACTTTTTGGTAGAACTCGTCATTACATCATTACAGTGACGAGAAAGAGAGAGAGAGAGAGGGGGGGGGGGGGTGGGAGAAATTGATTTTTGGTAGACCTGAATATATTACATATGTTGTCATTTTAGATCCAAGGTGGTGGATAGCGTATTAAGTTGATAAAATGCTACGTTCAATCTGTTTTCAATAGAAACAGCAGAGAAGGCGTTCACGCGTGATGGCGTGAGCAAATATTCAAAACGGCCTTTACAGCATGTCACACCGCACGTCGACTAAACACATACAATCTTTTCCTACTATAGCTACATTGTGCAAATCATGACTTCGTGAAATGAATTAGGGCTATTACAAATGATGACGGTATGTAATTATACGGCGCTTCAGCACTTCAGGAGAAATAACAATTAAGTTGAAAGATTGTTATAGTTTTACATGCAATACATAATACAGTACAGATGTACCACTCGAAGGCCTACTTCAATTTGTACCATGATTAACAAGTGCTAACTCTACATGCATGTTTTATTATCGTTCGTCTTTCAATGTACAGAACAAGGCAGATTTTTCTATTTTTTTTTCAATTACAGGCAGAATTTTGTCCGTGTGTGTGTTCTCGTCAGTGTATATGTCTGTTTGCTTATTTGTTTGGACGAGGTTAGAGTGGATACCATTAGCTTATTCGACCCCTGTTGAATCTCGCATAACTATAGTTAGCTTTTCTTTCTCAACTAAAATTCATGCGCAATGGTGCGAACTATAATTGTTTACATGTTCTTACTTTCAAACATTCACCTTTCTCTGTGTCATTTACACCTACACACACACACACACACACACACACATATATATATATATATATACAATATATATATATATACATATATATATATATATATATATATATATATATATAGAACTATTGGAACAAGTTCACTCGGTTGACAGCAGGTTCATCCGTATAAGTATGTCTAAAGCTCTTCCTTTGAGGATATCGAGCACTCTTCATAGAAGGATAGAATCACCAAGTATATATATATATATATACATATATATATATATATATATATATATATATATATATATATACATGTGACATAGATAACTTTTAGCATACTCAATTGGAAACGAACCATTGGTCTTAATTACTGTATTCATTGAGAGATCACAACCATTCATTGCGTCATTCATTGACTTCACTGTATTATTACAGGTAATGTATTACCTCAATAATTCTTTCAGTCGTTTGCAAAAACATGCTGTCTCAATGCATACAGGCAAGTACGAACAATGACACGAAAAGAAATAAAGTACTTCGGCTTATATGTCTCACTGTGAAGTGCGAAGGAAGCGATGGACAGTGACAAACGGTTCTAATGTAAATATTATTAATATTCACATTTGTAAGACAAATTGAAACTTGCACTTTCAGTCGTCTGACAATCAGTCCGTGGATTACATGTGGCTTGTACTGATAATGCGATTATCAGTGGGAACCATGAATTAAGGTGTCATTCCTTTTAAACGTTTAATTCTTGCTTAAGCCTGAATGAGCACAGAAAAAGTAATAGAAAGGGTAAAATAGGGTAAGATATTCTAATATAGCACATGCACCTGGTTATCGCATATAAATCTATGCTTGAATATGTGTGCATGTGTATGATCTCCATTTATGCATCGGTGCAGAGAGGTGACTCCTCCCTGATTTGTGCGAGTTCTCTGCAGTGTCTGTGCAATGCGTAGCTTGTTTGTTTGTTTGTGTGGGTTTTTTTGGCATTCCACTGGAGCAGCTTCTTGTATGGCATGGTGTATGCAAGTCTCATTACGCCATGTCATCGCCAATCTCAGAGTTACAGGCTGCTGTGCTACCACTTGGTACAGCCTGTCTTTTTCGTGGACTTTCAAATCCATGCCGTTGTTAAATACAAAGCTAAAATCTCACGAGACTGGACGACTTGCTTCTAATTATTTCCAAAAGCGTGCTTAGGACCCTCGTCGGCACTGCACCACTCATTCACTCATAGGGAGATATGGATGCGTACAGTTCTTTTTTTTTACCATCCCCGTACAATACAATACACATAATCATGAGAAATAAATCGAAGCGGAGAAATGCTCGCAATCACATGAAGACGAACTTATTCCAAGCAAATTCAGCAAATACGCACACTGTGCAGCACTTGCATTTTTGCTTATTACAGCAAAACAGACAAAACTGGACCAATGAGACTCATACATGTACAAAACGTGCCATCAGAAATATCAACCATGTCGGATATTTGTCCCACACGAATGATTTATTTTTGAAAAATAAAATACTGAAAATATCAGATCTGTTCAGTTACAACGTCAGCATATTTATGTACAAATTTTCTGCCAACGAGTTACCGGATGTTTTTACTAGCATGTTCAGAAAAAACTATTTGATTCATAATTATCCTACCCGCCAAAGTGACGCATTTCACCTTCCACGTACTCGAACAATTTTCGCTAAAAAAACGATAATGTATACGGGCCCTAGATACTGGAATGACCTCTCCCCCGAAATAACAAGCTGCTCGTCTTTATATTCCTTTAAACGTAAATTAAAAAAGTTTTTATTGAGTGCATATTTTGCAGACACTGAACAGTCGTAATGTCTTATGTAATACTGTGGTATGTTATTGTCCAATCAAACATTTTGTCAACACGTTACAGATTCCATTTAGGGTCTTGCCATGGGGCTCTCTGAATTCATCATTAGCAATTCCACACTCTACTTCGTTTCCCTCTCTTCCTCTTTCCCTCTGCCCCTCTCTAATCTTCTACGCAGAGCTTGGCGGCAGGCACCAAATGGCTTAATAGTTGTACATGTTACTTTTTGTGTCTTACTGATCATATCCTGGTGAAAGTTTTAATGCAACAATAGTTTATAGTATATACACCAAAGTAGGCTGTATAATAATGATGGCTCGGTCACAGTAAGTTCATATTAATGTATAGTTTGTTTGTTTTTCTTCTACTTCTTTTTCTTCTTCTTTTTTATTACATAAAATTTGGCAACCTTACATCATCATTCTGGTCTTCTATCCGTTCTCCGTTTCTTTTTCACAAACACTGATTACTCGGGGCTTACAGCCAAACAAGCTAGCTTTCATGTAGGTCCCGTCATACTTCTCTTTGATCAACCCCATTTCGATTTCGATTTTGACCAGTTATCATTACATGTAATTACTGTGTTATCACCATGTATATTGTTTGTTTTCTGCACATTGTTCACAAGGTAAAAGAACTTGTCTGGTTTCTGTTGTAATGTTCATAAATGAGAAGTATGAAAATAAAATGAATTGAAAAAAAAATGAATTGAAATTGAAACATTGATTATTGATTATAGCCATTATAAAATCTACCATGAACACTTCTCAACTGTTGTTCTCCCCCCCCCCCCCCCCCACCCATGTTGTCTGCCGATGAAACCTATCAATTGATAGAGAGCAATTCGGCATTTGCTTATAAATGGACAAGGCTGTAGCTCGATATGGAAGTGGTATTGAATACGTTGAGTCATGCGAAAAAGATAAACAAAATAGAACAACCTTCGGCGCTCTGCTGTCAGAGTCTAGGAAGTCTTCATGGTATGATAAGGGTGGTTTTTCCCTGAACTGTTATGATAATATCAGACGATGGTCAGTTACCCTCAAGAATAGCCTTTAAAATATCATTTTATCTGAGGTCAACAAAGTTCGACCGTATGTCTCCCCCCAGAAAAAGAAATACAATCGGACCTTCCGCAATAATTGTGTAAAAGTAGTGAATCAATCCAAAATCAATTTTAAGGAACAAAACTATAACTATTACCCCCATCTTTATACACGATACAGGAAATATCATCCAATTTGACTTTATGGTAATGAAGAGAAAGGGGATCTTTGTATGAGAGCATGTCAGGAATTCCTTCCTTCCAAGTTGTATGCAATGACTGTGTTCATAATTCCAAGATCAGCCATCTTCTCCGGACATAACAATGGGATCGGAGCACTATGGACAGGTTGGGGTGTCTGAAATATATTGTACCTGTACCACCCACTTTGTATTATGCCGAATTCTATAGGCGTTTGGTTGGGATTACATTCTATACCCCATGGCGCTCTTCCCGTGGCCTTTTGGTGGGTTTGGCTGCGGCCTTTTCAGTCATAATCTCGCAGCCCTTTTGATCATTTTGCAGCAGCCCTTTCCACTCTTGGATCGAGCTTTCCCAATCGTTTGGCTTTAGCCTTCTCGATCACTATCTATTGGCTGCAGTCTCTGACTGTCCAAACTTCATACAGAACTTCAATGAAAACAGCTGCTAATATTCTTTCTTCCTGGATTTAAAGAAAACACTGATTGAAATCATTTCCGCGACATTACACCTGTCGTTTGAAAACTTGGGAGTTTATCACATCGAAGCATGACGGGGAATAAAAAAGTTAGACAGTGGGAAAGATTTCGAGAGATACTAATTATAAAAAGTCATAGAGCGATCATGGAGGAGAAAAAATAATCATGGAATCTTAGATCATACAAAACTATACACAGGGCTACAATGCATACCTAATGAGAGACAAACCGCCAGTAAATACACACACACACACACACACACACACACACACACACATGGTACATATATGTATGTTATATATATATATATATATATATATGTTTAACAAAAACAGCTTGATCTCATTGAGATTGCAGTATGCATATCAACATCAATGCATATGGACGTTCAACTAATTACTTTTTAATAATATAAATGACAAACAAGTCAGCTCTTACACAAACAAACACACACACGCAACATATCCACAGACCTGTCCCTCAAGAAGAAAGATGTTTTGGAAAGTTTGTATTCTATTCCCGTCATTCTTTCCGCGACCATTTTGGTGTATGTGTTCTTCACATGCAATGCATGCGTGTTTGTTCTGTTGTTTTGTTTTGTTTTGTTTTGTTTTGTTTTGTTTTGTTTTTTACATTTTAATACATCAGCGACGTAATATTTTCCGGCCTTTCGCAGGCCTGTGATTATCAAATATACCTGCAACAAATTTGATCTTCGGGACTATCTAGAGTTTATACCTGTCATTCGTCATTCCGAGGAGAAGAAACTTTTTTCGGGTATTTATTGAGCTTACTTCTATAATAAATAGAGGTTGTGAACTAATATGCATGTTGCTGGAAATGCACCACGGAGCTGACCAATCACGCAGTTTCAGCCTCCGTTGCTATCACAACAAAGGTTTGCTTTGGGAAAGATAATGGCTAATGATCGATTCACGGTGCCCATCGCGGAAGTGTCCATCTTCTCCGGACATAACAATGGGATCGGAGATCTCACTATGGACAGGTCGGGGTGTCTGAAATCTATTCCCTGTACCACCAACTTTGTATACGCCGAATTCTATAGGCGTTTGGTTGGCATTACATTCTCTTCCCCTTGGCGCTCTTCCCACGGCCCTTTGGTGGGTTTGGCTGCGGCCTTTTCAGTCATAATCTCGCAGCCCTTTTGATCATTTTGCAGCAGCCCTTTGTACTCTTGGATCGAGCTTTCCCAATCGTTTGGCAGCAGACTTCTCTATCACTATCTTTTGGCTGTAGTCTCTGACTGCCCAAAATATGTTCACATAGGACTTCGATGAAAACAGCTGCTAATATATTCTTTCTTCCTAGATAAACGTTTGAATGACTAACTAACTAAATGAATATGTTAATGAATAGTTTAATAAATAAATAGATAAATGAATGAATAAATGAATAAATATATAAGTACATTGAATAAATGAATGAATAAATAAAGAGATTAATAAATTATTTAATACTTGACATGTCCAATTTAACAGTCTTTGATAGTCACACAATATACATCAGTTCGCTAGCTGACCGAAAGAGTCGGATTCAAATTTTAGGAGATACCATGCATGCAGCAGCAGCAAAAACAAACAAACAAACAAACAAACAAAACAATATACTATATACCGGTAGTATAACCTGGTTTCCATGTGTAAATGTTTACAAGGTGAAATTAGTGCATTCATCCATCACGTCCCATGCATGTATGTTGTTGTTGTTGTTCATTTTCTACACCAGTAGTATATCTTTATACTTTTGTAATGATTTCGTACATAATTTTACACAAAGTACAGCCGCTTTGCCATATAACAGTATAAAAGAGCGATAAAAAGAAAACGACAGGTAACCGCGTTCTATGGTGTGTATCAATACATGCGTGCGTGATGTGGCTGTGGATGTTTAAACTGCCGTGTTGATATTCAAAGTCGAATGATAGTTCGACAGCTGGTATGGACTTGAAATTGCTTTTTGACATTGGGTGTTTTAAAACGCGTATGATTGACTTTGGTGTTGTTCAAAGGAAATACTGATTGAAATAATTTCAGCGTCATGATACTGTAGCTTGGAGTCTTGAGAATTATTGATGTAGAAGCATGACGGTGGAAAAAATACGATGTGGATCAAGACGACATTTATTTCACTATTCATAGTCTACATAGATTCACTGCAAGGCTGCCGGAGAAGAGGAGAGATTTTTGTTTTTGGAATGACTCACTCCAAAGAGAAAAAGGCACACACACACACACACACACACACACACAAAACACACACACAAAAAAAAACTTGCAACTCCATAGATCAAGATGATGGGGAAGAATGTACAAACCTGTATATGACACAACACAGTAACTAAAAGTCACGAAAATGTTGGATAGAATGCGTATGTTTTGTGTATATTTTGCTTTTATAAAGTTGTTGAGTTTCCCGGTTGTCAGAGTGGACTGAAGTCGTAGAATAGGTGGACACCATGAGATTATTAAACAGGTTTTCTGTTCCGAGGTGTTATTCATATTCTAACGGAGAGGGCGCTATATTGCTAAAACGAAACGTACGCACTCTGACGCCCAGATTTTGTGAATGGTCGGCTCCTTGAAAAAAACGCCGCACGGGCCAAGTGCTAAAAGCGCCGCGCAGCGGGATTTTGAATGGGAGGATTTAAAAGAACGCGGCGAAACAATAGAAGACCGCTGAGCGGGAGCGCCGCTGTTTTCCTGGAGCGTGTAATCTGCCAAGGCGGTAATACAATACAAAGGCATGTAACCCTCTGAACTGTTCTTTTCAGGTGAATCCTGCAAAAAAAAAAAAGAGTATAATTTCTTGTTTTAAAGCTCACTCTTTTCAAGACTAATATAATGAATGTTTATTCAAGGGGTCATGTCCCCCCACCCCCCTCTCTCTCTCTCCCTCTCTCTCTCTCTCTCTCTCTTTCTCTTTCTCTTTCTCTTCTCTACGACGTGTAGAATGTGGTTTACATCATACATGCAGTTGCATCTAAGGTCTGATAGACGTTGTTTCAATGTAATGTTTGAATCATATTTTGCAGAACTAAACCAAAGTTATTACATAGTCCACAAGGTCAAATCTCATTCAGCGTGAAATAGTGGGTTGGTAAGGCCGATTAGAGTTTGTGATACGCTTTTGCGCCTTTATGTATTTTGTACTTAATCATCTTGAACTCAATAATCAGCTCATGTTCAAACTTACCATGATGGCTTTTCCTTCGATATTAAGAGGAGATGTTATGACACTGAGTCCATCATTTCCTCCCCCTGATGACGTCTGTTGTTCTCGCTCACAGGATGGTACTTTGGTTGGTGTTGGGTTTGCAGATGAAGTGTTGAATAAAGATATCAGTGAAAAATATGGTCAAAAGAGTTCAATTGCGGTACTTTGTAATCGACTTGGACGACTAAAACACAAGAAGTAAACAAATATGTATATCCAGAAGATTCTATAGTTTTTATCAGAAAATCATGAATTTTGTGTCCATTGATATTCGGTAATATCAATGGAAAATCCTTTGTTGGCGATATCTTATAACTGTCCTATTATCATCGTATGAGTATGTGTCATGCAGGCTCTGTAAACGACATGTGTGACCATGCACCACAAAACGAACAAAAAGTCGCACACACTGATTTTGCGTGAGGACTGAAAATAAGTGAAATGGGTCAACCTAGCCGATCTTGACTTTTTCATATTTGCTGGAAGAGCAAGTCTTCTTTTACATTATGCTAAAATTTGGGATCATAAAACGGGCGGTTCAGTGTGTTTTTTTGGAGTTTATCTCGAACATTTTTGGTAGAATAGTGTGATTAGGTGTGTCTGTAGAGTCCCTTTTTCATTTCTGAAAAACCTTGTACACACTCTTCACTTTGAACTCTAATAACTTTTGAAAAGATAGCGCTACTGCTTTGAAAGTTGGCATTGATTATGGAGAGAATTTGTTAATGAGGCATGCTTAATTTCAGTGTAATTAATTCCTTCATTGTTGTTACTTGGGTGGTTTACTCCCTGTCTTTTTTTTTTTTTGTCCCATTCATCCAAAACCAGCACGGTTTGGTAAAGATTAAGCGCTTGAATAGACACTGTACTTCAGGGTCTCTTTTCTCAGCTCACACTTTTCCTGAGTTTGTGCTTTCTTTCCAATATTTAGAAAGGTTAGGAGAGTTCATTTGACTTGAGTTATACATCATTTTAAAGCTTAAAGTCTGTTCTTTCAGAATATGGTCATAACTAAAAATTCATGCCTGGCGACTTTTTTTTTTGTTTTGTGGTGCAGGGTCACATATTGTTAAAAAGTACGCTTTGGTGTATGCGAACACAGTAAAAACAGAATCCATATTTTTGAAAACTGAAGTTAGATCTGGTAAAAAACGTGCAAACCTTGCGATCATTCTTTTTTTATGATCATGTATTTCGCAACCTTGGGTACAAGGGAGAAAGATGTCACTTGGTTGAATTATATTATTTTCACCTCTGTTTACAGCGCTGTATCTAGATTATCAGCAGAGAGGTTTGTGAAAGAAGCTTGTGTAGCAGTGAAGTGGAAAAAAGAAAAACCTCCATGAATTCTTTTGTAATTATCACGGGGGTCTCCAGTGTTACTTGTAACTCGAATACCGTTTATGATCAGTCAAAAGTTTGTTCACTCCCTTTGCATTCCATTAAAGACTTGTACCTACGGATTTTTCTCCCTTTTTTGCAATTATAATTCATACCATTCTGTAGGAAAGATACAACAGACCACTTCTTGTACAGATAATGAATGACGAAATTCCCCGTTTTATTCCTTTGATATTAACCATTATAACTATATTTACGTTAATATCGTCATAACAGTTCTGAATTGGCTTTGGGTGCCGTTAATAAATGATTGCAAAAATGTGGCCTTATGGCGCTTAATTTATTGCCGATTGGAAAAAAAAAAGTGTGGCTGGCATAAAACTTGGAGTTGCAGCAAATGTGTTTGAAACAGTAAATCTTACGAACACGAGATGGCGCTACACAATTCAGCGTAAGGGCTTGCCGAGTCGAATGTTCATGATTATGTTTAGCTTCAATTCAGTTCAATTCAGTTCAATTTATTTTTGCATTCCGTGTTCAATACAATGTATGCAAAGTAACATAATTTTACAGAATATCAGGAATTGCATGAATTGTTTTGAATAAGCAATATCGAGTACAATCGCTTATGATAGTAAAGAAAACATACTATTAGGCAAATTTTTATACGATAGAATGCTCTTCGATTAAAGGAGTTTTGGGAGAAAAAAAATAATTGTTTTATGTCTTATTAGAAATACAGGGGGCCACCTTCACATAAGAAGAGCAGTTTGAATGCTCATTAGGAAAATGAAAATTTTGTTTAATTTAATGAGGGCCACTTTTTCACTTTCAAAACTGCTCTCGTTGATTGAGATAAAGTCAGAAACTGAATGTGTGATACCATAATGATCCCCAAGTCTAACCGTTTAGAGGCAGGAAGAGGGTGAACGAATTTCATTGGTGTGCAAATCACCTGCAGAGCAGTAGGGCCTACAAGTTAACTGTAGTCCCCCTTCCCCGACAATTTTGAGGTAAAAAAAAAAGAGAGAAGAATATACATTTATAAGATGACAATAGAACCCATAGCTCAACGAAGGTTCCGCTCTGACATAGTCCTTCTCTTAAAGGGTGTGTACAGTTCTGGTCGAGGTGAAGATTTAGCTTTTAACGTTTTGTGAGATATTCAGAAACCACTCTATGAGATGTCAAAGAGCATGCGGTTCTAAGGGGTACCAAAAGTTTATTCGATGAAAATCGGTTTTGAAATGGCTGAGATATCCAAAAACAAGGTGAAACAAAGAGATACTAATAAAGTTGGGGCATGTCGCCTTTTATTATTAGCACTTTTTTGGATATCTCAGCCATTTGAAGACCAATTTTCATCAAATAAACGTTGAATCCTTCTTAAAACTAAATGCTCTTTCATATTTCATAAGAGGCTTTTCGTTATCTCACTTATAAATGTTCAAAACATGAATCCCTACCTAAACTAGTACTGTACAGTCCCTTTAAAGCGCAGGTGTGTGAATTGACCCTTGACCCCTCAAACCCACCTCCGCCAAAAGAGCTCCCTGGCCCCTGTTCTATACTGATACGGAAAATAAGAACAAGTAGTCGTTATACCCTTTGACTTTCTCCTTTCCCTAGAGACAATCAGTGCCACGATGAGTATAACAAGGAAGACGAAAGTAACGCCCAAGGTGACGAGGGAGATTGTGTATTCAATGCAGCTTTCTCTTTCAAGGCAACCTGTACGGAAAGGAAAAGACGGCATGTCGTGGAGTAGGAATGATCATTTATAAATGTCGCGCTTCTTTATACGAGTAACCAAGAAAGATATATACAGTGTTTGATCAAATGACAATGAAAGGATTTTATAAATCAACCCTCCTTATTTTCTTTTAAAAATGGTTATAAATCCGTTTTATTGTTCCTCTGTTTTGGGGTGGGAGTTTAGGGATACAGAATAAAGATGTAAAATTTATCCTCTGAGTCAGTCGTCACTCATGAATTCTTCTTTTATTCTTGAATTAATATACAGACAGTAATCTCATTGTAGATCCATCTCTCAATTCGCCATTTTTGCAATAGCACACGTAATATCCAAATTACTTTACTTTTTTTCTCTCCCACGAATAATGTGGCATAGCTTCCCTGCAGAAGAAGGAGGTTTACATGTCTACACGAACAGACCATAGATAAACACACACACACACACAAACACACACACACACACACACACATAAATCTTCAAGTAGTGACATGAGCAGGCTGACCAGCAGCTCGTTAGTCCAACCTGGCCTACTTTCTGATTTTCTGCTGATTATAATGCCTAGTTCCTTTGCAGAGTTTATCCATGGCCTAGAAAAGCAAAAATGGACTTCAGAAAGACGAGATGGAGACCAGAATGGACCGTGGATAACCAACAATAGTCCCATGTGCCTTGCATTTTACGTTACATTTCAAACTCATTGAAGTAATATGAAAGTCAATTGATAATGACATCGCGTTCCATTGATAACGTCGCTGCAAATTAGGGATTAGGAAACAGAGATTGTTCAGCTATAAAGTTGGACATTACATATGGAATGTACCATTCTTTCGTTGTTATATTCATTTTTAAAGGAAGTTATCTACTTTATAAATTTACAACCGAGGAACATGAACACGACGCTATTTATCACATTAAATCAAAGGATTGCTTGTACGTACAAGTAATTACTGACAGTTATTGACTACTGAAAGCATCCTCCAAAGGACCAAGCAATGAGTGTAAAGTGTGTTTTGACTATGGGCACAGCCACTGAAACCAGAGTCTCGAAGCATTGCATCTCGTATAAGCCACAACAACTCAGATTTCAAACAATTTCAAGAATTTAATTTTTATGACTCACCGTCGCTAGCATCGATTGATGGAATCATGGTTGAAGTTCGTGTCACCACTGGATGTAATTCGTTAACGAAGAAACAAAAAAAGGTAAGCTCTCAAAACGACAATATGTATCCATGATATATAAAATCGCATGACTTTTATAGTCAATACTACTTTTCTTTTTGCAGTTGTCTGATCCTGAAATTGAATAGGTAGACTACATGTTGAATTGGTCACAGATAGCACTCTGGAAGTAAAAATCTGAATTCGATCTTTCTTAAATTGACATGGTGTAATTAGTACTCCAATCATGTCTATATAGACGCAACTACATGTACGTGCATCTGCAACAAATAACAAATGCAATACGACGTGCGACCAAAGCGAATCCAAAGTTGCCCTATAGTTGATACATTCTCATCAATAGCATGTTCTTTTTGCTACCTACTACGTTTATCGCCGGACTGTTTGGCAATGTTAAACAAATGGCGGTGTTTTTTTATACTAGATACATTACTTACTATAGTCTGTTACCATTGTTGAAGGTGTAGGGCTTGCTGTCGATGTTGTCGTCTCTATGACCTTATCTAAAAAAAAAAATAATAATGAGTTACCTATAAGTAGCCATGATAAAAAAAAAAAAAAACATGGGCGTACGTACTCGAGCAGGATTTGAAACTACGACCTCCTGATCTCCGGACAGGGGGCGGAAGCTTGGTGGTCTAGTGGAGATGACGCCTGTCCGGAGATTAGGAGATCGTAGGCTCGAATCTTGCTCGAGTTCGGACGCCCATGATCTTTTATCATGGCTACTACTAAAACACTGATCAATTCAATGCATATTTAAAAGGATGTAGGGCAATTTGTCAATCAGTTGCAATGAAAACATCTCTACGGAAGAATTTCATGAATATGAATCAGTTCGGCGTTGTTTAGTCGTTGATTTTGTTCTTGTTTTTTTTTTACTTACTATAGGTAAAACCCACTGATATCAATTCTTTATTATACTTAGTTCTTTCAATATTCAAGTGGAGTTCTTTAGCACATTGATTGAACGCGCAATTACCCCCATAGTTATTTTAATCAGTGTCAACATCTTCATATTGTTTTATAGATTTTCGTAACCATTCATAACATTTTCTCCTCCCATAATTTCATGTGAAAAGAAAAGCACAATGACATATCCTTCTCAATGAGGCAAAACCGTTCCATATTTTACATACCTTTAACTGTTAAGTTGGTGAAGGTACACATCTCTCCAGTATTGAGAGTAATGTGACAAAGATATTGTCCCTCGTCATTCGTTGACACATTTCGGATGATAAACTCAATATTGCTGTTCTCATGTGATATGACAATGCTGTACTTTCCCCTAGAAGCATTGTCGTCACCACGCCCATATAGATAGGTTTCCACTGTCTCCCCATTGAATATCAGATTAACTTTCAGCACGATGACAGAAGAAGGTTCTGATTCCGAAGAGTTCCAGCAGGTTATTCTTTTGTTTTCCTCAATATAAGCTTCCTCGTTAGGATGATATATTTCAGGACCCGAACATTTTTCCGAGAGAACTATGGTGGTGTCATGCACGAACAGAGAAAATTGGAAAAGCATAATTATTTTTACTGTGACAGTAAAACGAGGCAGGTAAGAGTAAATAATGATAATCTCTGATAAAATGCAGAATTGAAACAACTAGCCTGTCAAAGTACCAATCCCTTGAGTATTTATCGTGTTGGTTTTTTTTTTTTTCTGTTTGTGTGTTTTTTTCTTCATAGGTGAAATAAAATCATCCAGTACAATTTTTCTAATAATCCTACCGGTAATCGATATGAGTTTAGTCGTTTTATTCTTGAATTATAGCAAAGATAATATAGTTTACTAAATTGAATTGAATTTGAATTGAATTTATTTATTCAGCATAAAAACAACAGAGAAAGACAATAATGAGCAATCATGACAGACACAGAGAAAAAAACATAACTTTGGAATACATAAAGCTGAAGGGAAGCAGCCAACGAGGAATTAAGTTTCCTTAAAATCTGGCCGACCCAGAAAATCCATTTAAAAAAATGCATTGGTGATGAATTTTTCATATTTATAAAAAAAAAAAAAATGAGATGAACAGATATACCGTTGCAAGACAAAACATAAAGCAATACAGCATGATATACAATACACTACATTTACATTACAAAGACAATACGAATAAAGTGAGTTACGATCATTAGATAGAATACATGTATTGCCAGCCAAGCATGTCAAAAACTTAGGAATTATAATTTTGTATAAAATTCTCCTTAAGTTTACGTTTGAATACATTAAAAGAGGTAACTTTACGAATATCATCTAGTATTGAGTTCCATATAAGCGGACCTTGATAAAACACAGATTTCTGAAATAATGATGTTCTTACTTTTGGGATATGAAAATTCTTAGCGTTTCTGGTATAATATGAATGAATATTGCAATTTAAGGTGAAATAATGCATAAGAGAATCGGGTAAAAGCTTTCTATGCCATAGAAACATAAGATTACCTAAAATATATTTATATCTGTCATACAACTTTAAAATCTTTTGGGAATTAAAAATTGGTGAAGTGTGAGCTAAATAAGTTGAATGGTTTATAACCCTTATTGCACGTTTTTGTAGTTTAAAAAGTCTGTCTATGTATATATTTGCAGCACTTCCCCAAACAGAAAGACCATATTCAAAAAAAGGCGCAATAATTGCATTATATATCATTTTAAGAACAACAGTGGGTAAAAAGTTAAGTCGAAAAAGTATCCCAATATTTTTTGAAATTTTGTTGCATATAATATTTATGTGATCTTTCCAAGTCAATTTATTATCAATTGTGATTCCTAAAAATTGCAAAGACACTTCATGCTTAATTTCAGATCCTGCTAAATATATACTAATATCCTTGACATCAACATTTCTATTGGTGAATATCATAAAATGTGTTTTACTTGTATTTACTGATAATTTATTCATATATAACCATTCAGAAATTATACTTAGCTCATTATTGACTATGATTTGTAATGTTTGGGGATCATTATGAGATATAAAAATACTGGTGTCATCAGCAAACAATATATATCTAAAAACCTCAGACGTATTACATAAGTCATTCATATATAAAAGAAACAAAAGAGGTCCCAAGATTGACCCTTGGGGTACTCCACACTTCAATTCTTTAGATTTAGATTGAAAACCATCCACAACAACATATTGCACTCTGTCGGATAAATAACTGCGGAACAAATCTAAAACAACTCCTCTTATGCCATACAAATACATCTTACTAAGTAAAATATCATGATCAAGACTATCAAAAGCCTTACTCAAATCCAAAAATATGCCGATTAAAATTTCCTCATTTTCTATTGCACACATCACATTTTGAATAAAAATGATTAAAGCATGAGAAGTGGAGTGCCTCTCCCTAAAACCATATTGGTTTGAAGTGAATATATTGCACTCTTTGATAAAGGATAATAAACGAACATAAATGCATTTCTCAAAAATCTTTGAAAAAAGAGATAAAACAGATATCGGGCGGTAGTTACTTAAAATCTCTTGACAACCTTTTTTAAAAACAGGTATTACACGCGCTATTTTCAGTTTATCTGGGAAGACACCAGCATCTAAACACTTATTGAATATTGCACACAGAGGTTCACATAAATAATCAATAACTCTTTTCAAAACACAAATTGCAATTCCATCTGAACCTGGGCTTGTATCATTCTTAAAATTCTTCACAATGTCAACAATTTCATCAGGAGATATTGGTTTAAAAAATGCAGATTTCTCATTTTTGATAATATATTTTACATTAGGTGACTTCTTATCATCATCGAACTTACGTTTCAAATCATAACCAACATTAACAAAATACTCATTAAAAACATCAGGAATTATATTCTTATCTGAAATCAATTCATTATCAACAATAATCTTATCAACACAGGATTTCTTTTTATGTTTTCCCAAAGCCCTATTAATAACTTTCCACGTTTTACTACTGTCACCATGTGCAGCCTGAAATTGAATCTTATAATACAGTTTTTTTGCCTGCTTAATTTTATTAACAACTTTGTTTCTAATTTTCTTATACACCCTTTTTCTATAATCAGTTGGATTTTTTAAATATAACTTATACAAACGGTTTTTCTTTTTTATAATCTTTCGAATTTCATCATTAAACCAAGGTGCACTTTTATTACTTTTGCTTTCCTTTAAATCAATGCGTTTTAAAGGAAAATATACATCATAATAATCTAAAAATACATTATAACAATCATTGGCATTAGGAATTGTGATATTCCATTGGAAACTGTTCAGATGCTGCGCGAATCTAATTATATTCATCTCACTGATTTCACGTTTATGAAAACATTTTTCTTTAAAAACAATAGAAATTTTATCACAAATACAATATATGGGAAAATGATCGCTTACATCACATAAAAAAAGCCCCGATGAAGAAACATTCACACTATCCTCATTTGTAAATATATTGTCAATTAACGAAACCGAGTCTGGAGTAATCCTTGTAGGATATTTGATAAGAGGAAACATATTATGAACCAACAACATATCAAAAAACTCATTTACGTATTGCTCTCTATCTATTCTTAAGAGGTTAATATTGAAATCACCCATCAAATAAAACATTTTTTTCTCATTTTGCACAATTTGTAATACTTCACTTAAAACTTTCATAAAATCTTCAACACATTGATTAGGTGGTCTATACACAACTCCAAATAAAATTCTTCGATGATTCATTTCAATTTCAGAAAATATACTTTCAATATAATTATTGTTTACATCCAAGTCAGTCCTTCGTTCAAATTTGACATCATTTTTTACATACAAACCAACTCCACCACCCCTCTTACATCTACGACTATTTGCAAAGAAAGAATAATTATCAAGCCTGTACATATCAAGAGGTGAGTTAGCATTCAGCCATGTTTCAGAAATTCCTATTATAGTTGGTGCAATATCAATTGAAGTTAAAAATGAGTTTAAGTTATCAAAGTTGCGAGACATGCTCCTACAATTAAAATGAATACAAAAAAGGGGAGATTCATTTTCTTTTGCAATCATCTTAGAATATAAAACACTGTTAAAATCTTTGGTTGAATAGTAATACTGATCAGAGACATATTCGTTATCGCTAGCAGGAGAAATATATTCATGTAGTTTTTTAAGTTCAAGGTTCACGTGAGAAAACTGGCATTGGTTGACTATATCTGAAAAATACATTGAGCAACAAAACAAGACTCACTACACACAATTAAAATAACTTCAAGAACTAAGAACATACATGTACATACTGTAAGAGAGGGTGAGAGCAAAAAGAGAGTCTGCTCCTAAAGAGTGAATGAGGATGCTTTAAGTATCAAGGAAATTTGATTAGGTTAACATATTATATGTGTATAGTAGATGTCAGTTTACGAAAATAACATATTTTGTTTAAAGCTTTTTCAATTCACTGACTGACCATATTCTCTTTCTCACAGTGGATCCATTGGTTGCTTTGACCAGCACGATGACTCTGCCATCACTGGACCATGCTGCACACAGTTTGTCGTTTCTTTCCACTTCTTCTTTTGCTTTGGTCAACAGGAGGCGATTTTCTGCTGTGAGATCTTCCTCAATCCCTACATGAGTACCTTTCAGTCTTCTCCGGCTTTTGATGACCGTGTCTCTGGTGCGGTAAGTGGTGAACTTGACTATGATGGCGCGTGGAGGTGGTTGTTTCCTTGCCCCTGGTCTTGAACTGGTGGTACGCGGGGCACCCACACGGTGAGACCTGTCAATCTCATGTCGCTGCAGCTTGATGTTCAGCTTCTCCGAGGCTAGATCAAGCATCACCTGGTCTGTATCCTCCTTTGGGTTTTCCGGGATGCCATATAGCCGCACGCAGTTACGACGCGAGTATTGTTCAGCATCATTCATGTCTCGTTTGAGCTTGGCTATATCGGCTGAGTCAAGCTCGTGTTGTTTTTGCAGTGACGTGATGACACTCGCCTTTGATTTCACTTCAGCCTCCAATTCGATCACCTTGCCTTCCGCGATTTCAAGCTGTGTTTGAAGCTTTTGCATTTCGTTGCGGACTGCTTCCACAAGGGAAACTTTGAACAACTCCTTGAACTGCTCACTGCTGAAGAATTCTCTGACCTCTTCACTTATCTGTTCACAGAATTCAGAAGCATCGACACCAGGGGGAGAAACAGATGAACACGATTTCTTTTGACCCCTGGTCCCTGGCATACCGATTGATGAGCAAGGCAATTCACCACACTGTAAACAATGCAAGTTGTTGAATAGCCCCTGAAGTAATCACCCCTTTCAGAAATACTTGGGGAGTCTCGGGATGCCTGGTGCTCTAACACCTTAACAAAAGAAGTGATCAGGAAGAGTGCATTCACACAACACTGCGTGGGGAGACTGAATAGGTAGACACGTAGTGTGCTGTACAAAGATCAGAGTCCAGTGTTCTATGACATACTGGATGGCAGCTGCTAACACAACTTAGTGAGCACGGGACTGAGGCAAAAAGACAGTGAAACTGAATCCAAATGAGAAATAAGAAAACTGAGCAAGTCTTTCCTTTCCTTGAACTTACATCCTCCCAGCTGGTACTACGTCATTCCAGAAGGTTCACCATTCAGTCATACAATACACAAATATCCAGAAGATGGGATTTCACCTCAGAAAATACGCAATTTGTGCCAGTTTGTGCCAGTAGCTCCTGTCTCCTTACTCTCCTGCTAAGTCCAATTGAAAGAAAGAATTGTGAAGTAATGGTATCTATTCATTAACGGGAATTAGACTTTACAAACACAACGTAGATATTTCAAGTGATAACATGTGCAGTCTAGAAAAAAATCTAAGTGAGAACTAATGAAATTTCAAGAAACTCACCATAGCATGGTTGTAAACATAAAACGGCAATCCAAGCTACGTGCAACAGCAGTAACGTATCCATTATAATGTTTACTCACGGTCAATTAAACGTACACAGCAATTTTGTATAATGAAGAAAACTTTGCATTACGGAAGTTCTATGCGGACATGGCAGACATTGTAATATCAGTTTCACACCGACCGTCACTTTCAAAACATCCAGCTTCTACTAAAACTGATTCTTATGTCATTCTTTTGTATCACACACTATAGTTACAGTTACAGTGAGCAACATGAGTATTCTTGTCTAAAGACGTTTCATATTTCATGAGTTAAAACACTGCAAATTTTGAGTGTAATAGCTCACATGACATTAAACATTTTTACAACTTTAAACATTACTTTTATATTGATATGTTTTATTACCCTTTCATCTTCACATAAAGTTAAAGCACATTTCCAGGACCTAGCTTGTGTATGAATTTCATGGCGAATTCAATTACTAGAAAAAAAATAAAAAAAAAAATCATGGAAAATAAATAGACTGGTCAATGTATAGACACTGTATACGATACGACTAGAATGTCATAGAAATACTCTTATATACCCGTTTTCCACAAAAGGCGTCTACCGTTATTGTGTATCAAACTGACAAGCCCTAGACGTGTGAACAAAGTCTACGTCGAAATATCTTGCATCGAATATCATAAGTATACAGTTATACATGAAAGGACGTTGCTCTCAAATGTTCCCTTTGTTAATCATCAAGCTTTTGGTCTTTCAGTGCCTTCATCAAGAACTACACAGAAAACATGCACTATTGGATAATTATGATGGCATGCTGGCATGATATGCCATATCATCAGCTGATCATTGTCATTATTTATCCTATGATTAGACATACTCATTCAAATAGATGCTGGAAAAATCATATCATATTGTTGACATATCTGTCAACATGTGTTGTATAGAGTAGGCCCTATGTCGAATGATATTGTATATGAACAACAGCAATGTTTTAACTTCTGTCTACAGATCATGACTCAGTATGTTGAACATAAACCGCACACTACTCTGATTCTACCAATGTAATATCATATATTTTCTCCAGATATACCAGTTGAGAAAATATTTACGATTAAGAAACTTACTTCAGAACAATGTTCCAATTATTATGTGCGATTTTGAAAATTGGAGTACACTTTTGATATTGACTTCGGTAACTTCAATACAATTCATTTAATCTGATAACAATTTACAGTCGTTATAAAGTATATTCACTGTATTGTGGAAGTATGATACCAGAATATGAAAAATTATTTTTTTAATCATAAAATACTCAAAAAAGTATGTTACAGATATGATGTTATATTTCATTTCCGCGTTGAAGTGTCACCTTCACCTAATGACATGAAGAGGTAATTATTTAAGGATTATTACTCACATTATTATTTGCCAGAATGATATAACATTTCAGTGTACGATATCGCATCTACATATTGTCACTTCATGCCTTAGATTAACATTATGTTCTCCCCGTAAAACCTGATGGAGGATAGTACTCAGAAATCTTGATGAACAAAGGGCGCATATGAGAAGAAAGTTCGTGTCAGACCTATTTTCTCCCACATACACACTTTACAATGAGTGTATTTGGGCAATAGGGGCACAAAAAATGGCAATGCAAATTGTTTGAGATGTTAAGAATTATAGGCCTATGTCAACCTGCTAGTTCAATTTTGTAGAGTAATAACATTGTAATAGAGAAAAGTTCAATTTCGGTTTCAATGAAGATATGGAAGATGCACTGTTTATATCATGATTCAGAATATTCCAATTATGCCAATAAAATGCATGTCAAACATACAGTACCAAAGAATATTCTTGAAGTTGTGAATAAGATATTCCATGCTCTCATTCTTTCTAGTTCTACGGATTATGTGTCTTCTTCAAATGATTTACAGTAATTCTGTTATTAGATGAAGCAAAATAAAACACTTTTAGAGGTGCCTCACATAACAAGGAGTATTCTTGAACCTGTGAATGAAATATCACATACTTTCATTTTTCCTACTTCGATGGCTACTGCGTCATCTTGAAACATTTCACATTAATTCTGTTATCAGATGGAGCAAAATAAAACATTTTTTAGCAGTAGCTCACTTCTTGCAAAACAAGGAATAATCCTGAAGTTGGTTAGAAAATAATCCAAATACATTTGGGGTTTTTTTTCTTCTTTTCAGCAGGTTTCATTGACAACAAATAAAGTAGAGAGAAAGAGAGATTGCCCTCGAAAACTGCACTACGTAAGAGAATTTCGTCCATGTATTCCTGAGTTATGTAGTGTAATTATATTGAGGAGAGAGGTGTAAGAGACGGAGAGAAATAAATTCGTCCCTTATAATTCTCTCTTTTTTTTTGGGTAACCTCACTAAGGTTTAGGTGGGATTTGCCTGTGAACTTGCTACGGTATTGGTATATTTGCTTTATTGAAGATAATTATGACTTTAAACGAAATGTACTTTGAATGCAGCCAAAGAGCATAATGCTTTTATAAAGACAGCATTCGTCAAATGCTGTAGATGAAGATTTCAAATAACTTTGATAATAGCCGAGTTTCTATTCTTCTGCATAAGGCTTGGTCTGCTTTTGAAATAGCATCAATCGACTTTACCTATGTCTTTACAAAACAGCCGGGAGAGCAGTAGTGCACTTTGAGGGTTTATCATTGGTTGTTTTCCATTGATTTCGTTATTTGTTTTCTTCAATGTCTTTGAGAAAGAAGTTCAGGCAAAATGTAAATCGATAATACATCTCAAATCCTGGTAGAAGAAGCAATCTATTGAAGGAAATTTAGAATGTACGTGATTGTAAATAACTGGCAGCGCATGCGCAGCAGGGCATGCGCAGCAGAGAATACGAAGAACTTATAAAATAGCGGAAACAGCTTTTTGCGTATGGTTGATGACCGGCAAAAATTCTTTCGTAGCTAGTTGGGACGAGCCTGTTCTGTGAGCTGGAGGAATAAATAGTTGACTGTGAGTATAACAATATGTGTTATTACATAAATGTTTGAAGAAGCGTAGAAACGAGTTGCGAGGACTTGGTGTTTATTTCTCATGATTCAAAAATACGGATTTTGTGTATCACTTTGTTTGTTGTTCCCTATACAGTGGCATTACGGCGTAACATTGTTTGGATTACATTTACTTACAAAAAAAAGATATATTTGCCATTTTGTGTTTATACGCAAATGACATACATTTTATTTGCATTACTTTGCAACAGATCTTAATGTCACACAAGATTATATTCCGTTCCATAGGGTTTCCATAGGCCAAGTTTTTAGAGAACATATGATAAAGTAGAATATTACAAAATTGACGAAAAATATGGTAATAATTTTCGAAATATCATAGTCAATACGATAGTTAAATTATCTCAGTACAGAAATAAAATAACGGTTACCAAGCACTACGCTAGGAAAATGCATTTCAATACACATCCTTCTGATAGAAAATGAAAGGATTCCAGAAAACCAAGTTATTCCTCTTCCTTGGCAATGACTCAACGCAGATGATTGATGTGTTTTTAAAGTTGTGTATTTGCTACCTCACTGTAACATACATTAGTGAAACAACCTGCATTTCATCAATTAGTGTTTATTTGGAGAGCGAGACTCAATAACCTAGAGAACTACACTAAGGCTAAATCATATATGAGTATTTCAATGGATCATTAAATTAATTTGTTTGCACAGAGAGCCACCGAGTGATGAGAACTATGAAGCAGAGAAGCGCCCTCGTACTCTTTACAGTAGGTCTTACCTCCATCTTAACGAGATCTGCTGCGTCGACGACACAGGTAGGCCTATCTGAATTGGATTCCGTTAACAATTCTGATGTCGACCTAGAGGGGGCAAAACCAACCAACCAAGGCCCAATATCAACGGATATTATGAGCATGAACCCAACGACCGTTTACGACTACATCCAGTCAGCAATGGAATCAACGGAAGAGAGTTTAAATCTTCCATCAGAACTTCCCGCTGATACACTGAAGGGTCACTGGGTATGGAGCTTCGAGTGGTCATGGACTAATATCTTATACACAGTGTTTTCGTTTGTCGGTATCGTTGGAAACATGTTGGTTCTGCTGGCATTGTTGAAGCATAGTTCCACTCGGCACGCTCCGGATATCTTTATTGGAGCTCTTGCGTTCGCTGACCTGTTGACATCCATCTTCATCTTGCCGGTTCCCCGGGCCAGATCCGTTCCAGACTCAGGCCTGGGATCTGCTTACTGCTCCTTCGTCTTCACTCGCTATCCAATGTGGGTGTGCATACACGCCTCTATCTACACTCTGACCGGAATGTCTCTGGAGCGATTTATGGCCGTCGTCTATCCACTTCGTGTACATCGACGTCTTACCCGAAGGCACGTGTTCATCTACCTCGCCGTGGTCTGGGTCCTCTGTTTTCCCTCCTGCTTCCACTTCCTCTCCATAAGAGTAATCAACAATGTCTGCAGAAATGCAAAGACACCCGACGGAAAGAAAATCACAGCTTTTTACCCATTTCTGTTCCGGGTTGGCATCCCATCTCTTACTATGATCATCACCCAAGGTTTGACCGCGATGTCGCTTCACCGTCAGTCCCGAGAAATGAGCGGGTCTCGCTTCGGCAAAGGCGGGACTCAGCCATCCATTCACATCATGGCTCGCAATCGGGTAGTCAAGTTGACCTTCATTGTGGTCCTCATCTACATCTTCACCGTCGGCCCGAACGAGTTAGTCACGTTAATCGCAGTTATGACAGGCGCACATTCGTCATACCTGTTTAGTCCTTTCTACTATAGTTTGACTTACGCAACATTCATTAACTCGTGTGCAAATCCATTTATATACGCTGCGCGATATCCTAAGTTTCGCGCTGCTTTTCGAGATGTATTCACATTGAGAAACGACGCCAAAAATGAACCACTTTTCGACCAAACAGATGAAGCATCAAAATGAATACAAATCAGTGAGTGAGTAGAAGAAATGGGAAAGTTTGTGATCATTATATGTATGATTACATAAATGAAGGTAGGTTATATTGTACAGTGAATTGTATTTAATGTAGACATGCAATTGAAATGCAAGGGAATGGCTTATAGTGCAATGGAAAGCCTGTATCTAGTATACTCATTTGTAATCTCCCAACTTCGATAGCTTACAAGTAGAGGAAGATAATTATCATGAAAAGGAACAACTGCAGACGAAGTGCACGTAGTTGTAAATGATATGCTTGTATCATGCCATCGAGAACAACAATGATTTTGGAAATGTAAGAGATATAGTTATATCTAAGGGAGCAAAACTGGAAAATAAAATGTGATCTGAATAGCTGCATAGGAAACTTTTTAAAAGTGAGTTGCGAAATTATAATGACAGTTGCGTTCATATAGGTAGAATGCTCTACGTAACGAACGTGTAACACATTACACGCTAACCAACCTCCGTAATCACCTATCCTATTCAAACCCCTATCTTTATTACGAACACTCTCCGCTCCCTGCGAAACACATTCGTGAGTCTACCATTTAAAAGACGATCACATGCATGCTTTCTAAAGTCTAACAAAAGTCATAGTCACCCTCTTTACTTCCCCTTTACTTCCCGTTTACCCCTTGGTAGCGAACAAGTGGGTATGATAGGGCTTGACATCAAATCCTTTAATTTAGTCATCTCATTATTCCATTCAACTTTATTTCAATAAAAGAAAATCCACATACATTCTAGGCTTCAAAACGTATAGAAACAATAATTCGAAATTTTACATGTAGGGAATGAACTTTGCATAGTGATTACAGCTACAAAATATGTTAGTCCATGGGCCAGGCCAGATATTGGTACCATCTGAGGTGGCAAAACCTTTTTGGTGTCATTTTGTTTGTCGGGCATAGATATGCTTATCAAGCTATGATAGCATTTCCAAATGAGTAGCTTAGTCATAGTAAATGAATTTTTAACGAATTTGGTCTCGTTGTTATATCCCTATACTTCTGAATCGAAACTAACCGCCATACAAAGAAGAGCACTGTCTTCTGTATGTTCCATAGAGCTGTAAAATGCAGCTCTATGGTATGTTCACAGGTGTTCTGTTGTAAACGCGGTGCGCTTAGTCTTTATTCAAGGCAGCGAAGGGAATATCCAAAGGTTATGATGTCCACAGCGCTTAGTCTTTATTCTAGACGGCGAAGGGAATATCCAAAGCGTATGATACAGTGTATATCCTTTTATCTAAAAACAACAACAACAACAACAACAACAAAAGCAATTCCTAGTGAATTTTACCGTATTTTTCAATCATTTATCATTTTCCGGTGAAAACGCTACGGTGAAAACGCTGATACCACGCCAATGTCGCTTTATTTCCCTCCAACAATATAAGATAATGCAAAAACAATGTACCGGTACACTACGATACATTATAATGAATGATATTGTAAATGAACATAGTGATTTTTGTTTAAAACTGATGTATTTGTTGATAGGGTAGTATAAAAACAGTATAGATAATCCCTTTTATGAGGAACTTTAGATATGATAACGGTACATTGGTCTAGATAAAGAACTAAGCGCACCGCGTGACAGCTGTGGACATCATAACCCTTTGGATATTCCCTTCGCTGCCTTGAATATAGACTAAGCGCACCGCGTTTACAACAGAACACCTGTGGACATACAGAAGGCAGTGATCTTCTTTGTATAGCGGTTTAGTTTCGATTCAGAAGTATAGGGATATAAATACGAGACCAAATTGGTTAAAAATTCATTTATTATGACTAAGCTACTCATTTGGAAATGCTATCATAGCTTGATAAGCATATCTATCCCCGACAAACAAAATGACACCAAAAAGGTTGTGCCACCTCAGATGGTACCAACAATCCATTTTTCGGGTCTTGGCCCATGGACTAATGTATCATATTTTTTTTTATATCAGTATAGATTATGTCACGTTTATGTTTGAAAAGAGAATGATCATCGTGAATTACACCGGGCAAGAAAAAATGGAACCATTCTACGATCGTTTTTCTCTGCTCATCACATTTTCGAGAAATGTATATTTTGCGCAGATGCAGGCTAATAATATATGCATAATCGTGTAGCTTTGAGTGCATAATCAGTGCCAATAAGTACTCATAAGCAGTAAGTGAATATATTAAGGCTATCCGGTCCCAAAAATAATGATAAATCAATATAAATAAAATGAAATACCTATATACACCACTCATTAAATGAACGATGCCTGTGCAAGATGGTTTATTAAAATGAATACAGGTGCAAAAAGTACGCTTTCATCCTCTGGCAAATATAACACTTAAACAAAATGCTCGTTTCTGATAGCAAACATTGCATTTCTTTGAAAGTCATAGTCCTATACTGTTGTTGTTTCTCAAGTAATCACATGAAACATGCAGTGAAAACTACACACTGATAAGTAAATTTCAAACACGTTTTTTTGTTTAGTTCCGTACTTTGAATCCAGTAGTATTCAAATTGTATATTACATTGTTTTTACATACATGTAGGTTCTTCACGTATAACTAAATACCTGCACAAGACATAAACCAAACTGTATATTTGAGAGTTTTTATTACTCGAGTTTCGTCATGACACTTCAGGTTGTAAGAGAATATGTGCTGCAAAAGTGTGATGGTGCGTTACAAGTCATGCAATGATAAGTTTATGCACTTGCCACATACTGTTTATGTCTTGTTAAGGCTACAATTATTTTGTATATCACTTTATTTCTTGGCTGATAAAGTAAAATTTATTGAATAATGTATTCAAGGTATTGAAAAAAAACCGCAATATACACGAATTCCTACACGCCCAATTGTTAGTGGATGTATAAACTTGTCAAACAAGAAAAAAGGGGAATAACAATGTAGGCCTATATTTATGCGAATTTGTCCGAGACTTACAGTAATGTCGTCTTGGATTTTCATGCAGTCAATCTGGATTAGCATTACACTGACTGTGGCGCTTCACTACAAATAACTTATAATGAAAGTTACGTTTATGGAAGTGTATACGCGATATTTTAGATACACGATACATCATGAGAACAAAGAATACCATTAGTGCGTGATTTTTGTGCCGAAACCCGTCTGTGTAGATGGATGATATTTTACGTTACTGTATAAACAAAGGTAGGAAGATCACGTACAGTAACAACACCACTCTAAAGATGGTTGTCATGAAATCCTAACTTTTATGTGTTAATGTGTAATTGTAAATATTGCACGCACGCAGACTAAGTCGTCTCTTTCGAGAAATGAATAAACAGTCGCTTTCATGGTTGTTGAAGGCTACAATGTTCAATCTAATTTTACATCTATGTCTCAATTTTATTCCAAGAGTCACAAGCTCTGCGTTGGTAAATATATATTCCTCCACAAGTTCTGCTGCTAAAAGTTGCACTTGCAGTGCAAGCCTCCATTTTGCAGCCAGGTTGAAATTTCAGAGCGCCCTCACGTTAGCTGTAAACACGTTATCATTCAGCTTCCTACCACCTTCTGATTTTTTCCCAAACCTGGATAATAAAAACAGCAGTAGATAAAGTGTCTTTAAGAACAACGATTCCATGATAGCGGTCGAATACGTGACCTTGAGTTTTTTTTTTCCACGTAGCAATGGAAGATAATGACATGTGTTTCTTGTTTTACAATAACATCTTAAATAAACAAATATGATGATTTTCCTTTTCAAGGAGTCGAATTTGGAATAAAATAAGATGATTTTCCTTTTTAAGGGAGTCGAATTTCGCATAATGACCTCTGAGTATTATCTACTTCTATGGAATGAATAGCTAAATGATCGAGCATCTGATATTACTAGTGAAAATACAACATAAAATTTGGTAGAAGTTCCCTGTGCAGCAGGTAACAAGAGAAAAGAAAAGGAGAAAACAGCTGTACAATGCTAAATTCAAAGCAAAATAACTGTTTGATCGTAAAGAGGGTTGAGTGAAATCCTCAAACTTTAAGTTACTCATTAATCAGATAGAAGAGGTAAGTAAACTCTTTCCGATGAGACCTCATTTGTGAGCTTTAGTCATTATTCCGAATATTCCGTATTTTCTTAACATTTTGTCCGTTTTTAGCAGGTTTAATCGCAAATAACTACAGTTATCAAAAATGGAGTTAACTCATTTTCTAGTAATCAAGCTCTTCATTCATAAAAGAATGGGGTCTATCGTACGTTCAAAATGACATACCGCTGAGATGTTTATCATTATGTGACCCTGCATCACAAAACCAACAAAATGTCATCAGACATGGATTTTTAGTTAAGGACAGATTCTGAGAGAGCAAACTCTAAGCTTCAAAATGGCGTATAATTCAATTCAAATGAACTCTTCTAACCTATCTAAATATTGGAAAGAATGCATATACTCTGGAAAAGTGTAAACAGAGAAAAGGGGCTCTGAAGTACAGGGTCTATTCAAGCGCTTAATCTTTACAAACAAGCAATGAATGGGACAGAAAACGGGATGTAAATCACTGAGGCAACAACAATGAAGGGATAAACATATTAAAGCTGAAATTGAGCATGCTTCACTAATATTTGACCATGATTACTGTTAACTTCCAAAGCAGTAGCCTTATTCTTCATTAGGAGTTATTAGAGTTGAAAGTGAAGAGTATATACAACGGATTTTCAAGAAATGAAAACAGGGGCCTCTAAAACATACCTGATCTCACTACTTAACAAGAAAAGAGTTGTAGAAAAATTCCTGAAAATATACTTTCCATTCATTTCATAATGCCAAACTTAAGAATACTGTAGAAGAAGAATAATTCTTTCAGAAAATGTGAAACACTTAAGATCACGTAAAATCAAGGGGTGCGACTTTTTGTTTGTTTTGTGATGCACGGAAATATATCACATATCATATTCATATACATTACATTTCTTTTCAAAATGAAATGTTACATTTTTCCTGTTGTCATTAATAAATTCATGATTAAATAAATGAATAAATCTGTCAACTGATTTTCTTAATAGTAAATATCAGAATAAAAGTAAAAGTACTGTCAGTATAATTTTTTACATTCGATACATTCGGATACATTGATTTATTATGAAAATAACATGGGCATAATTATACAATTATGAATGTTTTATAACTGCCGTCGGAATCGTTACCCTGTGAGTAATTGAACAGAAACTACTTGTTGAGTGCTTCATTCGAGAACAAATGCTCGTGTTTAGTGTTTGCATTATACGTCCAAAGAAACGCAAAAAACCTCTCATAGATTTACAGTCGAATGCCAAGAAAATAGGGGTGGGATATACAAACAGGCCAGTCAATTTTCCATTACCTTCAACTTCACTTTCTACTTCACCTACAAGCAAACGATACGATGTGTGTTTTCAAGTCCTAGTGTGTGTGTGTGTGTGTGTGTGTGTGTGTGTTTGTGTGTGTGTGTATGTGTGTAGGTCCATATGCACGTTTCTCTGTCTAAGAGCATTTTTTTTGCTAAAAGTCCAGAGAGCCAATGAGGTTGCAGAGATTTGGAATTGAGAGAAGAAGCCACTCAGCTATCAATCGATAAAGATACCTTGACGTTAGGTCGTTATCAATCAATAATCTTGTGAAAAGTCGGATGGCTACAATATACAAGAAGCTCCAAAGCTATTTGGCTTTATATCGATTTCACATAAAATTCAACTTCTTTAGCGCAGATCGTTTAGAATCACATCGAATCAAAAAAAAAAATCTTAACAAATGTGAAATTCAATTGCGGTGTAGCTGTGTACTTTCCTCCATCTCCGCTGGATCTGTCAAGAAGATAAGACTAGTGAAAGTTAGATTGAAAGGTAAAAAAACACAATTTCAAAGCACATCGTCTAATGATTCATCAGAATTGCGTAAAAATGGCAAAATTATGAAAATCTGATGTGAACTTATGATTCCATATCCTCACAAGTTCCCATGACCGTGTACCAGAAGGAAAAAAAAATGATAATAAAAGCATTAAAAAAAAACAACTTACGAAGTTAAACGCAGCATTGCAGCATGATACCATTCTTGGCTTATTAACTTTAAGATTTGATATCAGTCAGATAGCCATAAAACGATGTGAGACGGAGGCATTCTGGTACTTACGTTTATGAAAGAAAGCTAAAATGCCAAGTATTTGTGTTTAAACTACTATACTATGCAAGGCATCGACTCCTATCTATATTCAGAATGACATTGACGATCTTTTTCTTGAAAAAAAAATAACGAAGCAAAGCTTCCTTTATTTCTATGGGATTTTGACAAATTTCATATATGTGCTTGTCGCATTTGTTTAAAGGCATGGTCTTGTTTTTATATAAAAGGCATAGTAATTGAATGCACTTGATTTTTTTCCTTTGCGATTCTTTCTAATATTCAGTTGAAGTGAAATTACACACAAAGCACAAATATTAGGTTTTACAAAAAAAAAATCTTCACTTTTGATTATTGATAGCTAAAAACTATATAATGAGACAACACTTACATTGATATGAGCAATAACGGAATTGTGTATATACAATTTTGTTGGAGGTAATTCGAAAATGAAAGCACAAATCAGATTCATGAAATTCAAGATAAAGTAAGGGTTGAGATTTTGCTCTGTTTTTAACTCTCTGTACAAAACTGTCACTTTGCACTGGGGTCAATTGGTGTGTTTGGTAGTGTATGGGTAACACCCTGGCAATGGCCAGGATTTGAATGCTTTATTGCTTATTAGCTATCACAGCTTGTCTGCGTTCATCCTCTGGCATTAATTGTTCAGAGTCATTTCACTAATGTGTCATGTTAATGGCTTTTGATATATTCAAATAATGCGAAGTGATTAAAGTCATTCGAAGGATAGTAATATCAATATTGTTCTTTATGATAATGAAGATTACAAAGATGATATTGATGATGATAGTGACGATAAAAATGAAAATGAAAATAATGTCGATGACAATTGTAATGATGAATATGATGATGATGATGATGATGATGGTGGTGGTGGTGGTGGTGGTGGTGGTGGTTATGATGATGATGATGATGATGATAGTAATAAGAATAACGATGAGGACCTGAAGATGATAGGGCTGTTCATGAATGCCGTGCTTAAGGATTCTCCGAACTGACACATTTGAAACATCCCCAATTGAGATATCATATCCCTAAGAGAGGATACTCTGATGTTTTCATCCATCCAAAATTACCAATATTTCTCTCTGTGTATCATTATTGCGTCATGCTGTCCCTGTTGCGGCCTGAATTATTTTGCACCTGCTTAAAACAGTCCCATGTCGTGTAAAATTTGTTGAGAACGTTTCTGATGCGAGTTCGTGATGGGTGTATCACCCCTAAATGTAATATTAACGTTAAATGTAATATCGACCCTAAATGTAATAAACCTTAACCCTAAATGTAATAACAACCCTAAATGTAATACATTTTAACGCTAAATGTAATAATCGAGTCAACCCTAAATGTAATACATTTTAACCCTACATGTAATAACCGGAAACAACCCTGAATGTAATACATGTCAACACTAAATGTAATAACAAACCTAAATGTAATACATGTCAACCCTAAATGTAATATCGACCCTAAATGTAATAATTTTTAACCCTAAATGTAATATCGACCTTAAACGTAATACATTTTAACCCTAAATGTCATATCGACCCTAAATGTAATACATCTTAACGCTAAATGTAATAACAACCCTAAATGTAATACATTTCAACCCTAAATGTAATATCGACCCTAACTGTAATACATTTAAACCCTAAATGTAATACGTTTTAACGCTAAATGTAATTCATGTCAACCCTATTAAATGTAATACATTTTAACGATTAATGTAACTAGCCATACGACCCTAAATTTCATACACCTCATTATAGGGAGTGTAACCAACGCAGAATATCGGGCAAAAGGTCAGGGGGTAGGGGATTTGACGCAACCTTCTATATCATTCAAGAGCAGCAATAGTTGCTTAGATTTGTTTTTGTTGTTTACCAGGTACAAATCACACAGTCTTATTAGTTCCTTTGTGTGCTGCAAAGTTAATTAGGTCCATGTGATATAGTTTTTAAATCTATTACCTTTATCATGCAATCACACAAACATTTTGTATTCCAACCATCATTCAGGGTTTATGATTGTCTACAGTTTTGTTGAAGAAGAAAAAAAATGGGCAAAATTCTTTGTAAGGAAATTCTTAATATGAATGATATTGCAAGAAAAACAAAACACATATACCTACTGATGACAAAAGTTATAATGATAAAGGTAATAGATTTTGGACCTTATTTACTTTGCAGCAAACAAAGGAACTAATAAGACTGTGTAATTTTAACCTGGGTGAACAACAAAAACAAGTCTGAGCAACTATTTCTGCTCTTGAATGATAAAGAAGGTTGCGTCATATCCCCTACCCTCTGACCTTTTGCCCGATATTCTGCGTTGGTTACACTCCTTATAATGAGGTGTATTAAATTTAGGGTCGTAATTACATTAAGCGTTAAAATGTATTACATTTAGGGTTGTTATTACATTTAGGGGTTAAGGTGTATTACATTTAGGGTCGTTATTACATTTAGTGTTAAGATGTATTACATTTATGGTCGATATTACATTTAGGGTCGATATTACATTTAGGGTTGACATGTATTACATTTACGGTTGTTATTACATTTAGGGTTGACACGTATTACATTTAGGGTTGTCTTCGATTATTACATTTAGGGTTAAAATGTATTACATGGAAGAGTTGACTCGATTATTACATTTAGCGTTAAAATGTATTACATTTAGGGTTGTTATTACATTTAGGGTTAAGGTGTATTACATTTAGGGTCGATATTACATCTAACGTTGATATTAAATTTAGGGGTGATACAAGGGGTATTGTCCAAACGCCTGCCGATACTGTCTTTGAGTTTATAGTACACTTCTTTCCCTACTTCGGAAACACAAAATTACAATTACAATTACAAATTACAATGTTCTGTTGTAAACGTGACGACAAGACGCAAATAGGGTAGCTGTGACATAGTGGATAAGACACTCGACTCCCGATCTGAGGACCCGAGTTCGAATCCCGCCCAATGTTTACGTCCTTGGACAAGATTTTTTACCCACTGTGTCCCTCTCAACCCAGGTGTATAAATTGGTGCCAGGCAACGCTCACGGTAATAATAATGGCAGGGCCCTCTGGTAGAGCAGTGGCAACACTGAAGAGGCTACCCTGGACAAATAAGACGTTATTATTATGATTATGATTATGATTATTAGTATTATTATTATTACTGTTAATATTATTATTATTATCATTATTACTATTATCATTATTATCATCATCATCATTGTTATAGATAAAATCAATTAGACAATTCACATGCGTATACTTTAATAGCCTCAAAGAGATCTCCCGTGAAACAAATCGTCCTCATGAAAAATGCTGCAGATCACTCTACCCAAAATTATCTCTTTGTATCTAAAAGAGCGACAAACCTGCAAGATTATTAGTCAGCTGTTTTGTTTAAAATCAGCAACTTTAGATATATTTCATGCTTTCTTATATCCCCATTCAGTAATTACTAGTATGTTAGGCAAAATGTAAATTGTTGAGTATCAGCTGGAATGAAATGTAATGTATGCAAGCACATGGACAAAAGTGGTTTGCATACATCTTGGTTCCTAAAGTGTAAGGTCCAGGTATTGCCAGAGAGTTAAAATTTGACCGAAGCCTGCAACATTACATCAAAATGAATCAATTATCTAATTAAAGAAATTTATGTTTACATATTCAGATCACCTCCAACTATATTGTACAATATTCAGCTATTGCTAAAATCATTATCTCTGATACAAAGCTTCCGAACTATTTATGATCAAAAGTGGGAAATGTTTTCACAGCACATAGTATTACCTACCAGAAGTAAGCAAAATTAAAGACATGACTGCGTAAAGTCCCGAAGAAGGAGGTTAATAGAAAAATTAAAAGCAAATAAGAGAGAAAAAAGTGTTGTATTTAGGCGTAGACAAAACTGAAAGTATCAGCAGAATATACGTGTCAAACGTACAGAAATATATTTTTTCCAGTTTACATGTCAATCAATGCAAAGGCTATATTTCAAATTCTTTTTCTCCATAGCTTTCAGTGTTCATACATGCTATCTAATTCAACTCGCATGTTAAAAAGAAAATCCAAAGCAATTATAAGAAAAATGCGTAGTAGGTATAGACAAAACTGAAAGTTTCAAGGGAAGACACGTGCCAAACGTACAGAAATGTATTATTCAGTTTACATTTCAATCAATGCAATGGTTATATTTCAAATTATTTTTCCCCCATAGCCTTCGGTGTTTATTAATGCTTTCTAAGTTAACTCGCAGGTCGTGATAATCCATTGAAGTTAAGTGGATTCAGGGACATCAATATTCCCATCGGAAGTGCATGGAAATCGTTGTGAATGAAGATCAACTGGCGACTGACGCTGTTGTTGAGGCAGTCGACGAAAGCTCAGTAACACCTTTTCATGTCTAAACTGGAGATGGCAATTCACTTTTTTTTTTTTTCAATGAAAACATTGGACTATGGTCCCCTTTTAAAAATGAAAAGGGAGCATGCGCAGAAACGTATAAAACGCAAATAAAAGAGTTCACACATTTGAGATTTGGTTCTTTCATAACCGAAATATCATGAAGACCTGACCGTTTACAGTAAGGAGGAATTATTTCAAGATTATAGAATTTGAATTCACAGTTGCTAGACTTGCGCCGCTCTATTTTATCTACCAACGTATATGCAAGACAGATGTTAAACACAAAGCAGACTGAATCTGTGGACACGAGGCTGTCAGTGGTGACAGCTTTCTGCGTTTTTATTTTCATTTCGACGGATTTCAGAGTAAGGATTCCGGTAAGTATCATTTGTCTTTATATGTCTATTATTTGTCTATATATTTTCATTTAATTTGTGTCACGCCCAATCCCCTTAATTTTTTGGTCCAGAGGATGTCGTTACAACAGGAGTCGTATGTATTTCAATTAAAAACTAAGAATATGTGAAATTCATTTTTATTTACTTATTTATTTATTTATTTACTCATTCATTCATTCATCTCCTTTTTGCTGCATTGTAACAGTGTTATGACATCAAAAGTAGTTGTAGAGTCGTTATTCGCCCATGACTGCACATTAGTTCATCAGATATTTTCAAATTCATAGCATGTAAAACTTTTCCTTTTAGTTTGCTTCCACTTCCCAGATTTGTTCTTCTCATATTTCCACTTTTTTTCACAATCCACATGTATTATTTGGGGTACATTTTACGCTTTCAAGTAAACTAATTTATGTGATAAGTTTACTTCATGATAATTCTGGAATGTGATTGTTAGGAAAAACATTACCCACTATAACACCTCATATTCTTCTCTTATACATTTCGCCAAAATGAATTGATATGAAGAATTATCATTTCATCAATATGAAAAAACAACCCACACATTCATTTGCTACCCTCGAAATCTGCAAATCATCAAATTTAGTAAAGAAGAAATAGAACAAAATCCGAAATAAGAGTGAAAAGGAGATGCAAATGTATCGGCACCTTTCATTATGAGTACAGTACTAATCCGCAGCACAGAGTTCGCCACACCTTTTCGTCATATTTTTGATACTGATACATTTTAATAAAAGGTTTGAAGCTTTCGCCCAACTCCTTAAAGGTGGTGTATATCTTTGGTAACAGTGATTTTAAAAAAAGGTCGAGTTATCACATTTGATACATATGTGTAGGTCAGTTGTATCACAAAATATCGTACCATATACATGCTTCGCAATAAATCGTCAAATATAAACAGATGTCACTATTTTTCTTAATAAACCATAACTGTAGACGGTTTAGTCTAGAAATAATTTCATTATTACTATTGCTCACATTTTGTGCATTTAACATTCTTTACACTCATTAACATTTTTCTGCGTTGGTTATTTCTATCCCTAACTCATATTCTAGTTACTATTTTGAAGTACTAAAGCTGGGTTTTGGTTTCATCTGCAAATTCCATAATGCCTTTAAATTCTGGTAAGGTATTGCAACGCTATAGTTACACAAAAGTAAATAGTGTTTTGAGCATTGTCTCCTCTCCTATCATTGTATCAACTTCTCAGAAAAGAAAATGACATATCGCATGACACAAGTGTTGATGAGTAATTTGTGAAGATAAGAAAAGGATAAAGAATATTATATCGTGGATAACTGTTTGGGACATAAGCTGAACTATCAATCATAATCAATCAGCATCGACAGAAAAATTATTTTAAATTTCAATCTTTATTTTCATTCTTCTCGTATATCAATAATACATCAAAAATAAAGCACAAGTTATTTCTTTTTACCCTGCCAACAATATACAAAAAAATACATACATGATAATAACACAGTAATTATAATGATAACTGGTCGAAATCGAAGTGGGGCGGTACAAAGAGAAGTATGACGGGACCTACATGAAAGCAAGCTTGTTTGGCTGTAAGTTCCGGATAATCAGTGTTTGTGAAAGAGAAACGGAGAACGGATACAAGTTCAGACCAGGGGATTTAATGGTACCAACGAAGAGAAGCGAGGTATGCCTATTTGATGAAGAAATGAAATAAAAACAAGCTATAATTCAATCTGTAATTGTGACCAAGCTATCGTTATATAGGAAAAATGAATGTTAACATGATATAAACCAACAAGTGTCATGATTATTCTAGTTCACATTTCACGCTCGTTACTTTGTGTAGTCAATAAACTTTGAAAACATTTAATTTCATTTTCACTGTTTTTCATCTTCTTGATATAGAGTCATCAAAAGATGGATTCCAGCAAGAAGGAATTCACGAGCTTCTTACTCAGCATGGTGTCTATTTCCGTACTACCGGTGACTATATCTGCAGCAACGACTTCAAACATCATAGGCTTCGGTACAGAATTATCTGAACAAACTCTTTTGGTGACAGAAGGCGTTTATCAACATCAAACGATCATCCAAGACTACGATGATTCTCCAGAAAATTCGACAAGCGTTGCCATGGTTGTTGCCTCAGAAGTGTCCGTTGATGTGACGAAGGTCAAATGGGTTTGGAATTTCGTGTGGTCATGGACTAACATTTTATACACATTGTTTTCTTTGCTTGGCATTGTTGGAAACATTTTGGTTCTGCTGGCTGTGATGCAACATAACTCTCGCCATCCATCAGATACCTTCATCGGGGCCCTGGCCCTTGCCGACCTCTTAACGTCCATCTTCATCTTGCCGAGTCCCCGGGCTACTTTCGTCCCTGAGACAAGGCTCGGAGCTGCATACTGCTTAGTCATCTTCACTCGCTATCCAATGTGGGTGTGTATACACGCCTCTATCTACACTCTGACAGGCATGTCCCTGGAGCGATTTATGGCCGTCGTCTATCCGCTTCGTGTACATCGACGTCTTACCAGAAGGCACGTGCTCGTCTACCTCGCCGTAGTCTGGATCCTCTGCGTCCCTTCCTGTTTCCACTTCCTTTCCGTTAAAGTCATCAACAACGCATGCAGAGATGTCAAGTCGACCAGTGGAAAGAAAGTCACCGCTTTTTACCTCTTCATAATCCGCTTTGGAGTCCCGGGTCTTACCATGATCATCACCCAGGGATTAACAGCATTGTCGCTTCACCGCCAGTCCCTGGAAATGCAAGGGGAGTCTCGAATCGTCAAAGGCCAGACGAAGACATCTTTTCACGTTAGGGCACGCAAGCGCGTAATCAAGTTGTTATTCATCGTGGTTCTCACTTACATCTTAACTGTTGGACCAAACATGTTGGCAACATTGATCGCTGTTATGACAGGCACACATTCATCGTATCTATTTAGCCCCCTCCATTATAGTTTGACCTACGCCACGTTTATCAACTCTTGTGCTAATCCAATCATTTACACTGCGCGTTATCCTAAATTTCGTTCTGCTATTCGAGATATATTCTCATTAAAATCAAAAAAGAAAAGTGAACCTCTTTTTGCTCAAACTTTTGAAACAGTTGAACCAAGTAGCACTTCTAAACCATAGAGCAATTTGTTTTAGTACAGTGTAGGACCTGTCCTAATGTCATGCCGTACCTCACCCGCTTTTTACACATTTGCAGCACAAGCATAAGCAGTAGTAATTATGTAATATTTCCTTTTCCTTTCTCACTTTCGTAATTTTCTATACACTCTTTTACGATGTGAGTTTAAGAATTGATCTGATGAAATGCACTTTGCTGTATCTACAATTCATTCTTTCAACGTTCTAATGACTTTCAAGATATCGTCAGTCCCAAGTGTTTATTGTTGTCGTTGTTGTTGTAATTGTTTTCGCCTTTTTTGGTGGGGGATGGGAATATTTACGGGACACTACGTGTTTTTTTGTTTTTTTTTTTTGCTCTTTATATCGCCTCAGTAACGTTATTACCTTTAATAAGGTGGACTGATAAATCAACACACAAGTTCATGATAAAATGTCCTATGCGCATATCCCGATTAAATCAAAACGAAAAATCATGAAATAGCCATCGGTGATACTTCCTTCTGCTTTGAAGGGGAAGTCAGTCCAAAACTAAGTAAGTCTGATAAAAAAAGTAAAATCTTACGAGTCCAACGGTAAAAAAATTACTGAAATCGGATGAAAAATAAGGAAGTTATGACATTTTGAAATCTTACTCATTTCGCCAAGACAGTTCTTGTACAGTTGAGATGAATATGCAAATAAGTGAGCTGACCGTGTCACAACCTTACAATTTTCCATCGATTGTGTACAAAAAAAAAAAGTGATTCAAATTCAAATTCTGGTATGGAAGTCTGAAACATGATGTAATTCCTGGTTGAATAACTTCAGAATAGTGATCAATTAGATTTCAGGATTTGAGGCTAGGGCATAATTAGGTTTGAATGAAAACTGAAAATGTAAAAATTTTATGTACAAGCTGTATATGGCAAGTTGTGAGGGAATGACATGTTCACTTTGATATTTGCATATTCATATCGACCGTTCAAGAACTGTTTCCTCGGAAATTTGCCAAACTTCAAAATGTCATAATCTCCTTATTTTTCATTCGATTGCGATCAAAATTTTACCGTTGAACTCGTAATATTTTGATCGCAGTAACGACCGGCAGACATTCCGCGTACCTGTTCAGTCCTTTGTATTATAGTTTGTCCTACGCCACCTTCATTGACTCGTGTGCTAATCCATTCATATACACCGCCCGATACCCAAAAATTCGCGCTGCTATTCGTAGTATTTTTATGTGTGATTTAAAGGAATAGAGTGGGCCTATTTTTCTACAAACTGAGATAACATCCCAGTATATTCACCTCTGTGAGTAAATCCTTGTCAGTTTGTAGCATCATAATTATTGTGACATTGCAATTAGCCTGCTTAGAAACATCATGATGTGAAACAGCAGTTATATAGCGCCATTTATATGTACAAACTTTCAAAGGCACACTGCCCCCACAATGTGTCACACATCATTCACAAAGTTGCTGGAAATGATAAGTCTTCATTTTAGATTTGAAGGTATTGAGTCTGTTACAATTCCGAAGCTGGACTGGTAGAGAGTTCCACAGACGTGGCACAACAGAAGAGAAGGCTCTATATCCTCATACATTTTTAGGCGTGTATTAGGCTTTTTCATCATGATCACAAGTTTGATTAAATGTTACGATTATACTCTATTGCAAAGTCAGCTTTAAAGTGTCATGTTGTTCTTGTTTTCACTTTACTTGGCTCATGACTTTGTGTTTTGCATTAAATATCTTTCTTTCTTTCTTTTTTAATCGTCCTTAAAAGAAATACGCAAAAAAGCAATGGGTGTCAGTTGTACCGAAAGCAGTTGTCAAGGAGCAGTTGAAAGGGTGGGACCTTATAACGCAGACCTGTATAAGATATGATTGTCTATCAGGGATTGGCAGTTGATACGTATTCGATACGTTTACTCATTAAATACCTCAGACTTTATTAAGTGCCGCTTGTCAATCACTGGTTGGATAGGAACGTTCATACATTTGCAACAAAAGAATCAACGCACTTTAACGATTCCCTAAGGAGACAATATTATGTGAAATTGGGATTTGAAATTTGTGAGTCACTGTGTGTCAAGGTAAAATTAGCAACACACATTGCTATATGTGTATACATACTGAATACATACATTCTTTAAATCTTTAGTGTTTTAGTCCTTTGTTCTGATGTTAAAGAGTTATGCAATGGAGTCTGTTTTATTTAGAATTAGGTTTAGGCCTAGATAGAAGCAACACGAGCAAATTCAGTATCAAAACGCTCTTTTATAGACAGGATCAAACACACTGTGTGTCCTGTGAAGAATCTGGCAATCAAAAAAAATACATTTCTTGTGGCAGCCCCATTTTTACTGATATTGCTATTTTCTCATGTTTTACTGATATAGCTATTTTCTCATGTTTTACTGATATTGCTATTTTTTCCTGGTAAAACAGTCTAAAAGATAATTGAAAATCAAACATTCATCTGTTTTAGTGAACAAAATAAAAAGAAATGAAAAGAGTTTCAACACTTCGGAATAAATTCGTAGGATGTGTTCACACACCACGTTTCAATGTTCCAACGCAAAATACATTAAGTTATCAATAACTTTGTTTCTTTCTCTATGTCTATCTACATTTTTGTTTCTTCTTCTATGAACGTAATTTCCGTGCATAATAGAAATCAAGATATTCCCAAAAGTGTAAAGGTAGAATCAGTCTCAGCCCAATCCATTGGTAGATTATAAGCATCCACTTTTAACTTACTGTTTGTGTGCAGGGGAGGGGGGGGGGGGGGTCAAGATTGATCCTGGAAAGCAAATTTCCAATTTTAAACTACATGTTAATATAAGTAAACGTGTGTGCGTGTAGGCCAATTCTATGCACTGGTATAATTGTCATTTCCCAGCACAATATTCATTAACCAGTTTCCATCAGTTAATCATTTATATGCAATGTATCTGGTTGCAATATTGCCTCATGTTTGCTTTACCTTTGTAGGTGATAAGTATAAAATTCAGCAGTCAAACATAATTCTTGCGTGTGTGAGCCACTGTTAATCTCTTCAAGGTCAGTTTCAACCTATTGTGCATGCGTGCAGGCTTAATATTTGTACGAGTTATGATAATGTATACATATACACTCTGGAAAAAAAGTAATCACTTTTTGAAGTTCAAATTTCTCAAAGAATATTTGGCTGAAAACTAATGTATCATATACCATATTAAAAGTAATCTAATTTTCTATCAAACCGAAATGTAGATAAAAAGGTGGTTTTACGCAGGAGTGAACACATTCGTTCTTTTCTTCCAAGTCACAACAATAAAGATTGAAAAATCACAAGTTGTTATTAATGCGTAAGTGATCTTCCACACAACAATGAGAACAAAAGACAAATTCATTGAAATAAGAAGCATTAATAAATTTGCGAAAAATAAATTTATTCGTTTTATAATGCCTTCGTAGTACCAAAGACGCAGAAAGATTGACAGGAAAGAAATGGAGGAAAATGAAAAAGCTACTGTCAAATCCAAATTCAAATGACATTAGAGAAAAACCGGGCTCTTGGGATCTTGAATTTGTGTCATGAATTCGTAAATTCTTAATTTAAAAGAAGTAAACAAAGATATTCTGTCCATGTATTAACCTTTGTGGCGTTACTCCCTTCATCGGCTGAAGTTGTAATTGAAAATAAATTCTTATTTTCACCCTTTAGTTTCTCCTTTACTAGGCTATAAAGAGAGCCAAAAGGAAATTTAAACTCTCAGTGTGCTAAATTGGTCTTTTATTATGATTATTGTTATCTTGGAGGGCATTTGCATATGAATGACGACATGTCAATTCTTCAATTTCTTTTGTACCTTCGAGGACAAAAACAAATGTGTTCATTCATGCGTAATTTTTTTTTCTATATAAAGACCTATCAGATTTATGGCCAATCATAAATTACCTTTAATACATTGATCCTGATCCAAATCCTCTTGTGAAAAATATAGGTTAAAAAAAAAAAACATGTTTACTTTCATTGTTTGCTGAATGTATGTTATATATATATATATATATATATGTGTGTGTGTGTGTGTGTGTGTGTGTGTGACCGTGCACCTCAAAACGAACATAAAGTCGCACACACTGATTTTGCGTGAGGACTGAAAATAAGTGAAATGGGTCAACCTATATAGCCGAACTGGACTTTTTCATATTTTCTGAAAGAGCGGGTCTTCTTTTACATTATGCTAAAATTTGGTATCATAAAACGGGCAGGAAAGTGTGTTTTTTAGCAGTTTATCTCGAACATTTTCGGTAGAATAGTGTGATTAGGTGTGTCTTTAGAATCCCTTTTTCATTTCTGAAAAACCTTGTCTACACTCTTCACTTTCAACTCTAATAACTTTTGAAAGGATAATGCTACTGTTGGCATTAATTATGGACAGAATGTGTTAATGAGGCATGCTTAATTTCAGTTTAATCTGATAATCCCTTCATTGTTGTTACTCTAGTAGTTTATTTCCTGTTTTTTGTCCCATTCATCGCACAGCCAGCATGGTTTGGTAAGGATTAAGCGCTTGAATAGACACTGTACTTCAGAGCCTCTTTTCTCAGTTCACACTTTTCCCGAGTTTGTGCTTTCTTTCCAATATTTAGATAGGTTAGGAGAGTCCATTTGATTTGAGTTATACATCATTTTAAAGCTTAAAGTCTGCTCTTTCAGAATATGGTCTTAACTAAAAATTGATGTCTGGCGACTTTTTGTTTGTTTTGAGGTGCAGGGTCATATATATATATATATATATATATATATATATGCATGTTTATGTATATATATGTATATATGCATATATATATAATATATAATCATATACAATTACAACAGACAGTAACAAGTGAAATGGTGCATGATTTTGTGTTTAAAGGGTCGCACATTGTTGAGTGATAAGCAAAACGGAAAATATTTATATTATCGCGTCATTGCAACCAATAACAATATAAAACAGCACTCTCTTAATACAAAACATGGAAATGACAACACAATTTTGACTTTTAAGACAGAGAGACAGTTTGGGAACATTCTGATTCTGCCTTTCATCATGTCTTTGGTCAATCTAGAGTAGTCCGTATACGTATACACACATATAATTTTATATACGGTACTGTATTTGCGAATGACCTGGCATTGTCAGTGATATTCATTTGGCTTTAAACGGCCTATATTACGCACACACACACACACACACACACACACATATATATATATATATATATATATATATATATAATATATACATGTATATATATATATATATATATATATATATATATATATGTAGAGAGAGAGAGAGAGAGAGAGAGAAAGAGAGAGAGCAAATGCGAAAGCACGATGAAGACTTTAGTTGGTACTTTTCAAATAAAAGCAGTTATATTCTATGTACATCTTGGTGCTGGATTTGTTTTTTTCGGTAATATCCACTCATTGTCAGTTCTAATGACTGCATTGCTTCAGTCACTCGAATCGAATCGAATCGAATATAGGGCAAGTAGATGTAATGTCATTCACTGTCCAAAAAGGAAGGGACTTGGGCATTCCATGATAACAGGATGAACATCAAGCGCAAGAAAACCAAAATAAAGAAGGATCATTTGTAGTAGAGCAACTGAACACATTGTCGTATTATGCGGTGAAGTCAAGTTAAGTCAACGCAAGTAAGTTTTAGAATTCCGGTGCTCTTCTATGTCAAAATGTCTATTTCAAATCTTAGAAGCCTATTCAAATGTTCTGCACTGACAAAATTGATTCGACAATGTATCCCAAGGCTGGAAAATGGACGATGGCTATTCTACAGATGTATGATCATGCGCAGATGAATATCGCATGCTTATAAATGCGAGATAGAGCTGTACACTCAGTACAGCCTAGGCATGAACGCGGTCTGACTGTTTCCGTTCTCGAATAGGAAGAAGAAAGATCTCAAGAATTACACCAATCTTCTGTTCATAGATGCTTGTAAGTAATCTCCATATTTGTATATGAGAATATGGTCTGTATTTGTGTGTTAAAAAAAATATATATGAATGGTAAATATACCAAAGACGTTGAGATTTTGAAACTGCTTTATCAAGCTTATTGAATAAAACTTAGTACAGTTAATAGTATGAACAGTTCCGCTGATGAAAGCAGTCTTCTCTCTTAAGTTCAGTTGTTTACAGGTATAAGAATTAAAACTACTGAGGATATTGATTACAAAAGGATGTTTTCTTATAGACGTCGGATTTCTCTAAGAAGACATTTGAATGTATCTTTAACTGGAGTGATATTTCTTACTAGATTGCACCTGAATTATAGGTATTCTAAGTGAATATGATTTTCCTAAATACAACATAGACCGATAGAAGGTACAAAACAACAGCTATATAGAAAAAGTTACATTTCTATACTTAAATTCTTTTTCCATCGTCATCATTGTGGCATTCATTTTTATGTGCATATTTGCGTAATAATCACGTATTTTACTGCGTCTTGAGCACATTATTTATGTCGATTTGGCGCATTATAAGTACCCTGTATTATTATTATCATTATTATCATTATTATTATTATTATTATTTGTATTATTATTCAACTTTCACCATATCATTTACTTCAAAATTTCAGGGTACATGGAGCCTGATATTAGTGTCTTACATACGATAATTATTTTTGTTATGATTCACATGCGGTCTTTTTTTCACACGACCATAGTAAACGTGATTCTACAAACGTGTTAGTTGCCCAGCATTTTAAACTGTTGTTGCAATATTTTGAAGAAGACGGTATACCTTTTCTTTGTCTAAGAATTCAACAAAAAAGACAAGTTGTTTGTACTGTAACTGGCCAGTGCCCAGTACATTGTCAGCACTCGTGATCAGAGTGTATGAAATATAAAAGCTCTTGCTTGAGAATAACTACTCATTGAAGGAAAAAACAAGCAAAAACAAACAACAGAAACGTTGAGAAAGATATACAAGATCAGAATCGAGTTACTCTTGGCGGAAACAGAAATATTGGTTAGAATGAGTGCAGTTAACATGTTTCCGGCGTCATAACCCTTGAAGCTCTTACAGGAACAGGATCTTGGAGAGTTAAATCATCATCTCAAACATTTTCATCTCCGAAATTCACAGGATCAGACGCTATTGAAATATTCCTCGGGGAAATCAAAAGATACATGAAGTTCTTTTATGCTGCAGTGAAATTTTTAAGGCAACCAAGTGCAGTTTAAAAACTCATGTTTCGTAAAAAAGAAAAGCTACTTAGATTTCACACGTCATGACTATCATTTTGAAATGTGCATTAGAGTCATGAGAGTATGCTTTGATGTTATTACAGTATCTGCGTAATGTAAATTTCCTTCACTATGCATGCTGTTATAATGAGTATTATTATCATTTTCATTACTATTCATCGTTATCATTAACTATTCGTGGAACATAACGTGATAAAAAGGCGAAAACGTATAGTCTGCAGGATGATACCCATCTGAAAATACAGTCAATATATTCAATCTTTTTATGTGATTTGGAAGTAAACTTTTGTCAATCACCGCTTGGTGTATTTTTTACCTATTGTAATTTCTCGACTTAGGTTCGTCGAAAGATGGATTGCAGCACGAAAATTATTGTCTATGCCATGGTAAACATGCTTTACACGTTTGCATCATTTGGGACTAGATCTGCAGCGATGAGTTCAAGCATTACTAATGAAGGTATGGGGACCAATCCTCAGACCTACATGAACGGGACAGAAATGCCTGATATAAAGCCTCTGATGGCACTTAATGCTTACACAGACAAAGTGCTCGAATACGATTTCTATGATTATTCGACACAATCCATAAATGGAACGGGTCTTCATGTCAAGGAACTGCCCAAGAATGATCTAAAGATACCCTGGGTTTGGAGCTTCAGGTGGTCATGGAGTAATGTCTTGTATACACTGTTCTCTCTCATCGGTATTGTTGGAAACGCGTTAGTCCTACTGGCTCTTATAAAACGCAATTCCACCCGTCACGCTCCGGATACCTTCATAGGGGCCCTAGCACTCGCCGATCTCTTGACGTCAATCTTCGTCATACCCGTTCCCACGGCCATTTCTGTTCCTGATTCGGCAATAGGAAACTTTTATTGTACATTCGTCTTCACTTTCTATCCAATGTGGGTGTGCATACACGCCTCTATCTACACTCTGACAGGCATGTCCATAGAGCGATTTATGGCGGTTGTCTACCCGCTCCGTTTGCACCGACGCCTCACCCGCGGACACGTCGTCGTCTACCTCATCGCAGTTTGGATTCTCTGCATACCGTCTTCGTTTCAATTTCTCTCTGTCCGGGTTACCAACAACGTCTGCAGGGACACCAAGCGGCCAGATACAAAGAAGATTATCGTGGTTTACCTTTTCTTGTTCCGGTTTGGAATTCCTGCTCTCCTTATGATCATTACACAAGGCCTCACCGCAATGTCGCTTCACCGTCAGTCCCGTGAAATGCGCGGGACTCGCTTCGTGAAAGGCGGGACATCACCATCTTTTCATGTTACGGCTCGTAATCGGGTGGTTAAATTGACCTTTATTGTTGTCCTCATCTACATATTTACTGTCGGGCCGAATATATTAGCCACTTTGATTACAGTGATGACTGAAACACATTCGTCATACCTCTTCAGTCCTCTACATTACAGTTTGACCTACGCCACCTTCATTAACTCGTGTGCTAATCCATTCATATACGCAGCGCGATACCCAAAATTTCGCGCCGCTATTCGTGATATTTTCACGTTTAATTCAAAGGGGAAAAATGGGCCACTTTTTGTACAAACTGAGACGACTTCCCAGCAAATCCAAATTTGTGAGTAAAATCTCTTCAGTTTGCATCATCGTATCGAGATATATTAGAAATATAAGTGACCGTGCATTACAAAATAAAACAAAACGAAGAGTCGCACACCTCCTCGATTTCACGTGAGAACTCAAAATAGGTAAAATGGTTCAAACTAGTCAATCTTTAGTTGTTTATATTTTTTTGAAATAGCCAGTCTTCTTCCACATAATTTCAAAGATTGGTGTAATAAAATTAATAAAAAACTGTGGATATTTTTCTAGAACACTTTTTTTTTACAATTTTAATGTTTAGATGTGACTTACAGACCCTTTTTCATTTCTTAAAAGCGCAATTAAACACCTTTTTTTTCAACGCGTAATGACTTTCGAAAGAATGATACTTCTGCTTTAAAGTTCGTATTTGTCATAAATGGAATGTGCTGATAGGCTGAGCAATATTTCAGCGTGACCTCACAATATCTTCATTGTAGTTGTTATGGAGGTTTCACATTCTGTTCTGTTCTTTTGCCATATTCATTGCACAAGCATATCTTGGTGAGATTTAGCACGAAAAAACCTTAAACTCAAAGCCTCTTTTCTCTGTAACACACTTTTCTTGAGTATGTACTTTTTTGCCGTTATTTGACAGGTAACTATTAGGTCTAGTTGTATCGAGTTATAAATCATTTCAAAGCGTATATTTGCTCTTTTAGAATCTGCCCTTAAAACTAAAAATTACCGATTGGCGACCTGTTGGTGATTTTGAGGTGCAGAGTCACATATGTTTCCAGAAAAAAAAAATCAAATTATTAGTTATATCTTTCAGATATAAAGAGGGAAACTGAATACATTATCACATTTGCTTTGAACAGAAACCGTTAAATATATGCATACTGCGAACCACGGCAGTCGGAGTAGTGTTGTCTTTAATGTTGGCCTATGAGGATAGGCGAACTATTGTGTTGCAAATTTCTTAAACGTAAGAAAAACACACGACTAACACAGTGAGATAACCTTGAGAACAGAAGGCACAAAATAAAGGTTAGGTGACTTCTTGTTTTCTCATTCACCATGACCACAGGTTTAATTAAATGTGAATAAATAATGCATACTGTATTGTAATGTCAGAATTTTAAGAAAGAGCTCATGTTGTTCCTTTTCTAAATTGTCCTGACTTATGGTATTGTGCTTTGCTTTGAATAAATCTTTTTGATGGCTCCTTAAACCAACAAACGAAAAACAATAGGTATTTGTTGTAAAGATAGACGTAGACACAAACATAATCATCAATGTATTCTGTCAATTCTTCAAGAAAAAAAAAATATTTCAAGCATAAGAGGCACTTTGGCTGAGCAGATGAGAGCTAAACGCGGATGAGTGCACATCAGGGTTCGACAATTAATACTCACTGTATTCATTATCTAATCAGACATTATCAATATATTTCTGTTTGTCGATCAGTGGTTGGAAAGCAACGCTTATACAATTGTGACAAAACAAGAGAGGTACCTTCATGATTCTGAGGTGACTACAATTGTTCAAATTGAGACTTAGATTTGCGTGTGTGCGCCAAAATAAGGTTTGCAACACACTGGTATATGTGTTTCACAATATGCACTTTATCTACATAAACTGTATATGTATCTCGCCAATCATTTGGTTGGGACCCATTTCACCATGGGTCCCGCCATGGAAGCCTTTGAAGAGAGACACATGAAATAACTAAAAACAATCATCCGCACAAGGAGTTTTCAGGGACAGGGCATGAACGTAGATCTATCATGGCTCACGAATTACACTTCTTACAAATAGGTGCGCCGCTAACTGTTAAATGTTCCCCCATTTACCCCGCTGCAATGGGTCCTATAACTATGATTGAGTAATAGAACGCTGAATTTCAAAACACGCTCTATTTTTATTTGATTGCATTTTTTTTGCTTTATGTTTGTTTGTTTTTTACTCCCAGACGCATTGCGACGTCTCTGTTAATTATGAAAAATCGAATATTCATATATTTCATAACCATGCTAATCTCCGATTATTTGAAGATTATCTATTCATAGCACCAGAAATATGGAAGGATGTGTATGTTGAAGTTTGAAAGGAATAATACACTGCTTGTACAAATTTTAGATAATTATCACAGCGTGACGTTTCAGTTCGTTTAAAAAAAAAAATCAAATGTTCATATTTTTCATAATTATGAGAATCTGACATTATGTAAAGATTATCTATACTCTCTAGAATGAAAGTTGATTTATGTGTATTTAGAATTTTGAAAGGAATAATGTACTGCTTTGACATCACCACCGCAGAGCTCTGCGTCCTCATAGGAATTACCTCTATATCAATCGTGCCAAATTTTCTTTTTATGTATGCTTTTAAACTCATTGCCATTGTAGTATGTTGCCAGGATGCGCGCTAGGTACTAGGATGTCTAGCATTGATGCGTTAAGGCGCGCATCCCTGGTATAAAGCACGATTGCAATATTGTTATGGCTTAATTTTTGTTATTGTTCTCTCAGTATCAACACTTGAAAAAGAGCGAGTCGCTCAAAGATTTGTGTGCACAAATAAACTGTTGGTGAATACAGCTAGAACTTTGTTCCAGTTTTGTTTTTTGTCTGATTATAATATATACATATATATATATATATATATATATATATTCATTCTTTATCGGGAAAATGTGTATTTCTAGTTAATTTCTTGATTCTTCGTTTTATATGTTTATATATAGCACTATTATATATATATGATATTATATATATAGACATATTATATCTCTATACATTTATATAATTATGTATATATATATATATATATATAAATATAATATTTTATACATATATATATATATATATATATATATATATATATAAAGAAGAATCAAGAAATAAACTAGTAATGCATATTCCCAATAAAGAATGAATGAAACTCATTCTTTATTGGCAAAAAAAGAATGACTAGTTTATTTCTTGATTCTTCGTTTTATTGGAGCCAATACATGAGTTCTCAACATGTACACACACACACACACACACACATATATACATATATATATATATATATATATATATATATATGTATTTATTTATATTTATATATATATATATTCATATATAGATAGATAGATAGATAGATAGATAGATAGATAGATAGATAGATATAAAGTGGAATGGTGCTGATACTCGCACCATACGCCTCTGTCATCTTAAGAAGAATTATAATCGAGACACTGGATGACAGAAGATGTTTCAGGATGCCGGCTGATGGAAGCTTTCGACCTTTGGTCTTCTTCAGCTTTATTTTCTGCTAAGCAGAAAAGTGTGTGTTTCTTGGGTTGTCTTGTGGCGGTCGAAGGGCCGGTCGAGGTACGAACGGGGGGGGGGGGGGGAATGAAAGGATTCACCTCGTCTTGTAGGATAAGTTTAAATATCACTGTTTTTAGCAAACATTGAGGAAATATACTAGGAAGATCGTCAATACGCAACTTATACATAGAAATTCCAGAATGATACAAAAACAAATCAGAAAATTTTAACAATTTACTTGAAACAAGTAATTCATTAGTGTGATCCATAAAATTTAACAGTGTACTTGAAACAAATAATTCATCAGTGCGATCCAGAAACAAAAAAAAAAAATGTTCACGATTTATAATCCGCAAGGCCTTGTTCTGAATCAAAAATAACGAATCGATTTTTGTCTTTGAGCAATTTCCCCAGGCCAATATTTCGTAATTCAAGTAAGGTAATATTAGAGTTGTAAAAAGGCAATGCAATATTGGATTTAGCAAGATAATTTCAGTCTGTGAATAAATCCAATTTATTGTTTTGTTGAAGCTATTTGGTTTTAACTGTAATCCATAGACTAATACTAAGCCTGGAAGGGATTTTATTGTGTTACTGAAAACCATATAACTAGTTTTATTTATATCAATCGGCAATTTATTTGCCTGAATCCACTCAAATACCAACTGAAATTCATTATTAGAAAAATTGAGCAAAAGGATCAGAGTGAGAATAAAAGACTTGTGTCATCTGCGAACAGAAGAAATGACCGCAGAGATGATGAGTTCAGGAAGTCGTTGATACTATAAAATGAATAAAAGAGCACCTTAGAGGGAGCCCTGTGGAACGTCACAAAAATCGAGTTTATTTCAAAGTCATGTTTATTCACTAAAACAAATTGAGTTCGACTGGTAAGATTTCCCAGCATAATATCCATGATTCACTTCCCATCGCAGTTTGTTCCTAATTAGATATAATGAATTTGCTTGCGATATCATCTGCAGTTTGTTTCATCTTTGCAGGTGAGCAACACTGAATTCAGCAATCAAAAGTATTTATCCCTGTGTGTGTCACGATAAATGTTCCCAAGTACATTGCTGGTTTTAAAGTTAATATATATATATATATATATATATATATATATATATATATAGCGTCGCTGGGGCGACAAGATCTCGTATCTACAAAATGTCAAATGTTCAGGAGAGCCATAAAACATGGCGGCCAAAGCAATAGCAGCGAATGGGGTAAACTTTCCTTTCACATGCCGTGGTGACTTCATTCTTGGAGTAAGACAGTTGGGATTTGGACAGGACATCACATAACCCATTATTTGACCATTAATCCAAAAAAGTCATTTTCACCAAAATTGCAGATACAAGGTCTTGTCACCCCAGCGACGATATTATATATATATATATATATATATATATATATATATATATATAAAGAGAATGTTCGCAAAAACCGATAAGTCCATATTTGCCAAATGGAGATATTTGCGATTAAAGGTCAAGAAAAATAAGGAGAATAATAAGAACATTTTTGCTTTTTTTGACCATAACTTCAAAAATGTACCTTTATATGTAGTGACCAATATATCATTTAAAAGGTATTATTTTGTACTTTATGACAGAGACCGTACTTCAAAATCTTCAAAAATGGACTTATCGGTTTTTGCAAACAGGTTTATATATAGATAGAGAGAGAGAGAGAGAGAGAGAGAGAGAGGAGAAAAAGAGATAGAATGATAACAAATACAAATGCAATTTAGTTCCTTTGTAATAGAATCAGTTGCATTTTAAACACTTACACCTTCATACATGACAGTCTTATTTCTTTCTATAATATCCACTTAATTTTCCTTTCAGTGACTTAACGTTGTAACTAATATTCACTTCGTACACTGAAACGGGCTCATTGTATGCTTACACACACAATCGGACACAAATACACACACACACTCATACTCATATATATATGTCTAAATATACGTATATATATATATATATATATATATATGTGAGTATATGTCTAAATATATGTATATATACAGGGCTCGACACTAACGGTGGCCCGGTGGCCCGGGGCCACCAAAAATGAAAGTCGGGCCACCAAATTTCAAAACAGGGCAAATTTGGTGGCCCGCCTCGGGCCACCAAAATTTTTTGAAAAGTGTCATTTAATATGTTAAGATGTTGCAACCCATGTGCCTCTCAATGAATATTTATACTTAGTCTTACCATTCAGCAGTTAAATTTGTTTAAAGGTTGGATTAAAAGGACTGAGTGAGTGCCTGAAAGTGAGTGTTGCGAGTTTGTTGAGATTTATTTATGAGAAGATATGTCCATTTTCCAATTCTTACTATGATAAAACTTGAATATTTGACTCATCAAAAAAAGCAGGAATTTTAATGTTTTTTTTTATTGTCTTTGGGGGGCCACCAAATTTTTCTCTCGGGCCACCAAAGATTTGAAATTGATGATTTTGGTGGCCCCATCGGGCCACCAAATAAAAAAGTTAGTGTCGAGCCCTGATATATATATATATATATATATATATATATGAGTATATGAATATAAGAACGACCCAAGTCCATGGAAGATCATTTCGAGTAAACTAAAAAAAAACTTCATATCTTTTTTATTTGTCCAATAATATGCTATTTAACTGTGATGGGAAGGCAACATTGTATATACAAATTAGAACATATATTATTATGACAATTAACATTTACATTAATTGTGGAGTGGCCATTTTGTGTGGTGGACTTGGGTCGTTCTTTGATTCATATGGACTTGGGTCGTTCTTTGATTCATATACATGATATTCTGCTATAGAGATGGGAGAAGGATGAGAGAGGGCGCAATTATATGAATGTAAGAATGACCCAAGTCCTTCATTCTTACATTAATATAAGATTTAACTCATTCATTCATTCATTCATTCATTCATTCATTTTTCATTTCCAACAAAAACATATAAATATATTACAAAAATTGAATACAGTGCATAAATTTCATCATACAAAGTAAAGGATAAATTTACAGAAAACTTGTAGGTATAGAAAAATGTTGGAAATGGGGAGGAGTGCTAAAAAGCTGAGCTTGTAGGCTGCATTCCCCCCACACGTAATACAAGAAATTATATGATCGATAGACTGATAAGCATTGAAAATGGATGAAACAAAGAAACTAAGACAAAAAGACCTATAACCTAACTTATCCGAAACAAAAACCCTGAACAAATCCCTACACTAAGTCGCTGTCATGCCGGAAAAGAGAGGAGAGAAACAAAATAGTATGTGTGTGTGTGTAATTAGGATTAGGGTAATTAGGATTTATCATTTACATGTAAGATGAGTCCATGCATAAGCAACAATTTCCCATGTCAAACTGAATTTGGCCAAAAATTGGACTTGGGTCGTTCTTATATTCATATACTCATATATATGTATATATATATATATATACATGAAGAATTTGTTCGCAAAAATCGATAAGTCCATTTTTGAAGATTTTGAGTTACGGTCTATGTCATAAAGTACAAAATAATACCTTTTAAATGATATACTGGTCACTACATACATGTATAAAGGTACATTTTTGAAGTTATGGTCAAAATAAGCAAAAATTTTCTTATTATCATTTTCATTTTTCTCGACCTCTAATCGCAAATATCTCCATTTGGCAAATATGGACTTCTCTTCATATATCATATAATATACATACACACACGTTATTATACACATATATACATGTATATGTATAAAAGAAAGAGAAAGAGAAAGAGTGAGAGGGAGATAGTTCACATGTTAGAAAGCACGTTGAAGTTGGCCCCTTCGTAATACAAGCAACATGAATTTTACATTAGCTGCATCCTAATGCTACACTTTTGTTGTTTTTTTTTTCTCAGATATCCACTCATTGTCACTTCTGATAACTGCATTGCTTCAGTCAATCAGAACACATCAAAAAAAGGGGCAAGTATAGGTGTAAAGTCAATGATTTTCTTTTTCAAAGGAAACCACCAGAACTCCCACTATAGCCCGATGAGGAGAACGTAGCGGAAATGAACCTGAAATTCTCTTGAAAGAGGATGAGCGTCAAGCACAATTAGGAAAAACCAAAGTGAAAAAGGATCGCTCACAGGTCAGAGCCAAGGGACACAATAGTCGTTTGCAGCGAAACCAAGTTAACTCAATTCTGGTAAATTTTACTTTGTTAGCGCTCTTCTATGTCGAAATCAAAATGTCAATTTGAAATCTGAGAAGCCCATTCAAATATTTCGCACTCACAAATTGAGTCGACACTTTATTCAAAAGCTGGAAAATGAAGATGGAAAATCTGCCGATGCATGAGCATGCGCAGAAGAATATTTTACGCCTATAAAAGAGGCATATAGCAGTCCACTCAGTACATTACGGTGTGATCGCTTTCAGAACGTTTCCTTTATCGACCAGGAAGGAGAAAGATCTGTTGATAAATACTTTGTAAGTAGTCAGTCTCATTGTATGTATGTGTGTGTAGAAATATATCATATTCAGTATATAATAAAAGAAAACGTTAAGATTAGAGAAAGCGCATGGACGCTGAAACTTGACTACCTCTTTCAGCTTAAGCTTGTCAAATTATTAGAGTAATTAAGCTTAATACAGCACCGCTGGTAACTCATGTCTTCTCCCAAACGTATCTTCAGTCTTTCACTGTAAAACCAATCATATGAAATGATGATGTTGGTACCAAAATGTAGTCATCAGACTTCCTAATCAAAAAAAAAAAAAAGTACGAATCTCTCTCATGGAGTCGTATTTCTCTGTACCTGTTTCACCGGTATGCCTATGAGATTGATTTCTTTTCACAACAGGTGATCAAAAGTTAAAGCAACTATAGGGCCTATTCACAAATGATATTCATTTAACTTTGACTGTATCACTTATTTTGATATTCAAAGGGTTTAAGTCGGTTTATTGGGATTGATGCAGTGTATTAAGGCTACACGTAATGTCTATTGCCTGGGATTTATATTTGCATATCTTTTATTTTTACACGAACAAAGTGAAATCGATACTAATGACGTGCTCGTTGAGCAGTGGTTTTTATGTTCTTGCAATATCTTAAAGAAGACGGTAAACCTCTTCTAGTTCTAAGAATTCGGTATATATATATATGTGTGTATGTATATATATATATATATATATATATATTGTTTTATAAAAATTGGCCTGTGCAGAGTGCGATTTTTGTAAACACGATCAGAACAGAAGAATCAGAACATTTTGCTTGAGAATAATCAATTTACAGGATGAGTATATTAAACATGTTTGGCGTCATTACTCCACTAGTGCATACAAGAATAGGAAGAGGAACTTGTAGAGTTCAAATCATCATTTGAAGTTCACAGGAACAAAAACTATTGGAAGATCTTTCAAAAAAATCAAAATCGACAGGATGTTCGTCCATGCTGCATCGAAATTGATATATAAGGCAAGTAGCTACGGGTTAAAAACTCATATTAGGAAAATGTTTCTTAAGTTTTAGATATTACATATCATGACTATTATTTTGTAATACGCAGTAGAGTAAGCATATCAATGTTCTTATTTTCTTACAGTAGATGAGCTATAGAAATTTCCTTTAATGTTCATTACATTATGATCCATATCATTATTGTTACTATTTTCATCATTATCATTTTCTTTATTATTCGTGGAACATTAGTGACAGCGATACACGAACGTACAGTCTGCAGGATGATACCTGTTCCACAATACAGTCAATATTGAATCTCTTAAAGTGATTTGGAAGGAAACTTCCATCTTCAACGATTGGTGCATTCATTAACCTTTGTAATTTCTTCTCATAGGACTGTCCAACGATGGATTGCAACACGGAAACTGTTACCTTTACTATAGTGAACATACTTTATACTTTCACATCATTTGCGACCGGATCTGCAGGGTTGAGTTCAAACTTAACAGATACAGGCATAGGGACCAATTCTCATACCTACATGACTGGCACGGAAAAAAGCGACGGAAAACTTTGGATGGCAGTCAATCCTTGCACTGGCAAAACGATTGAATACGATTTCTATGATTACTTGGCACAATCCACAAATGAAATGCTTCTTGTCGAGGAAGTGCTCATAGACGACAGAAAGACGCCGTGGGTGTGGAGCTTCAGGTGGTCATGGAGCAATGTCTTGTCTGTAGTGTTCTCTTTCATCGGTATTGTCGGAAACGTGTTGGTCCTACTGGCTCTAATGAAACGCAATTCCTCCCGCCACGCTCCGGATACCTTCATAGGGGCCCTAGCACTCGCCGATCTATTGACGTCGATCTTTGTCATGCCTATTCCCACAGCCATTTCTGTTCCTGACTCAGCCCTTGGAAACTTTTATTGTTCAATCGTCTTCACTTTCTATCCTATGTGGACGTGCATACACGCCTCTATCTACACTCTGACAGGCATGTCCATAGAGCGATTCCTGGCGGTTGTCTACCCGCTCCGTTTGCACCGACGCCTCAACCGTGGACACGTCTTCGTCTACCTCATCGCAGTTTGGATTCTCTGCATTCCGTCTTCTTTTCAATTTTTCTATGTCCGTGTCACCAACAACGTCTGCAGGGACACCAAGCCGCTAGATACAAAGAAAATTATCGTGGTTTACCTTTTCTTGTTCCGATTTGGAATTCCGGCTCTCACTATGACCATTACCCAAGGCCTCACCGCAATTTCACTTCACCGCCAGTCCCGTGAAATGCGGGGGACTCGCTTCGAGAAAGGCGGGACAACACCATCTTTTCATGTTAGAGCGCGCAATCAGGTGGTTAAATTGACCTTCATTGTTGTCCTCATCTACATATTTACTGTCGGGCCGGACATACTAGCCAATTTGATTACAGTTATGACCGACTCACATTCCTCATACCTCTTCAGTCCTCTACATTACAGTTTGTCCTACGCCACCTTCATTAACTCGTGTGCTAATCCATTCATATACACCGCACGATACCCAAGATTTCGCGCCGCTATTCGTGATATTTTCACCTTTAATTCAAAGGGGAAAAATGGGCCACTTTTTGTACAAACTGAGACGACTTCCCAGCAAGTCCAAATTTGTGAGTAAAATCTCTTTAGTTTGTCCCTCTTCAGGTTGTAATCTCGTCATTGTAGATGCTATGGAGGTTTCACATTCTATTCTTCTGCTACATTCATAGAACACAGCACAGCTTGGTGAGATTTAGCACGTAAAAACCTTCAACTTCAAAGCCTCTTTACTCAGTAAACACTTTTCCTGAGTATGCACTTTCTTGCCGTTATTTAGACAGGTGACTAAGGTCCATTTGTACCGAGTAATAAATCGTTTAAAAGCTTAGAGCCAGCTCTTTTATAATCGGAAAACGAACGAAATAACGACAAATGAACGATCGATCTTTTTTGGTGATTTTGAGGTGCAGGGTTACACAAAAAAAAATACACTTTTTCAGACCAAAAAAAAAAAATTGAATATCAAATTATTAGTTATATCCTTTACATATAAAGTGGAAACTGAATTCATTATCACATTTACTTTGTACAGAAATTGTTGCATATTGGTATACTGCGAACCACGGCAACCGGAGAAGTATTGTGTCTAATGTTGGCCTTTGTGAAAAGGCGAACTGTTGTGTTGCAAATTTCTGAAAAGTAAGGAAAACACACGGGTAACACAGTGAGACAACCTTGAGAACAGAAGACACACAATAAAGGTTAGGTAACTTCTGGGTTTTTCATTCATTATGACCACAGGTATGATTAAATGTGAATAAATCATAATGCATACCGCATTGTAATGTCAGATGTGAAAAAAAAAATCAGGTTGTTGTTTTTCTACTTTCTCCTCAATTACGGTTTTTGTGCTTTGCTTCAAATAAATCTTGTGGATAGAATAATAGGTGTTAGTTGTAAAGAGTGAAGTTGATAGAAAAATAATCATTAATGTATTCCGTTGACTCTTGGAAAAAATATATCTCAAGCATCAGAGGCACTTTGGCTGAGAAGATGCTAGCTAAAGGCGGATTGTACAAGACATGAGTGTGCACCAAGGTTCGACAATTAATGCTAATAGTATTCATTAACTTACTCAAACGTTATCAATATATTATTGTTTGTCGATCAACAGTTGAAAAGAAACTCTTATACATTTGTAAAGACAAAAGGGAAGAGGCGCTTTAATGATTCTAAGGTGACTGCAATGTGTCAAATTTAAACTTTGATCTGCGTGCAGGTGTGTGTGTCAATGTAATGTTTGCAACACACCGGTATAATTATGTTTATCTCAATATACATTTTGCATATATTTAGATATCTATGACATGTGTAAACTCATGATATCGTACATTATATTCAGAACAAGTATTTCTTACACTTTTCAGAAACTGAGAATGACAGGAACATAGTCTGAAATAGTCAGAAACAAGTCAAAGGGGCATTCTCTTTTCTCTTTCATGCTGGAAAGACTTTTGCAATTTTTATTGAGTATAGCAAATTATGAATCTGTGTGAGGGTGGTTAAGTTTCTTTACTTAACTAATAGAGCTTAAAGTTTTATCTCAATCTTCTGACGTAAAGGAACTACTGGCCCAATCACAGTGCGTGCCTTGTGAGGAATATGGCAAGTGAAATGCATTCATTTCTTTTCCCATGACTTTGATGGAAAGTCCTATTATATGGCAGACTTAGTTTCGTTAATGCATCTACTCTTGGTGTACAAAAGTCTTAAATTAACCATAAACCTCTTTCAGAAAAAAAAAAGAAATGATTGAGTGTAAATGGACAATGTTTCAACTATCTTTAGAGGTAATTTGTCGGAGGTGTTTGTTGTTGTTGTTTTTGACTAGTTTTTTAACACACCACGATGAAAGCTTAATTGCAGCACAAAATACTTCAGTGTCTCCTTATCATAACCTATTTGCATATTTTCACCTCTTCTAGTGACGTAATTTTCTTACGTAAGAGAAATAGATGTTCCTGAAAGTTTATAAACGCAGCATTAGCCTCAGTGAAATCCCTTGACAGATTCCACGCATCCACGTTTAACTTAGGTCATGCTTTGTTAGTGTCATGATTATTTCTTTAAAGTAAATTTCCAGTTTTAAAGCAAAGATGTTATGCGTGGATGACGCTTAATTCTAAGAGTTATATGAATGTTGTTATGATTGTTATTGTTGTCATCACCATTATTAGTATGATTACCATTATTATTATTATTATTATTATTATTATTATTATTTCGTTACTACTACTACTCCTGTTATCGTTATCATTACCATTATAATCATCACTTTTATTATTGTTATTAACATTAATTCATAATTATCATTACCGTTGTTATTACTACTCCTATAACTATTATTTTGGTAGAGGGCACGTTTATATTCTGAGCATAATATTCATGAATCAATTGCCGTCTTACTGCCGTCTGCCGTCTGCAGATGAACACAATTAAATTCTATTCAATCAAGCGTAATTTCTTTTTTTTTTCTGTTGCGTCATGATCAATCTTTTCAAGTAAATTTCCACATATAAAGTAAATGAAAAACAGTGATTATTGTACGAGCTATGATAAATCGTATGTATAATGTTTATAATATAAACAATTTAAATATATGACCCATACAGCAGTATCACTAAAACAACAAATAAACGATCATTATATAGGCATATTAGATGAAATTAGATCTTATCGGTGTGTCTATTACAAACCATGCGACAGCACATGCGAGTTTGAGATACTCTTCAAATATTTATTGTACAACAGAAAAGCTATTCATATATACTGCATACTTTACGTTCGTGAACACTGCACGAGCTCGGTTTCTCTAACACCGATTACTGAATTTTTTACTTGAAAAAATCAAGAATAAAGATGTAGGTGATTTTTTTTTCTCTCTCTTTTATGATGGTTCGTACAATAGTAAGTTTGTAATTCGTGAGTGATATGCAACGCGGGTATCTTCATGATATGATATTATTACTACCCATGACAACATAAAAAAAATGCTCTCTTTGTTATAGGGAACTGGCAACACAATTCGTATTTCTCGAAAAGAGTAAAGTTTTTCAGATATCTGATACTGTCATTGCGTCATGTTTTCAGTAAAGGTAGAGAAGGCACTACACATTTATACTTTCCTATAGCTTAATTTTCTTGCGAATGACTTAAAGCGACATCCGGATTATTTTCCGATTTTTACATTTTGATCAATCATAAATTAGTTATATTGAGTAAAGAGTTTCAGGATCTATAATAATTAGGATGAAGAATGTTTTCACAATTTATAACAAATTGCAATAAACAAGGATTATGACATGGCAGCCTCACCATAAGAATACATTGGCTGGGGCTTAAGGAAGCAGAACAAAAAAAGAAGGCATGCATAGATTATGCACCTGTGAACTTGCAAGCCAACAGAATTGTTATGGGAATTACTCTGCTACATTTCTGAAATATTTGAGGCTCTTATGTTATCATCATTGTTCATTGTAATTTGTTTAAGATTTTTCAAAGTAGTGTTTCTCTGCTCAAGGACAACAGTAAATTCCAGAAATCTGCACATGGAGCTGTCGATTTATGTACTATACATGATGTGTAATCATGAAAATCGTCTGGAATGCCATGTTGTCAGTAATATTAATCTAGCCTTGAAACGGGCTTTATGTAGGCCTCCACACAAACACAAACACACACACACACATACACACACACATATATATATATATATATATATATATATATATAGAGAGAGAGAGAGAGAGAGATCGCTAGACAGGGGGAAAGACAGAATGAGATGGGAGAGGTAAAGAGAAACAGATCATCCGATCACATGTACGAAATCATGACAAAGTTGCCCCCTTTCTGATAGAAGAAATTACATTTTATGCAGGCCCCATCCTGATTCTGGACTCTTTTTATCTGGAAGCTGCTCCTTATCAGTTCTAATAAGTGCATTGCGTCAGTAAATTGAGACAAATCAATATAGGTGTGAAGTCACTGAATTAAAAAAAGGAGACTATAGGCGTTTTCACACCAGCCCGATAAAAATCCAAGCTTGAGAAATTTTTCGCGATTGCGAATTAGAGCGCTATTTCATTTCTTGTTCACGTCAGCCCGAAGAGAATTAGTCCGAATTTTTTTCGAGCTAATTCGGCAGCTGAGTATGTGCAAACAGCATCAGTAATGTGTGTGCCCTCTCAAAAATTCCTCATGATGTGTGTGCAGTTTCACTCCATCGATCGGGTCACACACGCTAGGCATGATGGGAAGCATCGCGCTAATTTCTCGAGTCGTTTTCACATTATCTAATAGCGCGCTACTATCCCGCTATTTCAGAAATTTCCCGAGTTGGACTCGAGAAATTTTCTCGACCAGAGCGATACAATTAGCGAGCTAATTTGTGTTCACATTATCAAATAATGCGCTATTTCGTTATCGGGTTAATTTTCCAAGTCAGAAAATAGCGCTCTATCTGGCAACATCGGGCTGATGTGAAAACGCCTATTGAGTACTTGGGAGAAAAAAAAAAGCGAAGTAACTTCGGCATTCGGTTAAAGGTATGATTTACCATTTTGAGCAGTGATTTAAAAATATTCGAATTATTACATTTGATGCATATGTGTAGGTCACCTACAGGCCATCCTACAGTATACAAATTTTGCAATAAAGCCTAAAACATAAGAAGATATCACTATTTTTCTCACTAAACCATAAATGTAGATGGTTAATCCTGAAACATTTTCATTAAACCATTGTGCACATTTCGCATATTCAACAATACATAACAGTCGTGATCATATTGAATAACTTTTTTCACGCTTGTTGTTTCTACCCCTAACTCACATACTATTAACTCTTTTATGCAATAAAGCTCGGTTTTTGTTTCATCTACAAACTTTTAAGTAATGCCTTCAAAAGAAACGGGACATCAAACACAAGGAAAAAGAAAATAAAGAAGCATCGCTCGTAAGAAGAGAAGTCAAGTAATGTAAAATATGTAATGACCGTGTGTTGTCAAAGCAATTCAAATGAAGTATGTCAGCAGCTCTTTCACGTCAAAATGTTAACTTGAAATCTGAGAAGCCTATTCAAATGTTCTGCGCTAACAAATTGAGTCGATAATTTATTCCAAATCTACGAAATGGAGATGCATATTCTGCTAATAATGTAAGAGCATGCGCAGAAGAACATTCCGCTCTTATAAAAGAGAGATAGAGCTGCGCATTCAGTACAGCCATGGAATGATCGCTTTCAGAACGTTTCCTTTATCGACTAGGAAGGAGAAAGATCAACAGTTCATAAATAGTTGTAAGTAGTCAGTATCATTGCATATAGTAATGATAAGCATATACTAGATATACATAATGTAATGTATGTATGTGTGAGTAGAAATATAATATAGTATATATGAAAAACACTGAGATTAGAGAAAGTGTGTCCGTGCTGAAGCTTTGATATAGCTTAATAAGCTTAAACTGCAAAAAGTCCGGTGTTAAATATGAAACACCAGGCTGATGTTAAATTTCAGGTGATCGTTTAGGTGTCAAATTAACACCTCCGGTTGTCATTTAGAAAAAAAAAATATGAAATTGTTTTTATCAATAGTTCCAGACCTTAATTACTATTCTTCTTGTTGATTTTGAACTTCAACAAGACACTCAAGAATTTCCGACAAACTACTTGATTTTGAAAAAAAATGGTGTGAACACATTTACACCATATAAATACCAGTTGGTGTGGTCTCATATTGAAGCTGGAAGGGTGTTATGCCATTGACATTAACACCAGCAATATCAAATCCACACTATGCGGTGTCATTGTTGAATTAAAACCAGCGCAGTGTCAAAAATATCACCAGGTACAGTGTTAAATTAACACCACGAAGTGCGAGGTGAACACTTTTCAAGACCATCTCAACATACTTTCTACACCTGTGGGTATGGTCCTCTATTGCCACTTGGTCAGTGTTAGTTTTTTTTCCCCATGGTGTTAGCTTGAGTTATTGAGCCTATTACATAAATAATAATTCAATACCGCTGGTAACATCAGTCTTCTCCGAAATGTATGTTTACTTCTTCACTGTAAAACCTAGTATAATCGAACTAATGATGCCCTCTTGATAGTCGTTGGTTTTCTTTAAATAAGAATGTATCTCTTGCAGTTGCATTTCTCATGTAACAGGTGTGCTCGTGAGCTTCATTTATTATACAATCACGGGTGGAAAATAACAGCTGAACAAAAGTTAAGACTTTTATATTTAAGAATACTTATTCATATCTGAACATATCACTCAATTTGAATTTCATAGGGTTTAAGTTGTTGGTACATGGGACTTGATGGCAGTGCATCTAAACGTTATGTTCGCAATGATTTACATGCGCGGTTTTTTTTTTCTTACACAAAAAAAAAAAACGTGCTAGTTGTGCTGTATTCCTTAATTTTCTTGCAATATCTTGAAGACAAGGGAACTAGTTGTTTGAAATTGGCCAGAAACGAGTGTGATGTTTGCACAAGTGATTAAGGGAAGAAGATGAAAGCTCTTGCCCAAGAATAACCACTAATCAAAACATACAGAAAGTTAGAAAAAACATAAGGAAGGAGTTATTTCCTCAGCGGAAACTGAAATATTCAATTAGATTGAGAGTATCAAACATGTTTCTAGCGTCATTATTAAGTTATAAGTACTCGTGGAAAATGGTAAGACATACATGGAAACGTATAGTCTGGATGAGGTTTGTTTCATAACAATCAATTTGAATCCTTTAAAGTGACTTGGAAGTAAATTTTCATCTATTTTGATTGGCGCATTCTTTACCCTTTCTAATTTCTTGACTTAGCATCATCCAACGATGGATTACAGCACGAAAATTGCTGCCTATGAGATGATAAACATGCTTTTGGCGTTCACATCATTTGCAACCTGCAGATCTGTAGCGATGAGTTCAAACATAAGTAATGCAGGCATGTGGACCAATTCTCAGACCTACATGAATGGAACAGAAATACCCGATAGAAAACGTCTGATGGCACTTTATGCTTACACAGAGAAAGTGTTCGAATACGATTTCTATGATTTTTCGACACAATCCACAAATGGAACGGGTCTTCTAGTCGAGAAAGTGACCATGGATGACATAAAAGTACCCTGGGTTTGGAGCTTCAGGTGGTCATGGAGCAATGTCTTGTACACACTGTTCTCTTTCATCGGTATTGTCGGAAACGTTTTGGTCCTACTGGCTTTAATGAGACGAAATTCCTTCCGCCACGCTCCGGACACCTTCATAGGGGCCCTAGCACTAGCAGATCTCTTGACATCGATCTTCATCTTGCCCGTTCCCACTGCCATTTCTGTTCCTGACTCAGCCCTCGGAAACTTTTATTGTTCAATCGTCTTCACCCGCTATTCAATGTGGGTAGGCATCCACGCCTCTGTCTATACTCTGACTGGTATGTCTCTGGAGCGATTTATGGCGGTCGTCTACCCGCTTCGTATACACCGACGCCTCACCCGTGGACACGTCTTCGTCTACCTCATTGTAATCTGGATCCTCTGCATACCGTCATCGTTCCAGCTATTCTCTGTCCGGGTCACCAACAACGTCTGCAGGGACACCAAGCGGCCAGATACAAAGAAGATTATCGTGGTCTACCTTTTCCTCTTCCGGTTTGGAATTCCTGCTCTCACTATGATCATTACGCAGGGCCTCACCGCAATGTCGCTTCACCGACAGTCCCGTGAAATGCGCGGGACTCGCTTTATGAAAGGCGGGACAAAACCATCCTTTCACGTTACAGCGCGCAATCGGGTGGTTAAACTGACATTTATTGTTGTCCTTATCTACATCTTTACTGTTGGGCCGAACATGATAGCTACTTTGATTGCAGTTATGACCGAAACTCATTCGTCATACCTATTCAGTCCCCTACATTACAGTTTGACCTACGCCACCTTCATCAACTCGTGTGCTAATCCATTCATATACGCTGCGCGATACCCAAAATTTCGGGATGCTATTCGTAATATATTTACTTTCAAATCTGAAGAGAAAACTGTCCCTCTTTTTGCTCCCACAGATGGGGTTAGTCAGCAAAGTGAAAGTGTTGATTAGGATTTGCTTTTATTCTTTATTATAACCTAACATGTAAAAGATATTCCTTCACTGGTGTTTCGAAAAGATGTGCATGGAATTTGTCCGCATTTAGTGATTTAGAACAAAAGAAAAGTTAACGTATAGTTATACATTCAGGTACTGCTGATCTTGACAGCCGGAACAGTGTCTTGTTCAAAGTAAAATTGTTGAATGTAAATTTTCCTGTTGTAAAGAGTCACAGGCTTAAAAGGAGGAGAAATTACGACTAATCGAATATGCAAGGTAGAAATCAGATGTGATTCAAGAAATTACCAAGTTGTTTTGTTATGATTATCAGAGTTGAAATCAAATTTGATTGTATGAACCTGCAGAAACTTGTCAGTTTCCAGTGTAATACGCGTTGGATGTGGAAAGTATTTGATTATCATTAAATTTCGAGGACTTATATTAAATTCATAGAAAATACCCAGTTTGTCGTGGCGTTCAAAACATCAACCAACGTCATTGATGAGATGTACCATAATGAAAGCCAAACTTACTAAAGATCATCAGTTTGAGAAAGAGAGAACCTCATATCGTATAAATCCCAATATCTCGCTTCATTTTGCTTTTCACGTTTTAAGCTTATACATTCATAGAAAGTATTAGTATTTTAAATGTTTGTCAGAATATACTCTAGATACCGTTCAGCGATTATGAAATACCTGCCTATAATTCTTATAACAAATGCGTATAGTCCTGTTCATAACAGAATTCCTCCGCTATAAGCGTGACAGAATTACTTGGAAAGTATTTGTTTGAAATGTTGCCTCCAGTAGAAGTGTTGTGCTTTCATAGCCTCCTGTCACCCATTGCCATAATTTGAAATCATTACAAACGTAACATCAGACATGCATGTACTTTCGTGCTATCTTTCACTTTCTGCATTATTCTTTTTATTCTTCTTACACTTCTTTCTGCCCCACCCTCTTTTGTTTCTTTTTTCGTTCCTATCCTGTGTCCAATTTGCATTGACACTTACCCCCTCCCCCCCCCAAAAAAAAAACCTGCTTCATTTTCGGTTTCTTAGTATTTTATATTTTGCAAATAGTCTTTTTGTAAAGACCTTCTTTGTAGACACATTTCTTTTTCACGATAATCAACTCTGCTGTTTATTTGCTTTTTGTGTGTTGTTTGTTGTATATTCATTTCATTAATATCAGATGATTGTACATTATTTTGTTTCATCAATATCAAATAAAACATGTAAATTAGCGGAAACTGTCCTATGGAACAGGAAAGGATTGGTGCAATTTACGTTATCAAACAAATATTCTGCAAGACATTATATCATTTGCAGTATTTGGACATTCAAGGTGGTAGATATTCAACTAGAGTAAGTATGATAAAACTGGTGAATTTGTGACTATATTATTAAGTGTTTGCTCTAAGTATGATAAAACTGGTAAATTTATGACTATGTTAAGTGTTCGCTCTATAGCTCAGGTCATCAGTTCTTTTGTTTTCATGATTATTCCTGAGTGCTCTTGATACCTTAGTTTCAAAACTTTGTAGTACGTTTTTTTTTTTTTGCTTTTATTTTTTCAACTTCCGATACAATTAGAATATTTTTCTTTGCAAAATACTTCACATTTCAAATCAATCGTTATCACCCACAAGGCACGAATGGTTTTCATTACTACATTGAAAGTTAACCAGTGTGAGTATTAGCTCGCTTTGAGAAATAAGGTACATACATGTACAGTATATGAACTCGGTGAAAGTCATATTATGGAATTAAAAGTCTCTCACAGGGTAGCCTTTTGCAAAGGCAGCTCGCTATGATTCTTTGCGGACACGCACACAGAGATAGCGGTGTGCTCACACAACGCGCGAGCTGCAAGCTGCAAGCGTAGCTCGATCCGATCCGATCGCTGTGTACGTGCAAGTCCATGCACTGCTCGCTTTGTGCGAATCCATTGCGAGCTGGCTTTGCAAAAGGCTACTCACGGGGTTTCTACGAGGATATTTGTCCAGAATATTTTAACAATCCCTTTTAGCTAAACAAAATAGAAATGATTGGGGAAGTTGTGAGTATGGATCTAAGACTGATAAGGCAATAGCATTGTCACTTCATATAATTTATATCATACTTGGGTAGCACTTATATCACTATTCAGCAGCACACATGTGGAAGAATAAATATAGTCCATATCAAAGTTTAGATAAGCTTTACCTGTCTCTCTTTATTTTATTTTATTCCATTCACCAAAGACAGCGATAAAACAGATAAAGTCAATATTGATATTGCACAGAAAATCATCTTGTAAAATGTTCATTTTGGTATATATATGTATAAACCCACACAAACAAAATGTTTCATGTATATAGGCCCTATGTATAACATCATCTACATTGGAATATACATAATGTTGCATGTGTATGTGTGTATTATGTATAATGTATATCATATATAATATAAAAGTATATTTATCATATATATATATATATATATGTATATATATATATAATTATGTATATTTATATCATATAATGATAATGAACAAACGCAGGAAATATGTATGTTTATATATATATATATATATATATATATATACATATATGTGTGTGTGTGTGTTTGTGTGTGTGTGTGTGTGTGGATGGGTTTATGTGCTTGCGTGTTTTTATGGCTAACTGTCGAAATTTGAGCTATCGAGACATTGATTTTGCCTTGGAAATCTTTACTGATTTGAATAATGTACTTGTGTGTGTACAAGAGTTATTTATATGCAAATACACCAACACACATGCAATTATGATATTGTATCACTTTGATGCATATGTATAAAGAAATACACGTTTGTTAAAATTTGATTGTACGTTTGTGCTGACTGTGGACGTTTTACAAACCAAAGTGCAAATAGGGTGTCATACAATCTTATCGCAAACACACAACAAAGATACGTTTTCACAAGATGTACTCAGATTAATGAATACACTGTAAAAAAAGCGACATGCGACATGTTTATGAACTAAACACAGTGTTAAAAATCTAAACACTTTGTTTAACATCTAAACACCCGGTGTGTATAGCACGTGTAAAGTATTGAGAGTTAAAGTGTTTAGCTTTGAGTGTTTAGTTGGAGTGTTTATTCTGGTCACGCTATAATCTCAATATGTCCATATGTATATGGAGAAGTGTTGGAAATGGTGTGTAAATTGCAATTTCTGGTTTCCTTTTATCACGAGAAAGTGGAAACTGTTACGACATCAAGATGCACTATGAAATAATTCATGTTTTAGGCCTTTCATGGAAATGCCTAATCAATCAGGAAAAAGGATAACCTAAAAATATGTAATACAACTGTAATAAATTTATACTTTGGTTTCGCATGTACAGTCCTATATTTTAACTACTAGAAAAAATGGGAGTTGCCTTTGTTAATGATTTCGTTCATGGTTTAGGGCATTACCCAAATGTTTGTTGGTTAGGCCTAAACACTTCTACCGTCAGGGTAAACAGACGCGTTTACATTTAGAACGCCTCGTAAACACGTTCTAAACACCGCACATGTTTAACATAAACACTGTGATACTCGTACTCTACAAGTCAGCAGCGCATGTAACATGACGGCCGCGGCCACAACGCACGCAGTCGTGCCCTGTGCGTGCGCTTCTAGCGCACAATCGTGCTATGCATAATTATGACCATATTCAATGCACAATTATTGGCGGGAAAGGAGATGTGCGCGTACCTGTACGAATGGATCTGTCTGATATTGGCTGGCTGGTGCAGCTGCCCTAGCAGCGTGATGTGCGTAGGCCTACAGTACGTGTGGTACGTGCGCATTTGTTCTAGGCTTGGTATCGTCCACTACACAGTACTTAGACTCGATCGACTGCACTGACTGTTGTACTTGTATGTACAGTACTGCATAAAGCTAAAGGAGCGGATCTAGCTAAGATGGCGTCGAAGCGATAAAGTTCTAGCCTGATGGCCGGCCTCCATGGCATGAAAGCGGTAAGTCTGCTAAGTCTGCTAAGTCGGTGAATAACAAGATTTATTGCAAAATTGCTCTCGTTTAATGTGAAACTGTAGTAGGCGTAGAAATAGGCTACGCCCTTAAAGATTTTGCTCGTTTGTTTTAGTTTTCTGTTTCTAAATCTAACGTTAGAACGGGGAACGCAACTGTAACGTGTTAGTGTTGTTAACGTTACAATAGGCCTACAGGCTACACTCTACAGATTACCGGTACGGTACCGGTAATCTGTAGAGTGTAGGCCTATTGACATTGTAACCGTAGTTATGGGTAAACTCGGCCTAGCGGGTAAACTCACTGTATCTTTAATTTTACGAAGTTATGAAGTATCTTTCATGTGAATGACGATGGGTTAGTGACTAGGCCTATATTTTGAGTGAAATTCAGTTTTATTCCCTGTAAATTCTTCATAACTCAACAGCCCATTAGGATGTCTTGGAAAGGGATGCCGATGCCATGGCACCAAAGTGGGTGACGATGATGTCCTGACGACTGTATAAATTCTGCAAGACATTACCTCTGCTGGCAGAGAACGAGGCATGGTGCAGTCAGCAGAGTAAATCAACTGGGGATAGTACATACATCACTGTATACTACCCATGTGGAAAGTGGAAATCAAGTAAGTACTCAAAATTGCAGAGCCAAATCAATGAATATTATGTACTTAAAGGGCATGTAAATGAGTTTCTATAAATGCAGATTTTAGATGCTTTAAGTTCTTCTATTTGTATGTATGTTTGTTTGTTTGTTTGTTTTTTTTTTTTTTTTTTTGGGGGGGGGATTACCTACTCCCGACTCTCCAATCCAATCCATTAGCTGAAATAAATATGGAAAATTGATTCATTGCAAATATTGTTGAAAGTGCAAATTACAGATGTGAAAATCTTCACCCAAGAGACAAAGGATACAGTAATGGTCGTAACTCTGCTTGATAATGATGATGAATAAGAAAGAAGCAACAACAACAACAAAAAGACTTGAATTATTTCCAGAAAATTCAGCAAAGTAAGTAAAAACTGACGCAAGACACTGAGTGCTCATGTGATGAAGGGATTCTGTCATTCCTTTTAATTTGAAATTGCTTATGGATTCAGTCAACTTCTTTGGTATCCGTTCATTTTCAGAATCTATGGGAGCAGTTAAATCCATTGTATTGCAAAGCCAACTGATTTGTTTTCCTTGTGTAATCATTTCTTTTTACCAGCACCAGTACGTCATGGAAGAATTGATCAGGGATCACGCCAAACCTGTCTGGATTAGAATGAAAGATGCATGCGCTTACTTCTATACAACCCGTCTAAAAATCTGAGGATTACAAGGACATCGCAAGATATACTGATATACAGTATATCTATAGGCCTACATGCCATATGAAGGAAATGAACCATGGATAATGATTTTGAATGTTAATAATCTTTTTCCCGCTAGCCATGTGATGTCTCACATCGTCATGATGCACTACAGACCTATTAGGAGGCATCCCATCTGTTAGAGCAACCTTTCTATTGTTTTTTTTTTCTTCACTGACAGTGTGCATCTAAACCTGTATACTAGAATAAAGTAAATCATATGGGGGATGATAGGGTTTTGTATGCGATAGGGCTTCAGTTCTCCGTGTGTGTGTATGCGTGTGTGTATTACATAATGACGAACCTCTAAAGAAATATGAAGGTAGGGGGCCTATATAATTCGAGAAGGAATTCAATGCTTATTTGATGAAAATTGGTTTTGAAATGGCAGGGATATCCAAAACAAAGCGATTTTATTGTCCTCTGTGCTTACGATAATGGTCACCAGCATTCTTATTGCTCATAGATATGTGTAATTGTCTTTTTTTAATAGCTGGTACGTAAAATTGTAATTTTATCTAATATGTAAAGACACTTGCTCGAAATCGTTTTGCACTATTAAGAAAAACAGTTTTATTCACTTCATTTCATTCATCAACCAATGTCCTTGTAATTCACTGTTAAGATATTACTCAAGAACTTTGTTCGATTGGCTTTCTGTTATATTGTGCAAAAAGGAATATAGAAATAAAAAAAAAATCAAATCAAAATATCAGCCATTTCATTTTTTTCCCCTCAGGTGCTTCCAATACAATCAGTAGATATTGGACGCAAATAAGAGGCCAGCAGTTGCATTTGTTTGGAATTCTTTGCAATTTTCTTGTAGACCTGATAGTAAATGCAGTATTCGGTAGTTAATATTTTCTTTCTGAGATATTCTTGAAATCGGTCACATGGAGAGAGGTATTAGAAATGTAGTACAACATGTACGGAGAATAGGGAGGAGTCTTGCAACTGACTGACAAATTGACAAGGGAGGAGTCTTGCTGATCACATCGCGTGTTCATGACAGCCTTGCATACCTTCCCGCCTCCAGTTGCAATGCATTATTTTTTCTTTGTTCATATCCTCTTGTCTTTACCAAAATTTCTGCTGTGTCGAGATTGAAAGTAGCCCTCCATACCATGATTATGTGGAGTATGATGAGACTGATTAGACTCTAATAGACTATTCATGTATACCCGCTGAGTTTGACTTCTTTCTCCAAGGTTCTAGCAAGGTAGTTTTTTCTCACTCACCCCGTGAAATCCACTAACATTCTAATATTTCTGTCAAAATAGCAAAAGTGAAAAATCCATACAGTACTGTTAACCTACATGTACTTTCAGTGATCGTCGCAGTGAAAAGAACAATATCATGTATGTATTTAAGTTCCGTTATTGGTACTGATCAGGGAGTGCAGATGTTCACCACAGGCTAAATACAGTGAAAACATTTTTTTTTTTTTTGTCTCTTTATGATGGAGTGGATCATCTACACTCCCTGATCAGTACCAATACGACCATAGTGTTGTGCATGGCATAATTTGCTGTGAGCCTAATCTGGTTCGGGTACACCCCAAGCACTTTGCCAATAATTGATGCAATCTTCAAGGTCGGCATGGATTTGTTCACATACTGCAGTTATGTTCCTGGAGGTGTTACATACATGTCAAGCTTCCGAAGCGTTGAGTTGCAATTCACAATCAACAAGTTTATGTAGTTTGTTTTACAATACTAAGAATTAGTTCTGAATACAGTAGAAAGACGGCAATTCTTGAAAGTAGGCCAAGAATTACATGTGACTGAAAAGTAATTGTTAAATGCAATATTTTCCCCAAAATGAGTTGTGTGCCATTTCCTGCATATACAAACTTTACTGTGTGTATAGGAGAGAATTTCATTTACGTCTTCGTGTACAGGCCAGTGACTCCCAGGTATCTTGCATTTAACTCAGTATGGTGTCGTATAGCAAAACATGGCAATATTTAAAGGGGAAATCCAGTCCAAATACAAGTTAGTCTGATAAGAAAGAGTAAAATATTAAGAGTTAATAGGTAAAATTTTGATCGAAATCGGATGTAAAATAAGGAAGTTATGACATTTTGAAATTTCGCTAATTTTTGAGGAAACAGTTCTTGAATGGTTGATATGAATATGCAAATGGCAACGTGGGCATGTCATTCCCTCACAACTTACTTAATTTCAAGTTTTTCATTCAAACGCAATTATTCCCGAGGCTCAAGTCCTGATATATCTAACTGATCACTTTTCTGAAGTTATTCAACCAGCAATACCAATGTTTCACATTTCATTAACATAAACATTGAATTTCATCATTTTTTTTAATGTACACGATCAATGGAAAATTGTGAGGTTATGGCATAGTCAACTCACTCATTTGCATATTCATATCCACTTTTAACTGCTTTGCAGAAATTAGCAAAACTTCAAAATTTTATAACTTCCTTATTTTTCATCCGATTTCATTCAAATTTTTACTGTTAAACTTGTAAGACTTTATTCTTTTTTATCAGGCTATCTTATTTATTGGACTCAATTTCCCCTTTAAAGGATTTAACTTATTATTCATCAGATATTGCCCAAGCTTTGACTGATGTTTTGATAACTTGCATTCAGAGAATTGCCTTTGACTCTTGTAGCCAAAATGTTTGTGAAAGCTAACCCAGGTCTTCCCTGGTATTATGCGATGTAAGTGTGCTGATGATTTGGCACATACTGGGTAAATTCTATATAATGTTATGCGTTTATCTCATTCCATGCAAGAAAAAAAAAAGTGGAAACAATCCACTTTACATTAATAAATACATGGGAATTAACATGCATGATGATATGTCTCATTTAAACACATAGAAATTAGCATGTATGATGTGTAAACATGTCTCATATAAACACGTGGAAATTACCATGTATGATGTGTAAACATGTCTCATATAAACACTCAACATGTATAAGGTGTAAACATGTCTCATATAAACACTGAGAAATTGCGATGTTTAATATGTAAACATGTCACATGTTTAGGTTATGCAATTTTGTGATCGATCTAAAAATCAGACAAGTGTTCTGAGAATAAACACTAAAATGGTAAAAAAAACATGTCGCAGTGTTTTTAATCTGTCACAGCGAATAAACATGTCGCAGTGTTTACATCGTAAACAGTGCGTCATGTTTATTTTTTGGTTCAGTGTTTAGATCTTAAACATTGTGGGTGATTATGTGACTGTGCGGTGTTTAGTATTTAAACACTGTGAGTGATTACGGTGTAAACGTTTGGTGTTTAGGCTATAAACAGAGCAGGTGTTTAGTTTTTAAACATCAGAACCGTTTAAAACATAAACATGTGCGTGTGATAAACACCTAGGATGTGCTGAAAATAAACACAGCATGTGTTTAGTTCCTAAACATGTTTAATATATAAACGAGTCGCAGTGTTTTTAAACTGTCACAGAAAAGTGTTTAGTTAGGTGTTTAGAAACTAAACAATTTTTTTACAGTGTAGTTAAGAGGCCACCTGCTTTTGTGAACATAATGTTATGTCTCATGATGTCTCGTTTTATGTACCATTCGAATCTCTATTGGTACTATGCCGATACCTTTAGCTGGTAAATATCTACCAAAAAAACAATCAAGACTGAAGATTATATGAAAGGAAAACATCAAATCCATGACAAAATTTCCAAGTTCCTATTTAAGATAAACAGCAGCATTCAGCCTTCTGATGTAAAGGAATGTCATTGAAACTGCTTAGTTTGGAATTGGTTTTAGACCTAACTAGAAACATCACGAGCAATTCAATATCGAAACACTGTCATAACTAAAGGATCAATCAGTGTTTGCCCTGTAAATCCCATGGCAATTAAGAACATTCATTCGTTTGCCGAAGACTTTGATTAAATATCCCATGGAAGACCCATTTGTATTGATAAAAGTATTCCTATTACATTTGATTGAAATTCATTTCAGTAAAGACAAATAAACAAATTTCAACAATCTTTAGAACGAATTCGACAGATTTTTATTTTTTACATATTGGGTTTCAATGTTAAAATGCAACACAAAAAAACGTGATGTCGTCAATTCCTTTTTTTTTCTTTATCCGCATTTACCCTTCGTTTTCTTCATCTAGGGACATATTGTTCTGCGTAACGTAATAGACATTCCAAAACATTTTTTGAATGCGGTATCAGTCTCAACACAATTCATTGAAAGATTCCTCGCATCCTACTTTAACCTTCCTTATTAGTGCCATAATTAATCTTTTCAAGGAAATTTCAAGTTTTAAATAAAATATATCAATCTCTTATTATCTATTTGTGCAGGGAGATTGCTATGATGAGTAATATGATTTTCATTATGGTTATTATTGTTATCTGTGTTATCATTACCATAATCAGTAGTAGTAGTAGTTCTAGTAGTAGATTGTTATTTTACTGCAGTGTGTTATTATTTTCGAGCATAATATCCATGATTCACTGCGCACCGTTGTTTGTTCCTAATTAGATATAATGAATTGATTTTGCTTGAAATATCATCTGCAATTTGTTTTATCTGCGGAGGTGAGAAGCACTGAATTCATCAATCAGATGTATTTATCCCTGTGTGTGACACGATAAATGTTTCCTAGCACATTTCTAGCTTTAAAGTAAATAATATATATATATATATATATATTACTTATATATATATATATATATATATATATATATAGAGAGAGAGAGAGAGAGAGAGAGAGAGAGGGAGAAACTGATAGCAAGTACAAAAGCAAGTTAGTTCCTTTGTAATAGAATCATTTGTATTTTGCACACTTACATTTTGATGCTGGATATATTCATTTTTTCTCATATATCCACTCAATTTTCTTATGAGTGACTTAACGTTGTCAGTGATATTCATCTTGCATTGAAACTTGCTCAATGTATGTACACACACACACACATACACACACACACACACATATATATATATATATATATATGTTTATATATATATATATATATATATATATACATATATATGTATATGAAGAGTTTGTTTGCAAAAACCGATAAGTCCATATTTGCCAAATGGAGATATTTGCGATTAAAGGTCAAGAAAAATAAAGAGAATAATAAGAAAATGTTTGCTTCTTTTGACCATAACTTTAAAAATATACCTTTTTATGTAGTGACCAATATATCATTTAAAAGGTATTATTTCGTACTTTATGATAGAGATGGTACTTCAAAATCTTCAAAAATGGACTTATCGGTTTTTGCAAACAAACCCTTCATATATATATATATATATATATATATATATATATATATATATTTACATGTATTTAATCCTAATGCTGGACTTACGGGTTTCTTTTCTCAGATATATACTCATTGTAAGTTCTAATAACTGCATTGCTTCAGTCAATCAAAACACATCAATATTGGGCAAGTGTAGGTGTAAAGTCATTGATTTTCTTCTTCTTTTTTTTAAGGAAACCACCAGAACTCCCGTTATAGCCCGATGAAGAGAACAAAACTGAAATGTCCCTGGCATTCCATTAAAAGAGGATGAACGTCAAGCACAATTAGGAAAACCAAAATGAAAGGATGAAAGGGGAAAGGATCGTTCGCAAGTCAGAGCAAAGGGACACAATTGTCGTATTTAGTGAAGCCGAGTTAACTCAATTCCGGTAAATTTTAGTTTGTCAGCGCTCTTCTATGTCAAAAGCAAAATGTCAATTTTAAATCTGAGAAGTCCATTCAAATATTTCTCACTCACAAATTGACTCGACACTTTTTTTCAAAAGCTGAAAAATGAAGAAGGAGAATTTGCAGATGTATGAGCATGCGCGGAAAAATATCACACGCTTATAAAAGAGAGATAATAGCTGTCCACCCAGTACAGCCACGGACTGATCGCGGTCAGAGCGTTTCCTTTATCAACCAGGAAGGAGAAAGGTCTGTTGATAGATACTTTGTAAGTAGTCAGTCTCATTGTATGTATATGTGTGTAGAAATATACATATGTGACCGTGCACCTCAAAACGAACATAAAGTCGCACACACTGATTTTGCGTGGGGACTGAAAATAAGTGAAATGGGTCAACCTAGCCGAACTTAACTTTTTCATATATTCTGAAAAAGCGGGTCTTCTTTTACATTATGCTAAAATTTGGTATCATAAAACGGGCAGGAAAGTGTATTTTTTTAACAGTTTATCTCGAACATTTTTGGTAGAATAGTGTGATTAGGTGCGTCTTTAGAATCCCTTTTTCATTTCTGAAAAATCTTGTCCACATTCTTCACTTTCAACTCTAATAACTTTTGAAAGGATAGGGCTACTGCTTTGAAAGTCGGCATTAATTATGGACAGAATGTGTTAATGAGGCATGCTAGATTTCAGTTTAATCTGATAATCCCTTCATTGTTGCTACTCTGGTGGTTTACTTCCTGTTTTTTGTCCCATTCATCGCACAGCCAGCACGGTTTGGTAAAGATTAAGCACTGTACTTCAGAGCCTCTTTTCTCAGTTCACACTTTTCCTGAGTTTGCGCTTTCTCCCCAATATTTAGATAGGTCAGGAGAGTCCATTTGATTTGAGTTATACATCATTTTAAAGCTTAAAGTCTGCTCTTTTAAAATATGGTCTTAACTAAAAATTCATGTCTGGCGACTTTTTGTTGGTTTTGAGGTGCAGGGTCACATATATTTAGTATATGACATAAGAAAATATTTTTAAAGATTAGAGAAAGTGCATGGACTCTAAAACTTCAATACCTCTTTAAGCTTAAGCTTGTTAAATTATTAAACTTATTAAACTAGCTTAATGCAGAACCGCTGGTAGCACCAGTCTCCTCACAAACGTACGTTCACTTGCTCACTGTAAAATCATATGAAATCAAAGTAATGAAGATGCTGATACCAAAATGCTTCCTGGTAGTCGTCGGACTTTTTTTATTAAAAAAATACCATTCTATCTCTTGGAGCCGTATTTCTCGGTACCTGTATTTCAGGTATGCCCATATGATTGATTTTTTTTTTGAAACAACAGGCAGAAAACAAAAGGTGATCGAAAGTTAAGGCATCTATAGGGCCTATTTACGAAAAATATTTATTCAACTTTGACCGTATCACTCAATTTGATTTTCACAAGGCTTAAGTTGTTTTATGGGGATTGATGACCGTGTATTTAGACTATTCGTTATGTTGGCTGTTATTTATATTCGCATACTTTTATTTTTACACGAACATAAAGATGATACTTATGACGTGCTAATTGTACAGCTGGGTTTTTTTTCAATGTTCTTGAAATACTATGATGAAGACGGTATACCTCCTCTACACTGTAAAAACATCGGTGTTAGATTTAACACCACTGGTGTTAAATCTAACACCGATCAAACTTCAATAAAGGACCACACCCACAGGTGTTAAAAATGCACTGTGATGGTGTTGAAAAGTGTTCACCTGACACTTCGTGGTGTTAATTTGACACTGTACCTGGTGTTATTTTGACACTGCACTGGTGTTAATTCCAAAATGACACCACATGGTGTTGATTTGATATTTGCTGGTGTTAATATCACTGGTTTAACACCCGTCCAGCTTCAATAAGGGACCACACCAGCTGGTGTTACTTTGGTGTAAATTTATTTTCACATTTTTTCAAAAATCTAGTATTTTAATATAAAATTCTTGATCGTCTTGTTTAAATTAAAAATCAACAAGAAGTGCAGTTACTAAGAAACTCTTCAAAAAACAGTTTAAAATTTGGAAATGACACCCGTAGATGTTAATTTAACACCATAAATGAGCACCGAATATTTAACACCAGCTCGGTGTTCACTATTTAACACCGGACTTTTTGCAGTGTAGTTCTTAATCATTAAAAAAAAAAAAGACAGTAGATTAGTTGTTGGAAATTGGCCGGTGCCAGTGCGATTTCTTGCACACATGATCATGACGAAAGAATCAGAACATCTTACTTGAGAATAAGAAATTACAGAAAAAAAAAACAGAAAGCAACCAACACCAGAAACGAGTAACCGCTTTCGCAGAAGCAGTAATAATCAACTACAGGAGTACAATAAGTGTATAAACAAGTTTGGCCTCATTATCCCACTAGTACATAGAGAAAAATGAATCGGAACTTGTAGAGTTCAAATCATCATTTGAAACATTTTACCATCTCCGAAGTTCACAGGATAAAAAAAAAACATTGGAAAATCCCTCAGGGAAATCAAAATCTACAGGACGTTCTTCCATGCTGCATCGAAATTAGTAAGGCAAGCAGCTACGGGTTAAAAACTTATGTTGGGAAAATGCTACTTAGGTAAAGAATTTGCATGCCATGGATATTATTTTGTTATGGGCAGTAGAGTAAGCATAATAATGTTCTTATTTCTCACAGTACATGTTTCCTTTAAAGTTCATTTTATTATGATCATTATCATGAATTTTATTACTTTAGTTAACATTGTCATTATTCTTAAGTATTCGTGGGACATTAGTTAGAAAGATACGGGGACGTAGAGTCTGCAGGATGATACCTGCTTTACAATAATACAGTCAATATTAAATCCTTTTATGTGATTTGGAAGGAGACTTCCGTCTTTCATCGCTTTGTGCATTCTTTAACCTTTTTAATTTCTTCTCATAGGATCATCCAACGATGGACTGCCACATGAAGATTGTTGCCTTTACTATGGTAAACATGCTTTATACTCCATTATACATCATGCTTTATACATCATTTGCGACCGGATCTGCAGGATTAAGTTTAAACATAACTGGTGCAAATATGAAGACCCATCCTCAAATCTACATGAATGGCACGGAAATACCTGACGGAAAACATCTGAAGTCATTCCACGCTCACACTGACAAAACCATCGAATACGATTTATATGATTATTCCAGACAATCCACAAATGAACCGCTTCTTGTCGAGGAACTGCCCAAGAATGATTTAAACATAAACTGGGTTTGGAGCTTCAGGTGGTCATGGAGCAATATCTTGTACATAATGTTCTCTTTCATGGGTATTGTCGGAAACATGTTGGTCCTACTGGCTTTAATGAAGCGCAATTCCACCCGCCACGCTCCGGATACCTTCATAGGGGCCCTAGCACTTGCAGATCTCTTGACGTCGATCTTCATCTTGCCCGTTCCCACGGCCATCTCTGTTCCTGACTCAGCCCTAGGAAATTGTTATTGTTCATTCATCTTCAGTCGCTATTCATTGTCGGTCTGCATACACGCCTCTATCTACACTCTAACAGGGATGTCCATAGAGCGATTCATGGCTGTTGTCTACCCGCTCCGTTTACACCGACGCCTCACCCATAAACACTTTCTCGTCTACCTTATCGCACTTTGGATAATCTGCATACCGTCTTCGTTCCAGTTACTCTCTGTCCGTGTCACCAACAACGTCTGCAGGGACACCAAGCCGCTAGATACAAAGAAAATTATCGTGGTTTACCTTTTCTTGTTCCGATTTGGAATTCCTGCTCTCACTATGATCATTACTCAGGGCCTCACCGCAATATCGCTTCACAGCCAGTCTCGTGAAATGCGCGGGACTCGCTTTATGAAAGGCGGGACAAAACCATCCTTTCACGTTACAGCGCGCAATCGGGTGGTCAAATTGACCTTTATTGTTGTCCTCATCTACATATTTACTGTCGGGCCGAACATGATGGCTACTTTGATTACAGTTATGACCGAAAATCATTCGTCATACCTCTTCAGTCCTCTACAATACAGTTTGACCTACGCCACCTTCATTAACTCGTGTGCTAATCCATTTATATACGCTGCGCGATATCCCAAATTTCGGGATGCTATTCGTAATATATTTACTTTCAAATCTGAAGAGAAAACTGTCCCTCTTTTTGCTCCAACAGATGGGGTTAGTCAGCAAAGTGAAAGTGTTGATTAGGATTTGCTTTTATTCTTTATTATAACCTAACATGTAAAAGACATTCATTCACTGGTGTTTATAAAAAATGAGCATGGAATTTGTCCGCATTTAGTGATTTAGAACAAAAGAAAAGTTAACGTATAGTTATACATTCAGGTAGTGCTAATCTTGACAGCCGGAACAGTGTCTTGTTCAAAGTAAAATTGTTGAAAGTAAATTTTCCTGTTGTAAAGAGTCACAGGCTTAAAAGGAGGAGAAATTACGACTAATCGAATATGCAAGGTAGAATTCAGATGTGATTCAAGAAATTACCAAGTTTTTTTGTTATGATTATCAGAGTTGAAATCAAATTTGATTGTAAGAACCTGCAGAAACTTGTCAGTTTCCAGTGTTATACGCGTTGGATGTAGAAAGTATTTAATTGTCATTACATTTCGAGGATTTATATCAAATTCATAGAAAATACCCAGTTTGTCGTTGCGTTTAAAACACCAGCCAACGTCATTGATGAGATGTATCATAATGAAAGCCAAACTTACTTAAGATCATCAGTTTGAGAAAGAGGGAACCTCATATCGTATAAATCCCAATATCTCGCTTGTCATTTTGCTTTTTACGTTTTAAGCTCATACATTCATAGAAAGTATTAGTATTTTAAATTTTTGTAAGAATATACTCTAGATACCGTTCAGCGATTATGAAATACCTTCCTATAATTCTTATCATAAATGTGTATAGTCCTGTTCATAGTAGAATTTCCAAGTTATAAGCGTTGGAAAGTATACGTTTAAAATGTCGCCTCCAGTCGAAGTGTTGTGCATTCATAGTCTCCTGTTACCCATTGCCATAATTTGAAATTATTACAAACGTAACGTCAGACATGCATGTACTTTCGTGCTATCTTTCACTTTCTGCATTATTCTTCTCATTCTTCTTTCACTTCTTTCTGCCCCATCCTCTTTTGTTTCTTTTTGCGTTCCTATCCTTTGTCCAATTTGCATTGACACTCACCCCCCCCCCCCAAACCTGCTTCATTTTCGGTTTCTTAGTATTTGATATTTTGCAAATAGTCTTTTTTGTAAAGACCTTCTTTGTAGACACATTTCTTTTTCACAATAATCAACTCTGTTTATTTGCTTTTTGTGTGTTGTTCGTTGTATATTCATTCCATTAATATCAGATTATTGTACATTATTTTGTTTCATCAATATCAAATAAAACATGTAAATTAGCGGAAACTGTCCTTTGGCGCAACAGGAAAGGATTGGTGCAAAAGACATTCTATCATTTGCAGTATTTGGACATTTAAGGTGGTAGATATTCAACTAGAGTAAGTATGATAAAATCTGTGAATTTGTGACTATATTATCAAGTGTTTGCTCTAAGTATGATAAAACTGGTAGATTTATGACTATGTTAAGTGTTCGCTCTATAGCTAAAGTCATCAGTTCTTGTGTTTTCATGACTATTCCTGAGTGCTCTTGATACCTTTGTTTCAAAACTTTGTTGTAATTTTTTTTTGCTCTTATTTTTTTTAACTTCCGATATAATATTAGAATATTTTTCTATGCAAAATACTTCACATTTCAAATCAATCGTTATCACCTACAAAGCAAGGGTGGTTTTCATTACTACATTGAAAGTTAACCAGTGTGAGTATTAGCTTGCTTTCAGAAAGGTACATACGTGTACAGTACATGAACTCGGTGAAAGTCATATTATGGAATTAAAAGTCTCTCACAGGGTATAGCCTTTTGCAAAGGCAGCTCGCTATGATTCTTTGCGGACACGCACACCAGAGATAGCGGTGTGCTCACACAACGCGCGAGCTGCGAGCTGCAAGCGTAGCTCGATCCGATCCAATCGCTGTGTACGTGCAAGTCCATGCACTGCTCGCTTTGTGCGAATCCATTGCGAGCTGGCTTTGCAACAGGCTACTCAAAGGGTTTCTACGAGGATATTCGTCCAGAATATTTCAACAATCCCTTTTAGCTAAACAAAATAGAAATGATTGGGGAAGTTGTGAGTATGGATCTAAGACTGGTGAGGCAATAGCATTGTCACTTCATATAATTTATATCATACTTGGGTAGCACTTATATCACTATTCAGCAGCACACATGTCACCACGCATGTGGAAGAATAAATGAAGTGTTTGTTCGCAAAACCGATAAGTCCATTTTTGAAGATTTTGAAGTACGGTCTCTTTCATAAAGTACAAAATAATACCTTTTAAATGATTAATTGGTCACTACATATGCAGGCACATTTTTGAAGTTATGGTCAAAAGAAGCAAAAAAAATCTTATTATTCTCCTTATTTTTCTTGACCTTTAATCGCAAATATCTCCATTTGGCAAAAATGGACTTATCGGTTTTTGCAAACAAACTCTTCAAATATAGTCCATATCAAAGTTTAGAAAAGCTTTACCTGTCTCTCTTTATTTTTATTTCATTCCATTCACCAAAGACACCGATAAAACAGATAAAGTAAATATTGATATTGCACAGAAAATCATCTTTTAAAAATTTCATATTGGTATTATATTATGTATAAACCCACACAAACAAAATGTTTCATGTATATAGGCCCTATGTATATCATCTACATTGGAATGTACATAATGTTGTATGTGTATGTGTGTATTATGTATAATGTATATCATATATAATATATAAGTATATTCATCATATATATATATATATATATATCTATATAATATAATAATAATGAACAAACGCAGGAAATATATATATATATATATATATATATATGTGTGTGTGTGTGTGTGTGTGTGTGTGTGTGTGTGGATGGGTTTTTTGTGCTTGCTTGTTTTTATGGCTAACTGTTGAAATTTGAGCTGTCGAGACATTGATTTTGCCTTGGAAACCTTTACTGATTTGAATAATGTACTTGTGTGTGTACCAGAGTTATTTATATGCAAATACACCAACACACACGAAAATATGATATTGTATCACTTTAATGCATATGTATAAAGAAATACACGTTTGTTAAAATTTGATTGTGCGTTTGTGCTGACTGTGGACGTTTTACAAACCAAAGTGCAAATAGGATGTCACACAATCTTATCGCAGACACACAACAAAGATACGTTTTCACAAGATGTACTCAGATTAATGAATGGTTAAGAGGCCACCTGCTTTTGTGAACATATTATTATGTCTCATGATGTCTCGTTTTATGTACCATTCGAATCCCTATTGGTACTATGCCGATACCTTTAGCTGGTAAATATCTACAAAAAAAAGATCAAGACTGAAGATTATATGAAAGGAAAACATCAAATCCATGACAAAATTTCCAAGTTCCTATATAAGATAAACAGCAGCATTCAGCCTTCTGATGTAAAGAAATGTCATTGAAACTGCTTAGTTTGGAATTGGTTTTAGACCTAACTAGAAACATCATGAGCAATTCAATATCGAAACACTGTCATAACTAAAGGATCAATCAGTGTTTGCCCTGTAAATCCCATGGCAATTAAGAACATTCATTCGTTTGCCGAAGACTTTGATTAAATATCCCATGGAAGACCCATTTGTATTGATAAAAGTATTCCTATTACATTTGATTGAAATTCATTTCAGTCAAGACAAATAAACAAATTTCATCAATCTTTAGAACGAATTCGACATATTTTTATTTTTTACATATTGGGTTTCAATGTTAAAATGCAACGCAAAAAACGTGATGTTGTCAATTCCTTTTTTTTTCTTTATCCGCATTTTCCCTTCGTTTTCTTCATCTAGGGACATACTGTTTTGCGTAACGTAATAGACATTCCAAAACATTTTTTGAATGCGGTATCAGTCTCAACACAATTCATTGACAGATTCCTCGCATCCTACTTTAACCTTCCTTATTAGTGCCATAATTAATCTTTTCAAGGAAATTTCAAGTTTTAAATAAAATATATCAATCTCTTATTATCTATTTGTGCAGGGAGATTGCTATGATGAGTAATATGATTTTCATTATGGTTATTATTGTTATCTGTATTATCATTGTAACCCTCCCTTGGAGTGGGGTGGGGCTAGATGAAGAATGTTTGAAGGGAGTTGAGTCTGTAAAATAGGAGGCGTGGAGCGAAGAAAGGTTAAGAGGATACCGACGTCGGACGAACTGCCATTTATTTACTTAACTTCAACTTCCAACCGGAAGTAAACAAAGAACACAAAATAATAAACAGCAAGTCAGCCGCCGTATATGTACAAAGAGTGCAGGGCAAGAATAAAACAAACATATTATTATTAAACACTCTCCTCAATGCCGACTCAAATGTTAAAACACAAAGGAAGACTGTCACTTGTGATGCATCTTTACCTCGAAGATGTTCAGTACCACTCATTAACTATCTTAATTCACTACCTTACTACCTAACTAGCGCATTGGACTTCCCTAATGCTCGTGTACTGTTACAATCTACTTTATTACATTAATTGAATTATTCTAAATCCAATTATTATCATTTCCCGTTATCCTTATTCATTATTAATGCGTATATTATTATTACGAATAACCATTACCGTTGTATACTAAACTATGCAACTTGATGACTTCATAAAATCACCTAGTACAAAAATAAACAAACACATGATTCACCTTATAAGCTCATTGTATAAATAACTTTACAATTGTATTTTCTAACGCAAAGTTTAATCACACAAACTATCCGTAATCATATAAAAACTGCTTACTCTGAGTCGCCATATTAACCCAAACAATGCTAGAACAAATTATTTGTTTACTCTGTTATCCAATGAAATGATTTTATTTCTTCATTATGAAATAATGCATTTACTTTAAATTATTGGTTTACCTGGGTACTATAACTACTCAAGTTTCCAAATAAATACCCGACATCCGTGTCACTTGACATCCATGCCAATTTAATGGACTAAAGCTATACACGACGACTAACAGAAAATAAACATATATGTACAGCAAAGTGACAATAATAACTGGATATTCATCCATCGTAACCCGAGCAGAAAATGGGAGATCATGCTCATATATCTGATTGCAGACGTTTACTCCTAAATCATCTACTTAAGCATTCAACAAAACTATATAACTGCAAACAAGCCGTCACATTAAACATGTTAATGATGCAACGTTTATCGTACCATCGAATCGAATTCGCTAAGCCGCCACATTCTCTACACTACGATCACGGCGACGAGTAAACTCAAAACTTATTCCCCCTTTGAAAGTGAAAACAGCGTAAATCGAACGCGAACAGAGTCGGATTCGACTTCTGCAGTCAAACAAGGAGTTACATAGACCAAGGATGTACGAAGCGAGCCCCCTGTTCTCTACGAGTAACCCTTAGCAACGGCTGTGATCCTCTTCGTCCCTCTCTCCCACTCTGCCTCTCTGTCTGTCTGTCTCTCTCTCTCCCTCTCTCTCTCTCTCTCTCTCTCTCTCTCTCGGCGCGGCATACGGTACTTTAGGCAAGATTTACAACATGAACAAGGGGGGGGGGGGAGTGGTCAGTCCCAACTGTGGACAACTACTTCCACTATCACTCACATACCTTTGGAATGATGCACGTTGGTCAGACCCAATGTTAGTCTATCCAACGCCTTACTCTACCCTTAGGATTGACCGTACGAAACTTTAAGAAAGCAGTCCGCTGGCGTACTTGTAATACATTTATAACATTATTATGAACTGACTCCACAGAGGATCTAGTTCTACAGTTAATACCTCGTACACATCGAATATTATGGCATAGAGTGCACGTTTCGAACACTTCTTCCGCTTCAGCAACTTCTACTGAGACTAGCTTTTCCCCGAACATCGGTACTTCGAAACGTATCGATAGTCTACATCACGAACCTTGCGAAGCTTCGTCTTGGTTCGCCACCTGCAGGTTAATATTATACTGTACACGAGCTTTCACATTGATGATCGTCATTTCATCCTTCTACTCGCCTACGTTTCCCAGTTAAAATGCATATATTCAATATCAACATCTACGGCCAAACTTAGCCGGCTGTCGCTTCGGCAGGTCTCGACTCGTAGACTACCCCTTGTGCACTCCTCTCAGCTGAGCGGAACGCACCTTTTATTCTTCGCGAACAGTGGATTACTTTCATTCATATTTAAAACAATGTGATTAACAAATTTAAGACGATTCGCCCATTGTACAATAAGGCGTCAATCACCTGCGTCTGCCCTTTCAGATAAAGGAATATCATGCACTTTCAATTTGTATATCAACTGTCGAACGAATAGAATATTCTCTCATAGACTCAGAGTGCGAAGTGTGTATAACCCTTCGAATACCCATCGAATATGTTCTCTCGCAGAACTGGCGTTCTGTGGCGAGCTGATACACGACATATAACTAGTCGACGAAAATTATCAAGACACTCGTCAACTTTTGAGAATTAACTTTTCACTTAAATACTGGGCTTACTATCACACACAGGCATGAGAGACTGGGTTCAAAACCATCTACGAAGTCTTACAAAAGTAACTTGCATAATCAATTCATAAATAAGTAATACGAAAAGTGTGATTTTACCTGTAAAATAGGAGGCGTGGAGCGAAGAAAGGTTAAGAGGATACCGACGTCGGACGAACTGCGATAAGTCGCCGAGTGGTGTTCCTGACTTCCGGTTTGGGGGAAAGTTATTTGCATATTTGAAAGAATTGGTTAACGCTATAATTAGCATAAAATAAAGGGTGGCAAAAAGGGGGTCAGGACCTCGCTTGACCACGTCACAAGTCTGCCAAGGAAGGTTCCAGAACCCCGTGAACCCGTGATCCACAGCGCGGGAACGGGAAAAGAGAAACTTAAAGAATATAATATTCTTGTCACCAGTCGTCTGGTTACATCATTACCATAATCAGTAGTAGTAGTAGTAGTTGTAGTAGTAGATTATTATTTTACTACAGTGTGTTATTATTTTCGAGCATAATATCCATGATTCACTGCGCACCGTTGTTTGTTCCTAATTAGATATAATGATTTGATTTTGCTTAAAATATCATCTGCAGTTTGTTTTATCTGTGTAGGTGAGAAGCACTGAATTCAGCAATCAAATGTATTTATCCCTGTGTGTGACACAATAAATGTTTCCTAGTACATTTCTAGCTTTAAAGTAAATAATATATATATATATATATATATATATATATATATATAGACAGAGAGAGAAAGAGAGAGAGAAAATGATAGCAAGTACAAAAGCAAGTTAGTTCCTTTGTAATAGAATCATTTGTATTTTGTACACTTACATTTTGATGCTGGATATATCTATTTTTTCTCTAATATCCACTCAATTTTCTTATGAGTGACTTAACGTTGTCAGTGATATTCATCTTGCATTGAAACTTGCTCAATATATGTACACACACACACACACACACACACATACACACATATATTAATATATATATACATGTATTAAATACTAATGCTGGACTTACGGAGTTTTTTGTCAGATATCCACTCATTGTAAGTTCTAATAACTGTATTGCTTCAGTCAATCAAAACACGTCAATATAGGCCAAGTGTAGGTGTAAAGTAATTGATTTTCTTCTTTTTTTTAAGGAAACCACCAGAACTCCCGTTATAGCCCGATGAAGAGAACAAAGCTGAAATGTCCCTGGCATTCCATTAAAAGAGGATGAACGTCAAGCACAATTAGGAAAACCAAAATGAAAGGATGAAAGGGGAAAGGATCGCTTGCAAGTCAGAGCAAAGGGACACAATTGTCGTATTTAGTGA